>NW_027270911.1:660000-1260000 GCF_040938485.1 Diadema antillarum | reverse complement strand
ATATCAGTCTTATTATATACACGTACTTAAAGAAGACATCCGGGTGACTTTCAGACTTTTACATTTGAACAACTATATACTGAGTACAGAGTGTCAGAATTCATAGTGATTGCGGTGAGGATTAAGAATGGTAATTAAATGCAAACAATGAAATTGCAATGCGAACAAGGATGATGACATGTCAGCCTCACCATAAAATTTTGAGTTGTGGGGCAGAACACAGGAAAAGGCATGCATAGATTTCACACAGGTGAAATTGTTATAAGCAAGCGGTATTGTAATGGAATTACACTTCTGCGTTTCTGAAATATGTGAGGCTCCTATGTCATCAACGCTCTAATTTGTTCAAGATTTTTCAGGGTATTGGTTTACTTGCTCAAGGACCACGATAGATTCTACAAATTTACATAATTAATGGAGCTGTCAATCTGATTTATGTCCTACATGATGTGAAATTGTGAAAATTGTCTGGAATGCCCCTTTATCTTCCTTTCCATTATTATCACTTCCATGTACTTTCATATCGAAATAGTGTCATGCTTTCAATTAGTGTCGGAGTTGTAATCGGGCTTACATCTACCAGATACAGGGCTGGCGGAGCGTTTTCAAAAGTGTGGGCCCATTTCGGGGTTTCATGAGCTAAAAAAAAAGAAAAAAAGAAAAAAAGTTCCTCACCTCATCTCTCCCCTTCCACTTCCGGGTTTCTTCAGCTGACAAGCAAAAAAAAAAAGGAGGTGGGGGGGGGGGGGGGGTCTCTCGCGCCAAAAAATTAAATAATAACCTTACCGTGCACACACTTCAAGATCTCTATAGCTATTCTTCCACTTTCGCACTTCCGGGTTTTAAAAAAAAAAGTGTGGAGGGGGGGGGGGATATTGGCTCCTCCACACTAGTGCCAGGTCCACAACATTTATGCACTTAGGCGGTTGGTTCAGAATGATGTTGAACAAGAAAACGAGCCCTATAGTGCTCTGCAAAGTTTCGGAGGCGCAATGATCTACCCATACAAATGAATATGAAAAGTTCATGAAATGATTGTCAAAACTTTATGATATATCGTGAATTTATTGTGAAATGATTGTGTATAATTTGTGAGCCTTGTGTGAAGAGGGCGTTTGTGAAATAATTTTGAATTATTTGCGAATACAATTATTGTGAACTATAGTATATAGTACTGATAAATTATTATGTAACTGAGATATTTTTGTGAACTTTGTGGAGAAGATTATTTTGCGATGTCCCTTCAAAGCTTCCATAATACGGCAGGCACTCGAGTCTAGAGGTCAGTGGCTCCAAGCTTTAGTTCATTGCGCAGCTGCAGTCGAGGACCCATGCAGGTACCCGGCTGGCGGTTTTTTTTTTTTTTTTAGACGGCACAGATTGGGGCATGGCGCGTATTAAACCTATGGGAAACACGTTGGGTTAGGGTTAGGGTTAGGGTTAGGGTTTAGGGTTAGGGTTAGGGTTAGGGTCCCTAATCTCTGCCGTCTAAAAAAAAACACGCACCCGGCTGTGAAGCTAAGTCTAGTTTCCAGACCACTGTTGCCAACTGGACTGCTTTTACACAATGCCCCATCCTCGGCAACGAATTTATGCCGCCCGTCAGTTGCCGAAGGACGAATCCAGGGCTCACACGAGTAAATATTTCCCCATAGAGACGTGTATCAAAAATCAAAATAAAAAACAAATCTGTAAAATAGCTGGGAGAAATGAAATGTTCATCTTCAATTAAAAAAAAAAGAAGTGAGATATGTGCTTTCATCCATCAAATTTCCAAGAGGGGTTCTTCAGCTCAAACTCTGTCCAAAAGTTCGCAAAGCGAGACTACGAGTTCTTTTTACAGAAAACAAGAATCACATTTTATTTTTCTGTACATCCACCCAATCAAATTGTATAGTCCTTTCAAATTCCACAAGAAAAGCTTTCCTTTTCCAACCAAAGTGCAGGTTGTAGAGAAATTCATTCTAAATAGGCCTATCTGCAGCTATTCAGTCTGTTGCCAAACTGCATTTACGATTTAAATCAATTTTTCTTTCTTCACTTATTTTAGTATCTTGGTACGAATTTGTGATGCGGTCAAGGACATATTGACAGGTGAAAGCCCTCCACCTCAACCTGCTCCAGGTTTTGACGTTGAGGGCGTCAGTGGGCCGAATGCATAAAACAAGCAATTTAGTCTGGGTGCCAAACCCACTTTTTGGGCCTAACCTTGTTTTACCGTCCACCCAATGTTTTTTTGATGGTTTTACCCTATTTCGAGGGTGCTGAATCCGAATCTGGATGGTGCAAATCTTGCATCCTTGAGGGTTTTGAGATGTTCAAGATGGCCGTCAAAATGGCCGCCCAAACCGGAAATTCCCATGTATTTCCTTCTAAATGGTGAGAAATTGAAAACAATTGATGGTTTTACCCTATTTCGAGGGTGCTGAATCCAAATCTAGATGATGCAACTCTTGCATCCTTGATGATTTTGAGATATTCAAGATGGCCGCCAAAATGGCTGCCCAAACCGAAAATTCCTATGTATTCCCTTCTAAATGGTGAGAAATTGAAAACAATTGATTATTTTACCCTATTTCGGGGGTGCTGAATCAAAGTCTGGATGATGCAAGTCTTGCATCCTTGATAATTTTGAGATATTCAAGATGGTCGCCAAAATGGCCTCCAAAACCGGAAATTCCCATGTATTTCCTTTGAAATGGAGAGAAATTGAAAACAATGGATGGTTTTACCCTATTTCGATGGTGTTGAATCTGAATCTGGATGATGCAACTCTCGCATCTTGAGGGTTTTGAGATATTCAAGATGGTCGCCAAAATGGCCTCCAAAACCGGAAATTCCCATGTATTTCCTTTGAAATGGAGAGAAATTGAAAACAATGGATGGTTTTACCCTATTTCGATGGTGTTGAATCTGAATCTGGATGATGCAACTCTCGCATCTTGAGGGTTTTGAGATATTCAAGATGGCCGCCAAAGTGGCCGCCGAAATGACCGCCAATTAAAACCAGAAATTACGATGTATTTCCTTCTAAATAGTGAGAAATTGAAAAAAAAATTGATCGTTTTACCCTGTTTGGAGAATGCTGAATTCGAATCAGGATGATGCAACTCCTGCGTCGTTGAGGACTTTGAGATATTCAAGATGGCCACCAAAATGGCCGCCAAAACCGGAAATTCTCACGTGTTTCATTCTTAATGGTGAGAAATAGAAAACAACTGATGGTTTTACCCTATTTCGAGGGTGCTGAATCCAAGTCTGGATGATGCAACTCTTGCATCCTTGATGATTTTGAGATATTCAAGATGGCCGCCAAAATGGCTGCCCAAACTGGAAATTCCCATGTATTTCCTTTTAAATGGTGAGAAATTGAAAACAACTGATGGTTTTACCCTATTTCGAGGGTGCTGAATTCAAATCTGGATGGTGCAACTCTTGCATCCTTGAGGGTTTTGAGATATTCAAGATGGCCGCCAAAGTGGTCGCCGAAATGACCGCCTATTAAAACCAGAAATTCCGATGTATTACCTTCTAAATGGTAAGAAATTGAAAACAATTGATGGTTTTATCCTGTTTGGAGGGTGCTGAATCCGAATCTGGATGATGCATCTCCTGCATCTTGAGGATTTTGAGATATTCAAGGTGGCCGCCAAAATGGTCACCAAAACCCGAAATTCTCACGTATTTCATTCTCAATGGTTCAAAATTGAGAACAATTGATGGTTCTATCCCATTCCGATTTCAAAATGGCCGCCAAAATCGGAAATTTCCACGTATTTCAATATTTTATTTTAATGTTTCGCAATTGAGAACTTTTATTGATGATTCTACCCTATATTTCGATCACTGTGCAGAATGCGAATCTGGACGATACCACCCCTGCATCATTGAGAGTTTGGAGATATTCAAGATAGCCGCCAGAATGGTGAGAAATTGATAACAATTGATGGTTTTACCCCATTTCAGGTTTTCGTCAATGGCAAAATCGAAACCCAACCGTACTCTGTTGATAAACAAACGCATATTGTACATCCCAGTTTGAACTTGCTGTACAGTGAAACCAGCTTTACCGGATATCTTGGAGTTTGTAAGATATAGCAGTGCCAGGAATGAATCCCGCAAGACTACAGATGCGGTTGAATATTTGAAAGATTACACTGTTTCATCTACATATCATGGATATGTTTTGAACACTAACAATCAGTGGGCAAGACATACCCATCTCGATCATATTGTGATAGTGATGTAGAGAAGTTAACTGAGATTCCCAATATTACCTTTTTTAATCCATGAACAGTTAATCGTTTCATCCATGAACATTCACATTGCTTAATTGGTTTATATTGGTGGTATATATACATATATATATATATATATATATATATAAGATTATATATATTATAATGGGGCGACAAACCTCGTATCTACAAAATGTCACATGTTCAGGGGAGAAAAACAAAAACAAAAACAAAAAGTAAACAAACATGGCAGCCAAAGCACTATAACAAATGAGAGAACCTTTCTTTTGACATGCCATGGTATCTTCGTTTTTGGGGTAAGACAGCTAAGGTTTGGACAGGACATCATTAACTGATTATCTGACTGTTTATTAAAAAAAGTCATTACACTAAAGTTTCAGATACAGGGTCTTCTCGCCCAAGCGACGATATCATCCACACGAGGGGATGGAAAAATCACAGGTAACGCACAGTGAAACAAACAAACAAACAAACAAACAAACGACAACATGTAAGGTAATAGTTGATAGTCCAGTACTTACGAATATCATAATCACGCAGAGTGCTTTTGAAATTACCCTTATATTGATATCTACTATAGTGGTCAAATTGCATGGATGCAACCATTTCTAGTGACGTAATCAGAATGTGCCACCAGTTTCATAAGAGTACGCGGCGAGACTCATAAGAATACAAGACAAATTTCACACCAAATACCAGCAGGCCATAATTTAATATTACTCTTATAGCCAAAAAAGGATTAACTTCACATCAGTATGCGGAGCCCTTATTGGCTACCACATGCATTACTTTATAACAATTGTGCATAAAACATTTTCAGTCTTATCTTTTTGTTTGTACGTTTCAATAAGATATCAATATCATTTTTCTTTCCATTACGTGTTAAAGTTCCGTTTGAGACATATCGGAATATCTCAGTATATTACAATACCATTGTGACAGTCATTTTGAATGCCATCAATAATTGTTGGCTGATTTGACAAATTTGCTAAACCGAGTTGAATTCAAGAATACGGATTATTGCCTTTAATCCCTCGCTTCACGTTATAGCACAATATTTCACAATTTATAAGAAAATATCAAGGAATTTCCGTTTATACAGGACATTTGTAAATAAATCAAAACCTTCAGCACCCTCGAAATGGGGTGAGACCATCAATTTATTTTCAAATTTTCACCATTTAGAAAAAAAACAACAACATTAACATCGGAATTTCAATTTCTGCCAATTATTTTGGCGGTCATCTTGGACATCTGAAAACCCTAAGGAATGCAAAAATGGCAACAACAAAATGTCGACGGTGCTGAATAGGGTCTAAAAAAAATCTTAATATTGACAGTTATTTTGGCGGTCATCTTGGAATATTCTCAAAACCTCCAAAACACAAGCGTTGCGTCAACCAGGTTCGGATTCAGCACCCTCAAAATAGGATAAAGCCACCAATTGCTTTGAATTTTACACCATTTAGAACGAATTAGGGGGCCTACATGGGGATTTCCGTTTTTGACGGCCATTTTGGTGGCCATTTTTACTAACTCAAAACCCTTAAGGATACAAGAGTTTTATCAAGATTCTGATCAAGCACCCTCGAACTAGGGTAAAACCATCAACAGTTTTTCAATTTCTCACCATTTAGAAGGAAAGACAGGGGACTTTCCGGTTTTGGCGGCCATTTTGGCGGCCATCTTGAATATCTAAGAACCCTTAACGATGCAAGAGTTGCAGCATCCTGATTCGGATTCACCACCGTCGAAATAGCTTCGAACTATTGTTTTCAATTACTCATCATTAAGAAGGAAATACATAGGAATTTCCGGTTTGGGCGGCCATTTTGGCGGCCATCTTGAATATCTCAAAATCCTCAAGGATGCAAGAGTCGCATCAGCCAGATTCGGAGTCAGCACCACCGAAATAGCTTAGAACCATCAATTGTTTTGAACTTCTCACCATTTTAAAGGAAATACATAGGAGCTTCCGGGTTTTGGCGGCCATTTTGGCGGCCATCTTGAATATCTCAGTATCCTCAAGGATGCAAGAGTCGCATCAGCCAGATTCGGATTCAGCACCCTCGAAATAGCTTAGAACCATCAATTGTTTTCAATTTCTCACCATTTAGAAGGAAATACATAGGAATTTCCGGTTTTGGCGGCCATTTTGGAGGCCATCTTGAATATCTCAAAATCCTCAAGGATGCAAGAGTTGCATCATCCAGATTTGGATTCAGCACCCTCGAAAATAGGGTAAAACCATCAATTGTTTTCAATTTCTCACCATTTAGAAGGAAATACATGGGAATTTCCGGTTTGGACGGCCATCTTGAATATTTCAAAACCCTCAAGGATGCAAGAGTTGCATCATGCAGATTCGGATCCAGCATCCCCGAATTAGGGTAAAACCATCAAAAAACATTGGGTGGACGGTAAAACAAGGTTCAGCCTTTGGCACCCAGACCAATAATTATGGTTATTGCTTGTGCATAAACCTTTTGCTTGTCCCGCACAAGCAATAATATTGCACAATAACAAAAGGGACGTCACGCCTGTGTGAACACAAGAACAAAGGCGGGTGTGACAGCATGGCTGTATTTGAAAGGGCGTGTATATGCGGAAACGTTTCCTGACATAGCAAAGGAGCTTTGAAATGACACACAAAAATGCACACACCAGAACTCAGTCTGGCTGATTACCATCACATTTCTTTTTTTTTTTATAGTAGCCCGGATCTGCCAGGTCGCACGTGGAAAGAAGTTTTCTTGCTCTCCACCGAAGTCAGACATCCTACCTGTTTTTCATCACATTTTGTGTGCTAACCACTGGACATTCCCGCTGTTAAAACGAAAAAGTTTCTGACACTACTAATTAGTAATTTCTTGTAGATTTATATCACTCCTGCACAAGTTTGGTCTTTCTGATATGAATATATGAAAATAATACTTAAAAGGGTACGTATAATCTCTTCGGTGTGTGTGTATGGATGGGTGTGTGTGTGTGTGTGTGCGTCTGTGTGTGCATTTACGTGTGTTATTTTTAGGCTCCTTTGTAGGAAATATTTCCGCACACACATGCCCTTTCAAATACTTAGTACATGCTGCACACCCGTTGTTTTTTCTTGTGTTCGCACAGGCGCGGCGTGACGTTATTTGTTGAAAACGTAAAGAATTTGCTTGTGCGGGACAAGCAAAATGTATAAGCACAATCAAAAGGTTATGTATGGATTTAAGCAATTGCTTGAGCTAGGGCTTTTGCTAGACGAGCTTGTTCTTTTGCTTGAAGCCATTGCTTTTGCTTGAAGCAATATTGCACATGTATAAGGGAGTTCACGGTTGTGATCTGAGCATGTGCAGAACAAAGGTCAAATGAGAATGTCTGTGTATTTGCCACTGACTTTAAAACGTAAAGGCCCCGTCACACTACAGCGAATGCCCAACGAATGCCCAACGAATGTCCAATAAATTTGAAAATTTGAAGATATGTTCACATCCGTTGGTAATACTAGAATAGTTCGTAACATGCTTGGCGTTCTTTGTATTCATTAGCTATTCGTCGGGATTCGCAGAGATACGCTGGAGCCGTTTTTTTTTTTTTTTAAATCTCCATCGTATCTCTGCGAATCCCTACGAATAGCTAATGAATTCAAAGAACGTCAGACACGCAAACTCTCTTCACATTTTCGAATACGTTGGGCTTTTGCTTGGCATTCGTTGGGCATTCGCTGTAGTGTGACGGGGCCTTAAAGAAGTCTCGAGCAACTCTGAGAATCTGAATTATGTCAGTACAATGAATGTGTTTCAGACTAAATTGGAATGTACAGGTGTAAATCATTCATCAACACTGTTAAGCAAAATATATCCATACACTTTCTCCACATTGATTTAATACAAGATGTCATGCTCCAAGAAGGAATTCTTGATCACAACACATGTCCATGTTATTTCAATTAAAGTCTGTGGTGTAGGGGTCAAATGAGATATGCACTAACCATGAACTCCCTTCGGCCCAAAAGCACGCAAAAATGTAATGAGAAACAAGTAGGGCCTAGGATGTATGACATCTGTGGAGAGCAAGGAGATTCCCACGTGCGACCAGGCAGATCAGGGCTCAGTGGCGGGAATCAGCCAGTACTTGTCTGTATATAGATGTGTGTGTGAGCGTCTGTACGTGTGTGTGAATAATATGAGTGTATTAATTCATAACTTCTCTGCTATGTCAGGAAATGTTTCCAAAGCTTTGCTGATCAGATTGTGCATTTGCCATATTTAATTTTGCATGCATTTTATGTTATCAAATGATTACTAACCAGCTTACTTGATGAGAATTCATGATGTGATAATTACAAAATTGCATTAATTTGTAATGAGTTATTTCTGCTTTTGCCTCTTGGAGGATTAAGATATTGTGCATGTAGATAGACACATTAGACAATTATGTGAACAGGAGTTCAGAAATGCCATAGGCATAAAGCTTTGAAAATATCTGTTTTATGTGGTGTGTTTTATAATCAACAAGGATACTAGATATTTCCCTTAAACTGAAAGCTTTTAGTTACATTATGTTGAGGTCACCTTTACTGATAATTATGATTGTATCTGGTGCGTATGTGTGAATGTATTGGTGTGCGTGTGTAGCCACATTTAGGTGATATCAATGTTGCATGTATTTGAAACCCCTTCTAAAACTGAAAGGTGGGGATATGTACATTTAAATGTTGGTGTATGTTAGATATATTACGCACACATAACAATTTAGCCCAAAATGTGAAAGATCCCCCCCCCAAAAAAAAAAAAAGTTTGGGTGCTCCATAGGCTTTATGGCATGACTCGTACCCAGTGTCAGTGGTCACTGACAGGCTATACAAGAACAGAGTAGATCCAAGTAGGGACCCTCAGCTCTATGCAAAAGATAGAAATACTTAATTTAGACTGTATTTTGTGTAAAGCTGCATACGTCAGATTTGATTCAACCATGCAAGATGCAATACAACCTTGAAATTATAACCTGTTCAAAATATTAGTCACACCTTCAACTGCTAAAACATGCTTATAACTACTGAGTATGTACACTGATCAGTACTAGAAACAAAAATGACTTGCATGATAGAGTATGGTATTTCAGGTCATACATGTGTTCAATTGCAACATGTTTGCAGAGCAAGTATTTATTATTCACAATGATCAGATATGGTAAGCGGATGGATTCCTTATGACAGAATTCATATTGTGCCACTAGCAAATTGCTAGTACTCATCAACATATGCCTGCAAATCAATTTTATTTTGAAAGTATGCTATGTAAATATAACTTGCATCAAATGAGCAACTTGTGCCACCTTCAGTTCCAGCTATTATAAGAATGTTTTCATAATAATAGTCATTATGATGTAGGTGAAACCTCTTGTGTGCAATGTGTAACAATTTTTCCCCTTTTTTTGTCCTAATAAATGTCATTATATTGTAACATCGTGTTCCCAAAAACAAGAGCTCAGGCTGCCATTTATAACAGTTTCAATATGTTTATGATGGAACTAGTGGAAGAGATATTTTATCATTATCATTACAATGTATCATTTTTCTACCTTAATTTTGTCAAAAAAATAGGTGGCAGGAATGGTGCTACACGAGTGCCCCGAGTGTGGGGTGAAGTTTGGGGTGCGCTCCAACCTCACCAGACATCGAAAGACCCACGAGGAGAGAGCGTTCAAGTGCGAGGATTGTGGTGACACCTTCACGCTGAAGCAAGGTCTAGACCGCCACAGAAAGCTCCACACCTACCCCAAGATTCCCCTCTACAAGCCTGGGGTGGCTCAGCTGCGAAACACCATTGAAGGGGACCGGGTCTGGAATATGCCTGAGGAAAAAAAGGAGTGTAATGTACTTTGGTGGGACCCAAAGTTGGCAGAAATGGAGGCCAGGAAATGTGGCCACGACCTGTGGAGGTCTGCCATCGTAATAACCTTTGGCAAGTGCAAAGGTCAAACTTTCCGCTGGATACTAGAAAATACAGTTGGCTATGCCTTGTGGTTAGTGGGTGAGTTTCTGGCGACCGGAGAAAGCAACCCTTCTTTGAGATGGTAAAAACAGCAGCTGTATGAGATGATGAAGGCCTTCCCTCTCATAATCAGTGAACTGGACAAGCGTCAAGCAGTGAGATTCTTTTCAGTTATTTTGAAACATTTTAGTTTGCTCACCGGTCCACATTGTTATTTGTCAAAGATAAGTCCCCATCCCATATTAATGCTGTAACAAGAAATGAATTTTGAATAAATTTACTAAACTTCATGAATTGATATTGGGTAATAACATTTCCTGACTTTAAAAACCAACCCCCCCCAAAAAAAAAAAATAATAAGATAAATAGATAAAAAAAAACAGAAAAAAGAAATTGTAAAATAATCTGATCAGTTATTTTAAGCAAGCTTTGATATAAGCACTTGCCCAGGGCAAGGTATATTTAATGTAAGGCAAGTAAATAGGTCAGAATGTCCATATTGACTTACCTGATTGGGTAAGTGAAATTATCAGTATCAAATGATGACAAAAACAACTTTTTGTATTTATCCCTTTTTTCTTTTTCAAACAGAAGCACAAGAAAAAGATGGAAATGGTGGCTGATCTTGAGGACCAGTATATCAAGGATGCTGAGTTGTTATCCCTCGCAGGTAATGAGTATGTCATAAGCTGCTAAATTGTCATGTCTTTACTACTAATTTTTTTTTAAATCAAGTATGTGGATTAAACAGAAAATAGTTCAGCAACTTAGTTTGCAAATGTTTCAGTGAAAATGCCAACAATCATTGATGTGGTCATTACTTAGACTTTGTTCATGTATTTTCTCTTTCTTATAGATGATGTCATCCAGGACTCTGAATTGTCTGCCTCTATATCAACACAGTTGACCACCGCAGATCAGCTTCTCAGTCAACCCCTTCAGTCAAACACTTCTTCTGCACAAGCAGCATCAACATCGGCCTCTACATCAGCCTCAACATCCACTGGGTCATCACTGGAAGGGTGGCAGAAGTCTTGGGAGGCCATGTATGCACCCAACATTCCCTGGGCCAAGAGTGAGGGGCCATACGGCTTGTTTGAACAGAGAGGCTCCAAGACCATCTTCAAGCCGCAGATGGAGTTTTACCCTCCACCTTTGCCAACGTCTGTGAAGACAGGCATCCCACCAATGCTCTCCTTCTTTACTACAAAGGTTTTCCTCTGGCGGCCAGTGGGTGTCCTAGATCTGAAGGTGCGATGTCCCAATGCCAACTGTCCTGCTCCTCCCAACACCTACCTCGCCAAGAGTGGCTTTAGTTCCAACCCTAGACAGGTGAGATTCATGTTCAGGTATCATCGCTTTCTTTCTTTCTTTGTTTTTTCGTATGTTAATGTACGTGTGTGCATGCATATGTTTGTACTGTAAAAGTGGTTTCTTTCACGGTGGTTTTATTTTCGTGCTTTTCGCGCTTTCAGGTTGAACCGCGAATTTAACATCACGCGAAAATGTTATGAACTCGTCGCTTGTACAACGCTATCATTACCGACCGCGAAAAAAGTCCACACCGATGGAAACCGCGAAAGTTTCTGTATGCGAAAGAAACCACTTTTACAGTATTCATTTATGTATGTGTGCATGCTTGCCTTTGTATTAATGTATGTGCCTGTGGTATTGTGTGCATGTTATGTTGTATTCAATAACTTTCAGAATGAACACTGATTTTTTTCTTTCATTATTTTCTGTTTATATACAGGTGTGCGGGCTTAGTAGCTACTTCACTCTTCTCACGGAACAGCTGCAGTGCTTCCACTGTTTGAAAGAACACCAGAAGACTGGCAGTGACCTGCAATTCAGGTGGCTTGGGTACAGCCCGAGCATCCTCCTGAATCTTCCACCTGCCATCTCAAGCATGTTTCCTAGCAGTGATGTGTGGAAAAAGGGCTGTTGATAAGGATGTCGTGCGACTCCTTGATGATCGGATCAACTCAATATCAATGAGCAAAGTGCATCGCATCCTGCAGAAGGGGCACGATAAATGGTATGCTGAAAGGAGAGAGCTCTACCAGACTGTCCTGTACAAGGCGCATACCAGCACATCATCTACAGGGCAGCGAGGTATCCTGCCGTGTGTAAAGCCAGAAGGGAGCTACACGCCACCCATCCCGCAGTCCCCCCTCCCATGCGCTCGGGTTCTTCGCCGCGCCCACCTCCTTCTTGAGATTGAGAAGATGTCAGTCTACCGGGCCTCGATTTTGAGTGTGACCGGCGAGATCTTGTGTATCGATGGCACAAAACAGGTATTTTTTATCTTTGTTTAATAAAATGTTATCCTTCGAAAAACAGCAATTTGCTGACAGGGCTATCCATCCCACAAGTGGTAAATAAATAAATTAAAAAAAAATACAAATACAAAATCCCTTTCTCTCTTAGAAACATACAATAATATACATGTGTGAATTATCAAACAAAAATAATTGCATACACCTTCATTTCTTACAAATATTGAATACTATTCAAGAGTGAATAATCGAAGAAAATCATTTTTGTTTTGTCACCAAATCAAATATCTTCTCTTTTCTCTCCTCTTTTTTTTTCCCTCTCAGATCCTCCAGAAAGTGTATGGTGACGGCCAGGGCACGATGCAATACCTTACAAGCGTCCTGAACGAATGGGGTCAGTTTCTGACTACTATCGTCACGGCATCAGAATCTGAGGAGGCCTATCAGAGGATGGCTCAGGGGCTGGTTGGGCGCTTCAAGAGGGCAAATGCTCCTGCCCCAAAGATCCTATACACCGATAATAACTGTTGTAGGTGAGTTAAGTTTCTGATTAATCATTATGGATATGAAATACTACACATATTTGTATTGTAGCAATATTTGAATTGCATAGAAATACAATGTAATTTGTTTGTTCCATTTTCTTTGCTTGTTTTGCATGCCAGGGATGGTGGCACCTCTTGGCTGGAATCTCTCTTTCAGGAGTGGACCGATGAGGGAATGGTGCTGAGACTGGACATCAGGCACTGGTTGCATCGATGGGACTCGGTCGTAATCAAGCAGACCCATGTCAAGTACGGGCCTTTCATGAGTGCTCTTGCTGGGGCCATTCTCGCCTACAACAGTGATGACCTGACTAAACTGATCGACGCCGTGAGAAAAGATGACGCCCACTTCGCTACAAAGTCTGATGTGCAGATGATGAGCTTCATCAAACCTCACCAACTCAAGTCGTACGTGCGGCGTGTTACCCGTGGTGTTGAAGTGAGTAGCTTTATTTTCCTTAACCCATCCCTTGCTAGAACCCGTCCAATGCCTACGGTAGGTGCATATCTTATAATCTTGTAGTGAATGGGTTAAATGCTAAATGGTACGTGCAAACAAGTAAAAGTATGGACTTATCATAGACATGTCACAGAATTGGAAAATCAATGGTACAACCTTCTATTATATGCCTGATTATCACATCACAAGTGTCATAATTTCATTCATCTTAAAAGATACTTTCCATGTTAATATTCATGAGTAATTTCAAATATGTTGTAATTTCTTCATTTTTTTCTTACTTTTAGGAGAGTGTATGTGCCATCGAAGCCATCTTGGAGGAGTTCAAGGGCCCAGCAGGACTCGACCTTGATGGCATCCATCTCTTCAAGTCACCCGAAGCAGTTGATGCTCACTGGGCAATTGCCAGCAAGCACATTGGTTGTATGCAGGTGAGAAAAAATATTGAAACTTTAACAGAAACAAAAAGAAATTAAATTCAACCTCACTATTATTAAACAAACATTCTTGTTCAATGTTTTGAGACAGCTTCATTATTTTTGTCTCCTTACAGGATCCCCCAAATATCCCTCTGTACGTCACGACAGGCACCGCTTGCATCAACGGTGTCAACTTAAACAAGTACCGGTGCTGCAGGGGAAGCAATTCTCTGGAAGGGCTGCACGCACACCTTGTAAACTGTGTTCCTTCAAAGCGATGTGGCATCATGCCGTTCCAGGTGAATAGTTGCACTCGTTTTTCTTGATAAGACTTGTATAAATTGTTATGCTTCGATAACAAAAATACATGTATACAGTATAGCTACTGAGTAATGTATTTCAGCAAGTAGGTATGCATATTCTTAATTCCTCCTCTCATTTGAATATCTTTGCAGGTTTCACTTACTGCATTTGCAGCACAGTGGAACAAGAGGATGGAGGCAAGGAAGGTCGCCAAGGAGAAGCGGCTGGCTACATCGCTCATCGATCCCCGCCAAATCCAACGGCTGAACCAGCAGGCAGAGGTCCTGTTTGGCCCACAACACCTGTTTGAGCCCAACTTTGTCTCCCCGATGCCCCTCCCTGAAAACCCACTGGAGGAAGAGCTTCTGGGAGTGGAATACATCTACTCCCAGTCCTCCGACTTCAAATCCAAGGACTACTACATCCACAAAGGTATGCTGATATTCCACACGTACAATTGATAATTTTCAGTATTATTTCCTGTAATATCTGTGTAATATAATAATTGCAAAGATGCCTCTCATTAATATTAATATGTAAGTGTAGATATGACAGATAAGATATTAATTTTTTCCCCCTCTCCCTTTTCTTTCTTTCCTTGTTTTTTGTTTGTTTTTTCAGTGGAGGAAGAGCAGCAGCTTGCTGAGGAGGAGGAAGAAGAAGAAGACAAGCCTGACAAAGAGGATACTAGTACTTCTGACGATGATGACGAGGGGATTGAAGCTGATGACCCCATAGACGAGATCAGCGTAAAACATGCACGGCTACTCAGGTCTGATGTCGTCACAGACCAAGCCAACCCAGCAGTGGAAGATGTTTTGATGGGCCCCAAACATCTCCATCTTCCAGGGTTTGAGGAAGTGGAGCAGCTTGCTCTTCTTCTTGTAAAACTCGCAGACAATACTGACCAACATCTGATTCCAACTGAACTTTGTCTTCAGATTTCCAATGCAGTTGCTGCCCTCCATGACCATGACAAATCTGCCAGATCTTTTATCAAGAAGTACGAGTCGAAATGGGGCTATACCCTCTTTGGCAGATGTCTTGGTCAGGAATCGCCTGAAAAAAGTGCAGTACAGAAGACAAAGTTCAGTTGGATGAAGTATGCTCAGGCTGCGAGGATTACAGATGAATCGCGGCTGCTCTATGTAGTGATTAAGATGTTGAAGAATCGCCCAGCAGTCAGCACTCTGTCATCTCCGACTAAGATACATATGTAGCCCAAAAGATCAAGGGGCAATACAAACGTATCGTTGATCGAGTTAGAGATAACAGGGTGCTGGCTGATGCGCGCATTCCTCTTCCAAATATTAATGTCAAATCAATTAGCACTTTCCTTAACAAGGAGGACAAGCGGGCCAACTACCTAGCAACGGTTGTTCCCAAGGCTCCAGGTCACCGGAGAGTAATTTCTACCAAACCTCTTCCTGATGCACCTACTCTCCCTTCCTCACTTCCTCCTCCCAACAGGGAGCAGGTGCAATACTCAACGGTGCCCCTTGACTATGGTTAGAGGCGCCCACACAAACGGAAATTGGAACTTGACGCAGCAGAAGAGAGGCCTACAACATCCGTTGCATTGCCAACACTCCTACCACGACCTCCAAAACAATGTACGGTACCAAAGGCCCCTGTCCTAGTAGTTGTGCCCTACCAGCCTTCTGCTGCATCAGTTTCATTTCCATCAACATCTTCTGCGACATTTACCGTCAACTCCCCTCCCCCTCCACCACCGAAGCCCAAAGCTATCATGCCCAACAGATCCAGGAAGCCGTGTGCTGCGTGTGGTAAGCCAAATTGTGGTGGACAGAGAAAACGATACATGCCCTCTAAGGAAAAGCTGAGGGACAGCTCACAGAAAATGTTCACTTTTTGTCCACACACATGCAAATCTCTAACACCTGGCTTCTTGGATCGTGTGTATGATAGCTATGAGCACTTTAAGGAAACTGTTGATAGCGAACTTGCAAAGAATTAATTTTCATGTTCCATATA
Source organism: Diadema antillarum (assembly GCF_040938485.1). Taxonomy (NCBI): domain Eukaryota; kingdom Metazoa; phylum Echinodermata; class Echinoidea; order Diadematoida; family Diadematidae; genus Diadema; species Diadema antillarum. The sequence goes on along the minus strand of NW_027270911.1, from coordinate 1,243,756 downwards.
CAATGTATCATGTAACTTCATGAGAAGTTTAACTATCTTTTGTGTGTGTTCATTTGATTTACACATACATGTCGTAAGAGTGGCAGAATATGATTTTAGATCGGCATGATATTTATTGTATTCAATGCAGCGTTAAGTGCCATGGATTGCCAGATGAGTGCCAGATGAAGCCAAATATCTAAACTCGCTGAATTTGCTTGCCAAATTAACTATGTTTTATTATGTGCTTAATAATGTATGCACAGTCAGAGCATAGTTTTTCTGAACACATTAGCTGATACATTGTTCTATCAACATTTTTTTTTTTTCAGTGCCATTACTTGTATATTATTCCAAGCATTGGCAAACATCTTTGCCATATTAATGTCTGCCAACAAGATATTGAACTGTGTAGTTTCTGAAAATGATCTTTATATTCGTATGTTTACACATGTCACAAGAGTTGTGGAAAATATCTTTCAGGTCTTCATGATACTGCTAGTATTCAATGCATAGTTATGTTTATGTGCCTTGAACTGCCAGATATAAGCAAAATATTTCAACTCAGGCTGGATTTGCTTTGCCAAACGTGTGTGTGTCTCTTCATGATATTCATTATATTTGTGAAGATTTTTGTGCCATGAATTGCCAGATGAACCAAATATTTCAACTCAGACTAAATTTGCTTTGCCAAACTTGTGTGTGTCTCTTCATGATATTCATTATATTTGTGAAGACTTTTGTGTCATGAATTGCCAGATGAAGCAAAATATTTCAACTCAGGTTGGATTTGCTTTACCAAACGTGTGTGTGTCTCTTCATGATATTCACAATATTTGTGAAGACTTTTGTATCATGAATTGCCAGATGAACCAAATATTTCAACTCAGGCTGAATTTGCTTTGCCAAACGTGTGTGTGTCTCTTCATGATATTCATTATATTTGTGAAGACTTTTGTGTCATGAATTGCCAGATGAACCAAATATTTCAACTCAGGCTGAATTTGCTTTGCCAAACGTGTGTGTGTCTCTTCATGATATTCATTATATTTGTGAAGACTTTTGTGTCATGAATTGCCAGATGAACCAAATATTTCAACTCAGGCTGAATTTGCTTTGCCAAACGTGTGTGTGTCTCTTCATGATATTCACAATATTTGTGAAGACTTTTGTGTCATGAATTGCCAGATGAAGCAAAATATTTCAACTCAGGCTGGATTTGCTTTGCCAAACGTGTGTGTGTCTCTTCATGATATTCATTATATTTGTGAAGACTTTAGTGCCATGAATTGCCAGATGAACCAAATATTTTAACTCAGGCTGAATTTTCTTTGCCAAACTTGTGTGTGTCTCTTCATGATATTCATTATATTTGTGAAGACTTTTGTGTCATGAATTGCCAGATGAAGCAAAATATTTCAACTCAGGCTGGATTTGCTTTGCCAAATGTGTGTGTGCCTCTTCATGATATTCATTATATTTGTGAAGACTTTAGTGCCATGAATTGCCAGATGAACCAAATATTTTAACTCAGGCTGAATTTTCTTTGCCAAACTTGTGTGTGTCTCTTCATGATATTCATTATTTGTCATGAGTTTTGTCTCATGAATTGCTAGATGAACCAAATATTTTAACTCAAGCTATATTTCCTGGACAATTTAATTATGTTGTACGTTAACATAATGTCAGGAGAGTGGTAAAATGCAGTTTCAGATCTGCATCTTTATTGTATTCAGTGCAAAGTTAAGTGCCATGAACTATCAGATGATACCAAATACTTCACCACAAGCTAAATTTGCTGGACAAATTATCTATGTTTTACATTATGTGTGCTAAATAATCTATGCAGTAGTATTGTGCTATGAAAACACAAACTAATATGTTGATTAATCAACATGTTTTTGTGTCATATTATGCAGTACCAAAGATGGTATTCATAACATTGAATCTTACAAGGATGTCATACATTGCAGTCTTTATGATTGCTGTTAAATAAGTAAATGCTGTGAAATTAGTCAAACACTGACATTTCATGTTTTATAGTTGTCTTGCCATGTGATATGCTGCAACTGAAAAAAACAAAAACAAAAAACCGTGACATTTGTACACCATATTTTACTGGGCCATGCAGTATGAACCGTACAATTAACAAAAGGCTACAGAATAAGAGGCAGATTTATTGATCTAACTTTACCTGCATAGGTCTCCCGAAACAGCTCTTTCATGTTTTGTTTTATTTTTATATTTTGCGATTCTTAAGTTGCAATGACTAACAGAGATTTATACACTATGATGCCATCCTGTATAAATTCACAAAACAAGTTTGTTATTTTTTCTTTTATTTCACTTTTTTTTTACAATCCTTCAGTTGCAGGAGTAACTGTCAGACGTTATGTATTTATTTTATATGACACTTGTATATTTTTGTAACTTTTATCTTCAACTTGAAACAGAAACGGAACTTGAAGAGTAAGAAGCAAGAAAAAGTCTACTCAAATACAAAAATTGAGAACAATCAATGCAGATATTGTTTGGAACTTATTTCTTGGGTTTTTGTCTATTTGAATATGATTGTTTGAGTATATCTGTTGTATGGAAGTTTGTATGTTTATGTGCATGTTTGTTTATGCGTGTTGTATGACTGTAACATTCTTGTGTGTCTGCTTATGAATGTTTGTATGTTTGTGAGTTTGTATGTCTGTAGAATGTTGTGTGTCCGTTTATGTGTGCATGTTTGTATCTTGGTTTGTGTGCTTGTTTGTCTGTGTTTATGCATGTTTATTGGATATCCAGATTTGTATGTCTGTTTGTGCTCGTTTCTATGTCTGTGTGTTTGCATATCTGTGTTTATTAATGTTTGTAAGTGCATTTTTCCCACTCAGATATCTATTATTCTACATCACACATACTTTAAATTTATCTGAACACATAATACATCGTATTTCAAATAAGATAGTGTGAAGAACAACCAATAGAGTACCGTGCCTCAGACCATCTTATATAATTAATATCAAGAAAACAAATATCATGACAGACACGAATTTGTTTGTAAGTGTATTTGTACATATTTTATATATATATATATATATAATGTACATATTATAGTACATATAGGGAACGCGACGTTTCCGAGTTGTCCGACACACAAGAATTACCGCAAGCAGACGACACTTTCACACTCTCGACGCAGAGGGCCGACGCGCCCTGGCGTCGTGATCACCACGGCGCCGTGGTGATCGCCGCTCTCAACGAGTACCCACTAGTTCCCTGGCGTTTACCTCTCTGAGTACTAGGCCTCTGGTCAACGGGCCAATCAGTGCACCGAGCCAGCGGTCGACACGCCAATCAGATTGCTCTGTTGACCAACCCGGAGACGACGATTCTGGTCAACAGACCAATCACCGACCCCTGTTGAGCAGAGCTCCTGACAATGCTCATGAATATTCATACCGCAGCGCCGCCAGTATACAAATAAACCACGGCTCTCTGACGATCGACTGCTGCTGCACAGCACAGCTGGGGCGCTCGAAAGATGCCAAAACAACGGGGAAAGCAGTTTATAGAATGTGACTGACAAAGACATCTGTAGCTGAGATTGATCCAGATACACTGTGGTAAGAACAACACTTGAATTGCAATATTAAATGAAATATTAGGCGATAAGTGTGTCCGTGAGTTACGGTAAATACACCAATATTCGCGGACAGCCAGCCCGCTGGTCTCCCGGTGCATGGAGGCATGCGTGGAGGTAGCACCAGCCGTGACTTGTACACAACCTTCGAGCGCGAGGAGAGGCAGCGCAGAGCCACTAATATCTCCTCTTTTCATATGTTATTTACTGGCATGATGATGTTCATTACTGTGAACGGGGAAATTATAAAATTATTTCAAATTTCCTTTAGTAAAGCATTTGAAAAGGACGTGTTGAACCGAGAAACAGCTGTACACAAAACGGGATTCTGACAGCACGCTTTTTAGTACGATCGACAGTGCGTGCAAACAGCTGTATACACAATGCAATACGGACAATGAGTCCTTTAAATTTACGCAGTCACTATATTAATATTGGGACTTTCGACACTAGAATCTGACTTTCTGTGGCGTACCATTAATATAAATCGGTTCCTAAGATATCCGAATTGAATAATTACTATTCATATGCCATATTATATTATGTATACACAAGACATGAAATATCTAGATCAGAGATGGATTTTGGTGCACGTAAGCCATCACAACATGTCCATGCATATGGATCCATATCCTTTGAGTGAAATAATGCAAATTGATTATTACGTTTACTAGATTATCAGAAGTGTATCATACTAACAATTCAAGATATTTTGTACATGGTCATTATTTGTACATCTGTTCAGCTTGGTTTTGCTGCGCGTGATGCAATGATTTATGTTGGAATTGCATGACTTTTAAAGGAAAGTCACACCAATTATTTTGGACCTATCTAAATCAAGTGGTATTGTCAGGTCAACCAGATAGACTGGAGCTATCTATCTGTGGCAGCAATACTACATCAAGCTCTTAATGTACTTTGTGAAAGCTTTGCTGATCAGATTGTGCATTTGCCATATTTAATTTTGCATGCATTTTATGTTATCAAATGATTACTAACCAGCTTACTTGATGAGAATTGATGATGTGATAACTACAAAATTGCATTAATTTGTAATGAGTTATTTCTGCTTTTGCCTCTTGGAGGATTAAGATATTGTGCATGTAGATAGACACATTAGACAATTATGTGAACAGGAGTTCAAAAATGCCATAGGCGTAAAGCTTGAAAAATATCTGTTTTATGTGGTGTGTTTTATAATCAACAAGGATACTAGATATTTCCCTTAAACTGACAGCTTTTAGTTACATTATGTTGAGGTCACCTTTACTGATAATTATGATTGTATCTGGTGCCTTGTGTGAATGTATTGGTGTGCGTGTGTCACCACATTTAGGTGATATCAATGTTGCATGTATTTGAAACCCCTTCTAAAACTGAAAGGTGGGGATATGTACATTTAAATGTTGGTGTGATGTTACGCGCACATAACAATTTAGCCCAAAATGTGAAAGATCCCCCCCCCCCCAAAAAAAAAAAAGAAAAAAAAAAGAAAAAAAAAGTTTGGGTGCTACATGGGCTTTATGGCATGACTCGTACCCATTGGTCACTGACAGGCTATACAAGAACAGATTAGATCCAAGTAGGGACTCTCAGCTATATACAAAAGATAGAAATACTTAATTTAGACTGTATTTTGTGTAAACCTGCATACGTCTGATTTGATTCAACCATGCAAGATGCAATACAACCTTGAAATTATAACCTGTTCAAAATATATATATGTCACACCTTCAACTGCTAAAACATGCTTATAACTACTGAGTATGTACACTGATCAGTACTAGAAACAAAAATGACTTGCATGATAGAGTATGGTATTTCAGGTCATACATGTGTTCAATTGCAACATGTTTGCAGAGCAAGTATATATTATTCACAATGATCAGAAATGGTAAGCGGATGGATTCCTTATGACAGAATTCATATTGTGCCACTAGCAAATTGCTAGTACTCATCAACATATGCCTGCAAATCAATTTTATTTTGAAAGTATGCTATGTAAATATAACTTGCATCAAATGAGCAACTTGTGCCACCTTCAGTTCCAGCTATTATAAGAATGTTTTCTTGACAAGGCATAATAATAGTCATTATGATGTAGGTGAAACCTCTTGTGTGCAATGTGTAACGATTTTTCCCCTTTTTTTTGTCCTAATAAATATCATTATATTGTAACATTGTGTTCATAAAAACAAGAGCTCAGACTGCCATTGATAACAGTTTCAATAATTGCTACAATGAAATAAGTCAAAAAGATATCTTATCATTATCATTACAATGTCTCATATTTTTACCTTAAATGTGTCAGTAATTTTTATGTATTCATTGTGTCAAAAAAAATAGGTGGCAGGAATGGTGCTACACGAGTGCCCCGAGTGTGGGGTGAAGTTTGGGGTGCGCTCCAGCCTCACCAGACATCGAAAGACCCACGAGGAGAGAGCGTTCAAGTGCGAGGATTGTGGTGACACCTTCACACTGAAGCAAGGTCTGGACCGCCACAGAAGGCTCCACAGTTACCCCAAGATTCCCCTCTACAAGCCTGGGGTGGCTCAGCTTCGAAACACCAGTGAGGGGGACCGGGTCTGGAATATGGCTGAGGAAAAGAAGGAGTGTGACGTACTTTGGTGGGATCCAAAGCTGGCAGAAAGGGAGGCCAGGAAATGTGGCCACGACATGTGGAGGTCTTCCATCATTATAACCTTTGGCAAATGCAAAGGTCAAACTTTTCGCTGGTTACTAGAAAATACAGTTGGCTATGTGGTGTGGTTAGTCGATGAGTTTCTGGCAACCGGAGAAAGCAACCCTTCTTTGAGATGGCAGAAACAGCAGCTCTACGAGATGATGAAGGACTTCCCTCTCATAATCAGTGAGGTGGACAAGCGTCAAGCAGTGAGTTCCTTTTTATTCATTTTGAAACATTTATTTTGCTCACCAGTCACTATTGTTATTTGTCAAACATTACTCCCCATCATATCTTGCAATTTTTTAATGATATTAGATGTTATAGATCATTGACATAACAAATGATTGTAATATAATTTTAGAAATAAAGAGAGATTAATACAGTGATATAAAAAAAGGAAGAAGCTGATGTCCATGTACCTGAATTAGCTAATTTTTCCAATCTTTTTCTTATGTATTTTCTACAGAAACGTCAAAAGAAGCCAATCAAGGACATCATGGAGCTGGATGAGGAGTATGTGGATGATGCTGAGCTCTTGGCCATGGTGGGTGATACCATTCAAGATTCACACCTCTCTGTGTCCGTTGATACAAAATTAACAACAGCAGACCAGCTCTCTGTGCCGATGTCATCAGTGCCTTCAACCAGCACTGCGCCACCAGACGACTCCGCACTCGAAGGATGGCAGAAAAGCTGGGAGCACCCGCCACCACACGGTCAGGCCATGTATGCCCCAAACATTCCATGGGCGAAGGGGGATGGTCCACATAGCCTGTTTGACCCGTCCTCCCGCACACTCAAGCCACAGATGGAATTCCACCCTCCTCCTCTTCCTACAGTAATGAAGTCGAGCATTACTCCAATGTTGTCTTTTTTCACAACCAAGATATTCTTCTGGCGGCCAGTGGGAGTCCTCGACGTGAAAATCAAATGTCCCAATGAGAGATGCCCTGCTCCATCGGATGCCTTTCTTGCTAAGAGTGGCTACAGTACCATTGCTCGACAGGTTAGTTTGATATGTTTGTATTATTTTTTAGTTGTGTTTCATTGTGCTTGGGGAAAAAATAAGCCAGTGGAAATGAAAAGTAAGAAACAGTAACATTATTGCACTGAAAATTAATGGCTATAATTAATGGCTATTTCTTCATTTGTTCATTATGTGCAGGTGTGCGGCCTCAGTAGTTACTACACCCTACTCACAGAAAGACTGCAATGCTACTACTGCCTGAAAGAGCGGCAGAAGAGCAACAGTGAGCTTCAGTTTAGGTGGCACGCATACAGTCCCAGCATCCTCAGCAACCTCCCTCCTGCTATCTCTAGCATGTTCCCTGCTGTTATATGCGGCAAACGAGCCATTGATAAAGATGTTGTTCGCCTCCTTGATGATCGAATCAACTCTATATCAATGAGCAAGGTTGCCCGCATCTTACAAAAGGGTCATGATGGATGGTATGCAGAGAGGAGGGAGCTCTACCAAGCTGTCTTGTACAAGGCTCACACCTCCAAACCATCAGGTCAGCAAGGGATCTTGCCATTTGTCAAGGCAGAAGGGAGCTACACTCCACCCATCCCCAAGACGCCCCTCCCATGTGCTCGAGTCCTACGACGTGCCCAGCTGCTACTGGAGATTGAGAGGATGCCTGTCTACAGGGATTCCATTCTCAGTGTAACAGGAGAAATCCTGTGCATAGACGGCACGAAGCAGGTATTTTAAGTTCTAATCCTGACAATATGAAGAACACAGTAAATAGATAGAAAGATAGATAAATAGATGAATCACTATTTCTAAAATCAATAAATATTTGAGTAAATGAATATCGAAGCAATTATTCAGTCAGTTTCATTAAAAAAAGATGCACGTCTCGAATGATAATATAATATCTTTGCTGGGGCGACAAGACCTCGTATCTACAAACTGTCAAATGTTCAGGAAAGCAAAAAAACGTGGCGGCCAAAGCACTGTGGCGAAGGGGATAGCTGATCCTTTGATGTGCCGTGGTGGCTTCATTTTTGGAGTAAGGCAGTTGGGATTTGGGCAAGAAATCACTAAACCCATTTTTTGACCATTAATCAGAAAACATCATTTTCACCAAAATTGAAGATACAAGGTCTTGTCACCCTAGCGACAATATGTGTCCTTTCATTCACCAAATGAAGAATTTTTGTTCTCTCTATTTTCTTCTCAGATCCTGAGGAAAGTCTACGGTGACGGGGCTGGCACAATGCAGTACCTGACCAGCATTCTGAATGAATGGGGCCAGTTTCTGACCACCGTCGTGACTGCCTCCGAGTCCAGGGAAGCCTATACCAGGATGGCGCAAGGCTTGGTGGCCAGATTCAAGAGGGCAAATGCTCCAGCACCCAAGATTCTTTACACAGACAACCACTGTTGTAGGTGAGTTCAATTTCTAAGCTACTTTATCAACCTGACATAACACAGGCTTACACTAAAAATGATTTGAATTGAAAGTAAGTTTTAAATAGCAAAAAAAACAAACAACGAACAAACCCAAAACAACAATAACAACAACACCAACAACAACAACAAAACTAAAAATCTAGCAAACAAACCGACAAATCACTCAATTTTTGTTCTGTTATCTTTTTATTTTATGTTTCAGGGATGGTGGGACCTCCTGGCTGGAGTCCATTTTTGCAGAGTGGGCTAACGATGGGATGGTCTTGCGGCTTGACATCAGGCACTGGCTGCATCGATGGGATGCTGTGGTAATCAAGCAATCGCATGTCAAGTATGCACCCTTCATCAGCGCCCTTGCTGGAGCACTACTAGCTTACCAGCACGATGACATGGCAGTACTATTGGATGCGCTCCGGAAGGAGGATGACTCATTCCAGCACAAGAGCGACTTTCAGATGATGAGTCGCGTCAAGCCCCATCAACTCAAGTCTTATGTACGGCGTGTCACCCGTGGTGTTGAGGTGAGTGTTCTTATTTTTCTCAAGTGCTAAATAAAACATGTGCAGAGAAGTAAAAATGTTCCATGCTTATGCAACTGTTACTGTATGTGTAATATGACTTTAAAAAAAATAAATCTTTGCACACATGCATTCCTACCCCTATGATACACACTCAAAGAATCTCCAAGGTTTAAGGAAGCAGACTACTGACATGAAGAAGGAGGTTATGTTTTGTTTTTGTTTGTTTGTTTATTATTTTTTTTCAGGAGAGTGTTTCTGCCATCGAAGCCATCTTGGCAGAGTTCAAGGGCCCAGCAGGCTTGGATATAGATGGGATCCACCTCTTCAAGTCCCATGAGGCCGTCGATGCCCACTGGTCCATTGCCAGCAAACATATTGGTTGCATGCAGGTGAGACACAAGATTTTGTACACAAATCATGCTCATGTCTTAGGTTGTTCAGTGCAGTGCAGTGGAAAAAAAGACAGGAAATGTGACATGTAGACATAAAATAAGATATGAATGAATTAAATCAAGTGAAAAAAAAAATTAATGCCACAACCTCTGTTTAGTGAAATAATTCTTGCTCTTTGCCTTTATACATTGTCTTACTTTTATCTTGTAACAGGATCCGCCGAACATTCCTCTGTATGTGACAACCGGGACAGCCACCATCAATGGCGTCAAAGTCAACAAATATCGATGCTGCAGAGGGAGCAATAGTTTGGAGGGTCTCCACGCCCATCTTGTCAACTGCATTCCTGCAAAGAGGTGTGGAATCGTGCCATTCCAGGTTAGTATGTTCACTCATTTTCAGAATAGAAGAAGACAGATAAGAAGGAGACAGAAAAGAAGATGAGAAGAAGAAGACAATGATAGGAGAAAAAATACAATAACAAGAAAAAGAAGAAAAGGAAAAGCTATGCAGAAAAAAACTTCATGTCTGAGGATGATAAACAGATAGTCAAATGATAACAACATATTTTTATATCCTAGGTAAATTGAAAATATCTTCGTTATGTCTTGCAGTGAAAGAATAAACACAACATCAGAAGATTCTGAATAGTAATTGGTAGAAAGTACAAACACACATAAGTATGTTTCTCTCCTGTTATCATTTGTTCTATCAGGTATCACTCATTGCGTTTGCAGTGCAGTGGAATAAGCGAATGGAGGCTCGAAAGCTCATCAAGGGGAAACAGCAACTGGTGACATCACTCCTCGACCCACGCCAAACCCAACGGCTTAACCACCAAGCGCAAGTCTTGTTTGGTCCTCAGCATCTATTCGAACCGAACTTCATCTCACCCATGCCTCTTCCTGATAATCCTGATGAACAGGAACTCTTAGGGGTCGAGTACATCTACGCCCAGTCTTCGGAATTCTCCACCAAAGATTATTACATCCACAAAGGTAAGATCAAAGTTTTGACTTCTCCCTTATCAAAATTATCAATAAATGTAATAAGTGAAACATAACGTAGAGCAAGTAGTAGTCATATGAATAAAATGGATACAATTTTAAAAGGATATGAAATTATGAAAATAAAGATTTGATAAACGGTTGCATAAACTACATTTCATCTATATGATTACGATGAATATGTAAGTGAAATAATTTAGCTAAGCCATTGATTGCTTTTTGTTCCCTCCTTTTTTGCAGCAAGGAAAAGGAAAAATGCAGTTGTGACAATGAGATAACAATGCTGATGATAAAAGAAAAAAAAAAATAGGAGACTATGAAAAAATTTTCAATCATTTTTTCCCTCTCCCCTTTCACATTCATTTCAAATTACAGTGGAAGAAGAGCAACAGACAGCAGAGAAAGAGGATGAGAACTCCGACAACGAAGAGGAGAGCAAGGAAGACGAGGAAGACAACGATGAGGGCATCGTAGAGGATTCTACTGCCACTGTGGACCCTGTTGACGACATCAACGTCCAGCATGCTTCTGTCATCAAATCTGAACTGGCAGACCCAGTGAACCCTGTGATCGCTGACGTCCTTATGGGCCCAAAGCATCTACACCTGCCGGGATATGAACAAGTTGAGCAACTTGCACTTCTGCTTGTCAGACTGGTGGACGATAGCGACCAGCATCTCATTCCAGCCGACCTCCGTCTTGAGATCTTTAATGCGACTGCAGCTCTCTCGGACCATGACAAGACCGCAAAATCCTTTGTAAAAAAGTACGAATCTAAATGGGGCCACACGCTCTTTGGCAAGGTTCATGGTCCAGAATCATCCCAGAATAGTGCTGCCCAAAAAACAAAGTTTGGATGGATGAAGTATGCGCAGGCTGCAGCAATCACGGAAGAGTCTAGGTTGCTGTACATTATCGTTAAGATCCTCAAAAACCGGCCTGCACTCAGCTCTCTGTCCTCCCCGACAAAGATTGCGCAAAGGGTCAAGGGGCAGTACCAGCGCATAGTTGACCGAGTTCGAGATGATAGAGTCCTGGCCGACATCCAAATTCCGCTCCCAAATATCAACGTCAAGTCCATAACCAATTTTCTAAACAAAGAAAACAAGAGGGCCAATTACCTATCCACTGTCGTACCCAAGGCACCAAGCCACCGCCGGGTAGTGTCGACCAAATCAATCCCAGATGCCCCTACCCTTCCAGCATTACTGACTCCCCCCAACAGGGCACAGGTGGATTACCCATCCGTACCACTAGAAACCCGTGACGTGCGTGGGCAAAAAAGAAAGCTGAATTTTGACCCGCCGCCCACCGCACCTGCCCTCCCCACGTTGCTTCCCCGTCCCAGTGTAAAGGCACCTCCATTACCCCAATTACCCAAGGCCCCTATTCTAATGGTAGTCCCATCTCAGCCAAGCACAGCTTCACTGTCCTTCGTCCCTTCTGGTCATGCACCATTTACAGTAACATCACCCCCACCTCCACCTCCACCGCCCAAGGCTGTCATGCCTAAGCAATCGAAGAAGCCATGTGCTGCATGTGGCATCTTCAATTGTGATGGGCAGAGGAAGCGGTACAGGCCTTCGAAGGAAAAGTTGGGGGACAGCACCCAGAGGATATTTACTTTCTGTAATAGAACATGCAAGTCCCTATCAACTGGATTCACAGGCCGTGTCTTCGATAGTTATGATCATTTTTGTGAAGTGGTGGATGCTAGTTTAGCAAGCAAGCAATGAATAAATACATGTGAAGTGCAAATAATTCTTGTCATGATTTGCCTTCCTTACATTCTCCCTATAGATGTTTTTTCCTCCTCAACTCTCCTCTTTCTAGGCTCTTCTTCTGTCAAGCCACGACCCCTACAAGGAATCCATACACATATGGTGCTACCGCAAACCTTTTTCCCCTCACATACATAACTCTGTTTTTGAATCCGGCCGTCTGCAATTTGCATGTTCTGTTATTTAAGCAAGGTGCTGTGATGTATGCTGTACTAAATCAGCTTGAATGTCTTGTTTTCAAAATATGTTTCATGCCTTGTGCTACTTGCTTTATTACAGAGCAACTCAGGCTTTTTGTGTTGAGTTGAGCCAAGCATTTGATATTAATTAACTTAATGCTTTATTGCAGAGCAACTCGGGCTTAATGTGTTTTGGCACACATTCATGTGTGTGCTAAGTCCACAATTATGTACACTTTGCATTCTTTTCAGTTAATGTGCTGGGAGGATCGGAGCAGCTTTCATGTTATCAATGATGTACTATTATCATGTTATTTCATGATTAATGATTCAGCTCAGGCTTAATGAGTTGAGTCAAATATTTGATATTGTGTGTGCTAAATGCTATAGTGGGTACAAAGAGTAGTTTTCAAGTAATTTACTATGCAATGAAAATGTACCTCGTGCAACTACATGAACAGTGATATGATTGATTTTCATTGTACATATAGTTTGGGTCCACATATTTTCTTCTTCTTTTTTTGGAGGGGGGGGGGTGATGCCATTCATGGTCCTGCATGAGCTGCAGAGGAATATATCACTGAAAATATGTGTATTTTCAAATTATGTGATATGAAGAATTTTTCAGCAAGAACATTAGCTACTACAATAAGAATGACTTGAGTGTTTTACAAGTTTATTCATTTCAAGAGATATAGTTTTCATTTACGTTGCATGTTGTATGCAACGACTCACAGTATACTATACACTATGTCGCATATGGTCAGCCTAATGGTGGTGGACAAAAACAGTGATATAATATGACCTCTAAGGAAAAGCTGAGGGAAAGTTCACAGAAAATGTTCATATTTTGTCCACTCTTGCCAAAACTTGTTCATCATTTACTAATCTGCAGATGTGTGCTAGTGCTATTTATATGTCTGCTCATGAGATGATAACTTGTGTCGTTTATGAAAACGATGTTTATATTCATATGTTTACACATGTCACAAGAGTTGTGGAAAATATCTTTCAGGTCTGCATGATACTGCTAGTATTCAATGCATAGTTATGTTTATGTGCCTTTAACTGATGAAGCCAAGAATTTCAACTCAGGCTAAATTTGCCTTGCCAAATGTGTGTGTGTCTCTTCATGATATTCATTGGTGAAGAGTTTTGAGTCATAGATTGCCAGATGTAGCAAAATACTTCAACTCAGGCTGAATTTGCTTTGCCAAACTTGTGTGTGTGTCTTCATAATATTGATATTATTTGTGAAGAGTTTTGTATCATGGATTGCCAGATGAAGCAAAATATTTCAACTCAGGCTGGATTTGCTTTGCCAAACGTGTGTGTGTCTCTTCATGGTATTCATTATATTTGTGAAGACTTTTGTGCCATGAATTGCCAGATGAACCAAATATTTCAACTCAGGCTAAATTTGCCTTGCCAAATGTGTGTGTGTCTCTTCATGATATTCATTGGTGAAGAGTTTTGAGTCATAGATTGCCAGATGTAGCAAAATATTTCAACTCAGGCTGAATTTGCTTTGCCAAACGTGTGTGTGTCTCTTCGTGATATTCATTATATTTGTGAAGACTTTTGTGCCATGAATTGCCAGATGAACCAAATATTTCAACTCAGGCTGAATTTTCTTTGCCAATTGTGTGTGTGTCTCTTTATGATATTGATATTATTTGTGAAGAGTTTTGTGTCATGTATTTCCATGAAGCAAAATATTTCAACTCAAGCTATATTTCCTGGACAACTTAATTATGTTTTAGGTTAACATATGTCAGGAGAGTGGTAAAATGCGGTTTCGGACCTGCATCTTTATTGTATTCAGTGCAAAGTTAGTGACTACCATATGATACCAAATACTTCAACTCAAGCTATATTTGCTGGACAAATTATCTATGTTTTACATTATGTGTGCTAAAATGATCTATGCAGTAGTCAGGGTATTGTGCTATGAAAACACAAACTAATATGTTGATTAATCAACATGTTTTTGTGTCATATTATGCAGTAGTCTTTATGATTGCAGTAAGATAAGTTAGTGCTGTGAAATAAGTCAAATGCTAACATTTCATGTTTAATGTTGTCTTGCCATGTGATATGCTGCAGCTGAAAAAAGAAACAAAACACCATGAGATTTGTACACCATATTTTACTGAGCCATGCAGTATTAACCGTACAATTAACAAAAGGCTACGGAATAAGAGGCAGATTTATTGGTCTAACTTTACCTGCATAGGTCTCCCGAAACAGCTCTTTCATGTTTTGTTTTATTTTTATATTCTGCAATTCTTAAGTTGCAACGACTAACAGAGATTTATACACTATAATGCCATCCTGTATAAATTCACAAAACAAGTTTGTTATTTTTTCTTTTATTTCACTTTTTTTTACAATCCTTCAGTTGCAGGAGTAACTGTCAGACGTTATGTATTTATTTTATATGACACCTGTATATTTTTGTAACTTTTATCTTCAACCTGAAACAGAAACGGAACTTGAAGAGTAAGAAGCAAAAAAAAAGTCTACTCAAATACAAAAAAAAAAAAATGAGAACAATCAATGCATACATTGTTTAGAACTTAATTCTTGGGTTTTTTGTCTGGTATTTGAATATGATTGTTTGAGTATATCTGTTGTGTATGCAAGTTTGTATGTTTTTGTGCATGTTTGTTTATGCGTGTTGTATGACTGTAACATTCTTGTGTGTCTGTGTATGAATGTTTGTATGTTTGTGAGTTTGTATGTCTCTAGAATGTTTGTGTGTCCGTTTATGTGTGCATGTTTGTATCTTAGTGTGTGTGCATGTTTGTATCTTAGTGTGTATGCTTGTTTGTCTGTGTTTATGCATGTTTATTGGATATCCAGATTTGTATGTCTGTTTATGCTCGTTTCTATGTCTGCATGTTATCTGAACACATAATATATCATATTTCAAATGAATTAGTTTGAAGAACCAATAGAGTACCGTGACTCAGATCATCTTATAATTCATATCAAGAAACGTATATCATAACAGACACGAATTTGTTTGTAAGTGTATTTGTACATATTTTCTTAATATATATGTGAATGTACATATTATAGGGAACACGACGTTTCCGAGTCGTTCGACACACAAGAATTACCGCAAGCAGACGACACTTTCACACTCTCGACGCAGAGGGCCGACGCGCTCT
Organism: Diadema antillarum; assembly: GCF_040938485.1. Lineage (NCBI taxonomy): Eukaryota > Metazoa > Echinodermata > Echinoidea > Diadematoida > Diadematidae > Diadema > Diadema antillarum. The sequence continues at coordinate 1,227,984 of NW_027270911.1, read as the reverse complement.
GGCGTCGTGAGCACCACGGCGCCGTGGCGATCGCCGCTGTGCTCGACCTCGCTCTAGTACCCAGGGGGGTCATTGCCCGTTCCCTGGCGTTTACCTCTCTGAGTACTAGGCCTCTGGTCAACGGGCCAATCAGTGCACCGAGCCAGCGGTCGACACGCCAATCAGATTGCTCTGTTGACCAACCCGGAGACGACGATTCTGGTCAACAGACCAATCACCGACCCCTGTTGAGCAGAGCTCCTGACAATGCTCATGAATATTCATACCGCAGCGCCGCCAGTATACAAATAAACCACGGCTCTCTGACGATCGACTGCTGCTGCACAGCACAGCTGGGGCGCTCGAAAGATGCCAAAACAACGGGGAAAGCAGTTTATAGAATGTGACTGACAAAGACATCTGTAGCTGAGATTGATCCAGATACACTGTGGTAAGAACAACACTTGAATTGCAATATTAAATGAAATATTAGGCGATAAGTGTGTCCGTGAGTTACGGTAAATACACCAATATTCGCGGACAGCCAGCCCGCTGGTCTCCCGGTGCATGGAGGCATGCGTGGAGGTAGCACCAGCCGTGACTTGTACACAACCTTCGAGCGCGAGGAGAGGCAGCGCAGAGCCACTAATATCTCCTCTTTTCATATGTTATTTACTGGCATGATGATGTTCATTACTGTGAACGGGGAAATTATAAAATTATTTCAAATTTCCTTTAGTAAAGCATTTGAAAAGGACGTGTTGAACCGAGAAACAGCTGTACACAAAACGGGATTCTGACAGCACGCTTTTTAGTACGATCGACAGTGCGTGCAAACAGCTGTATACACAATGCAATACGGACAATGAGTCCTTTAAATTTACGCAGTCACTATATTAATATTGGGACTTTCGACACTAGAATCTGACTTTCTGTGGCGTACCATTAATATAAATCGGTTCCTAAGATATCCGAATTGAATAATTACTATTCATATGCCATATTATATTATGTATACACAAGACATGAAATATCTAGATCAGAGATGGATTTTGGTGCACGTAAGCCATCACAACATGTCCATGCATATGGATCCATATCCTTTGAGTGAAATAATGCAAATTGATTATTACGTTTACTAGATTATCAGAAGTGTATCATACTAACAATTCAAGATATTTTGTACATGGTCATTATTTGTACATCTGTTCAGCTTGGTTTTGCTGCGCGTGATGCAATGATTTATGTTGGAATTGCATGACTTTTAAAGGAAAGTCACACCAATTATTTTGGACCTATCTAAATCAAGTGGTATTGTCAGGTCAACCAGATAGACTGGAGCTATCTATCTGTGGCAGCAATACTACATCAAGCTCTTAATGTACTTTGTGAAAGCTTTGCTGATCAGATTGTGCATTTGCCATATTTAATTTTGCATGCATTTTATGTTATCAAATGATTACTAACCAGCTTACTTGATGAGAATTGATGATGTGATAACTACAAAATTGCATTAATTTGTAATGAGTTATTTCTGCTTTTGCCTCTTGGAGGATTAAGATATTGTGCATGTAGATAGACACATTAGACAATTATGTGAACAGGAGTTCAAAAATGCCATAGGCGTAAAGCTTGAAAAATATCTGTTTTATGTGGTGTGTTTTATAATCAACAAGGATACTAGATATTTCCCTTAAACTGACAGCTTTTAGTTACATTATGTTGAGGTCACCTTTACTGATAATTATGATTGTATCTGGTGCCTTGTGTGAATGTATTGGTGTGCGTGTGTCACCACATTTAGGTGATATCAATGTTGCATGTATTTGAAACCCCTTCTAAAACTGAAAGGTGGGGATATGTACATTTAAATGTTGGTGTGATGTTACGCGCACATAACAATTTAGCCCAAAATGTGAAAGATCCCCCCCCCCCCAAAAAAAAAAAAGAAAAAAAAAAGAAAAAAAAAGTTTGGGTGCTACATGGGCTTTATGGCATGACTCGTACCCATTGGTCACTGACAGGCTATACAAGAACAGATTAGATCCAAGTAGGGACTCTCAGCTATATACAAAAGATAGAAATACTTAATTTAGACTGTATTTTGTGTAAACCTGCATACGTCTGATTTGATTCAACCATGCAAGATGCAATACAACCTTGAAATTATAACCTGTTCAAAATATATATATGTCACACCTTCAACTGCTAAAACATGCTTATAACTACTGAGTATGTACACTGATCAGTACTAGAAACAAAAATGACTTGCATGATAGAGTATGGTATTTCAGGTCATACATGTGTTCAATTGCAACATGTTTGCAGAGCAAGTATATATTATTCACAATGATCAGAAATGGTAAGCGGATGGATTCCTTATGACAGAATTCATATTGTGCCACTAGCAAATTGCTAGTACTCATCAACATATGCCTGCAAATCAATTTTATTTTGAAAGTATGCTATGTAAATATAACTTGCATCAAATGAGCAACTTGTGCCACCTTCAGTTCCAGCTATTATAAGAATGTTTTCTTGACAAGGCATAATAATAGTCATTATGATGTAGGTGAAACCTCTTGTGTGCAATGTGTAACGATTTTTCCCCTTTTTTTTGTCCTAATAAATATCATTATATTGTAACATTGTGTTCATAAAAACAAGAGCTCAGACTGCCATTGATAACAGTTTCAATAATTGCTACAATGAAATAAGTCAAAAAGATATCTTATCATTATCATTACAATGTCTCATATTTTTACCTTAAATGTGTCAGTAATTTTTATGTATTCATTGTGTCAAAAAAAATAGGTGGCAGGAATGGTGCTACACGAGTGCCCCGAGTGTGGGGTGAAGTTTGGGGTGCGCTCCAGCCTCACCAGACATCGAAAGACCCACGAGGAGAGAGCGTTCAAGTGCGAGGATTGTGGTGACACCTTCACACTGAAGCAAGGTCTGGACCGCCACAGAAGGCTCCACAGTTACCCCAAGATTCCCCTCTACAAGCCTGGGGTGGCTCAGCTTCGAAACACCAGTGAGGGGGACCGGGTCTGGAATATGGCTGAGGAAAAGAAGGAGTGTGACGTACTTTGGTGGGATCCAAAGCTGGCAGAAAGGGAGGCCAGGAAATGTGGCCACGACATGTGGAGGTCTTCCATCATTATAACCTTTGGCAAATGCAAAGGTCAAACTTTTCGCTGGTTACTAGAAAATACAGTTGGCTATGTGGTGTGGTTAGTCGATGAGTTTCTGGCAACCGGAGAAAGCAACCCTTCTTTGAGATGGCAGAAACAGCAGCTCTACGAGATGATGAAGGACTTCCCTCTCATAATCAGTGAGGTGGACAAGCGTCAAGCAGTGAGTTCCTTTTTATTCATTTTGAAACATTTATTTTGCTCACCAGTCACTATTGTTATTTGTCAAACATTACTCCCCATCATATCTTGCAATTTTTTAATGATATTAGATGTTATAGATCATTGACATAACAAATGATTGTAATATAATTTTAGAAATAAAGAGAGATTAATACAGTGATATAAAAAAAGGAAGAAGCTGATGTCCATGTACCTGAATTAGCTAATTTTTCCAATCTTTTTCTTATGTATTTTCTACAGAAACGTCAAAAGAAGCCAATCAAGGACATCATGGAGCTGGATGAGGAGTATGTGGATGATGCTGAGCTCTTGGCCATGGTGGGTGATACCATTCAAGATTCACACCTCTCTGTGTCCGTTGATACAAAATTAACAACAGCAGACCAGCTCTCTGTGCCGATGTCATCAGTGCCTTCAACCAGCACTGCGCCACCAGACGACTCCGCACTCGAAGGATGGCAGAAAAGCTGGGAGCACCCGCCACCACACGGTCAGGCCATGTATGCCCCAAACATTCCATGGGCGAAGGGGGATGGTCCACATAGCCTGTTTGACCCGTCCTCCCGCACACTCAAGCCACAGATGGAATTCCACCCTCCTCCTCTTCCTACAGTAATGAAGTCGAGCATTACTCCAATGTTGTCTTTTTTCACAACCAAGATATTCTTCTGGCGGCCAGTGGGAGTCCTCGACGTGAAAATCAAATGTCCCAATGAGAGATGCCCTGCTCCATCGGATGCCTTTCTTGCTAAGAGTGGCTACAGTACCATTGCTCGACAGGTTAGTTTGATATGTTTGTATTATTTTTTAGTTGTGTTTCATTGTGCTTGGGGAAAAAATAAGCCAGTGGAAATGAAAAGTAAGAAACAGTAACATTATTGCACTGAAAATTAATGGCTATAATTAATGGCTATTTCTTCATTTGTTCATTATGTGCAGGTGTGCGGCCTCAGTAGTTACTACACCCTACTCACAGAAAGACTGCAATGCTACTACTGCCTGAAAGAGCGGCAGAAGAGCAACAGTGAGCTTCAGTTTAGGTGGCACGCATACAGTCCCAGCATCCTCAGCAACCTCCCTCCTGCTATCTCTAGCATGTTCCCTGCTGTTATATGCGGCAAACGAGCCATTGATAAAGATGTTGTTCGCCTCCTTGATGATCGAATCAACTCTATATCAATGAGCAAGGTTGCCCGCATCTTACAAAAGGGTCATGATGGATGGTATGCAGAGAGGAGGGAGCTCTACCAAGCTGTCTTGTACAAGGCTCACACCTCCAAACCATCAGGTCAGCAAGGGATCTTGCCATTTGTCAAGGCAGAAGGGAGCTACACTCCACCCATCCCCAAGACGCCCCTCCCATGTGCTCGAGTCCTACGACGTGCCCAGCTGCTACTGGAGATTGAGAGGATGCCTGTCTACAGGGATTCCATTCTCAGTGTAACAGGAGAAATCCTGTGCATAGACGGCACGAAGCAGGTATTTTAAGTTCTAATCCTGACAATATGAAGAACACAGTAAATAGATAGAAAGATAGATAAATAGATGAATCACTATTTCTAAAATCAATAAATATTTGAGTAAATGAATATCGAAGCAATTATTCAGTCAGTTTCATTAAAAAAAGATGCACGTCTCGAATGATAATATAATATCTTTGCTGGGGCGACAAGACCTCGTATCTACAAACTGTCAAATGTTCAGGAAAGCAAAAAAACGTGGCGGCCAAAGCACTGTGGCGAAGGGGATAGCTGATCCTTTGATGTGCCGTGGTGGCTTCATTTTTGGAGTAAGGCAGTTGGGATTTGGGCAAGAAATCACTAAACCCATTTTTTGACCATTAATCAGAAAACATCATTTTCACCAAAATTGAAGATACAAGGTCTTGTCACCCTAGCGACAATATGTGTCCTTTCATTCACCAAATGAAGAATTTTTGTTCTCTCTATTTTCTTCTCAGATCCTGAGGAAAGTCTACGGTGACGGGGCTGGCACAATGCAGTACCTGACCAGCATTCTGAATGAATGGGGCCAGTTTCTGACCACCGTCGTGACTGCCTCCGAGTCCAGGGAAGCCTATACCAGGATGGCGCAAGGCTTGGTGGCCAGATTCAAGAGGGCAAATGCTCCAGCACCCAAGATTCTTTACACAGACAACCACTGTTGTAGGTGAGTTCAATTTCTAAGCTACTTTATCAACCTGACATAACACAGGCTTACACTAAAAATGATTTGAATTGAAAGTAAGTTTTAAATAGCAAAAAAAACAAACAACGAACAAACCCAAAACAACAATAACAACAACACCAACAACAACAACAAAACTAAAAATCTAGCAAACAAACCGACAAATCACTCAATTTTTGTTCTGTTATCTTTTTATTTTATGTTTCAGGGATGGTGGGACCTCCTGGCTGGAGTCCATTTTTGCAGAGTGGGCTAACGATGGGATGGTCTTGCGGCTTGACATCAGGCACTGGCTGCATCGATGGGATGCTGTGGTAATCAAGCAATCGCATGTCAAGTATGCACCCTTCATCAGCGCCCTTGCTGGAGCACTACTAGCTTACCAGCACGATGACATGGCAGTACTATTGGATGCGCTCCGGAAGGAGGATGACTCATTCCAGCACAAGAGCGACTTTCAGATGATGAGTCGCGTCAAGCCCCATCAACTCAAGTCTTATGTACGGCGTGTCACCCGTGGTGTTGAGGTGAGTGTTCTTATTTTTCTCAAGTGCTAAATAAAACATGTGCAGAGAAGTAAAAATGTTCCATGCTTATGCAACTGTTACTGTATGTGTAATATGACTTTAAAAAAAATAAATCTTTGCACACATGCATTCCTACCCCTATGATACACACTCAAAGAATCTCCAAGGTTTAAGGAAGCAGACTACTGACATGAAGAAGGAGGTTATGTTTTGTTTTTGTTTGTTTGTTTATTATTTTTTTTCAGGAGAGTGTTTCTGCCATCGAAGCCATCTTGGCAGAGTTCAAGGGCCCAGCAGGCTTGGATATAGATGGGATCCACCTCTTCAAGTCCCATGAGGCCGTCGATGCCCACTGGTCCATTGCCAGCAAACATATTGGTTGCATGCAGGTGAGACACAAGATTTTGTACACAAATCATGCTCATGTCTTAGGTTGTTCAGTGCAGTGCAGTGGAAAAAAAGACAGGAAATGTGACATGTAGACATAAAATAAGATATGAATGAATTAAATCAAGTGAAAAAAAAAATTAATGCCACAACCTCTGTTTAGTGAAATAATTCTTGCTCTTTGCCTTTATACATTGTCTTACTTTTATCTTGTAACAGGATCCGCCGAACATTCCTCTGTATGTGACAACCGGGACAGCCACCATCAATGGCGTCAAAGTCAACAAATATCGATGCTGCAGAGGGAGCAATAGTTTGGAGGGTCTCCACGCCCATCTTGTCAACTGCATTCCTGCAAAGAGGTGTGGAATCGTGCCATTCCAGGTTAGTATGTTCACTCATTTTCAGAATAGAAGAAGACAGATAAGAAGGAGACAGAAAAGAAGATGAGAAGAAGAAGACAATGATAGGAGAAAAAATACAATAACAAGAAAAAGAAGAAAAGGAAAAGCTATGCAGAAAAAAACTTCATGTCTGAGGATGATAAACAGATAGTCAAATGATAACAACATATTTTTATATCCTAGGTAAATTGAAAATATCTTCGTTATGTCTTGCAGTGAAAGAATAAACACAACATCAGAAGATTCTGAATAGTAATTGGTAGAAAGTACAAACACACATAAGTATGTTTCTCTCCTGTTATCATTTGTTCTATCAGGTATCACTCATTGCGTTTGCAGTGCAGTGGAATAAGCGAATGGAGGCTCGAAAGCTCATCAAGGGGAAACAGCAACTGGTGACATCACTCCTCGACCCACGCCAAACCCAACGGCTTAACCACCAAGCGCAAGTCTTGTTTGGTCCTCAGCATCTATTCGAACCGAACTTCATCTCACCCATGCCTCTTCCTGATAATCCTGATGAACAGGAACTCTTAGGGGTCGAGTACATCTACGCCCAGTCTTCGGAATTCTCCACCAAAGATTATTACATCCACAAAGGTAAGATCAAAGTTTTGACTTCTCCCTTATCAAAATTATCAATAAATGTAATAAGTGAAACATAACGTAGAGCAAGTAGTAGTCATATGAATAAAATGGATACAATTTTAAAAGGATATGAAATTATGAAAATAAAGATTTGATAAACGGTTGCATAAACTACATTTCATCTATATGATTACGATGAATATGTAAGTGAAATAATTTAGCTAAGCCATTGATTGCTTTTTGTTCCCTCCTTTTTTGCAGCAAGGAAAAGGAAAAATGCAGTTGTGACAATGAGATAACAATGCTGATGATAAAAGAAAAAAAAAAATAGGAGACTATGAAAAAATTTTCAATCATTTTTTCCCTCTCCCCTTTCACATTCATTTCAAATTACAGTGGAAGAAGAGCAACAGACAGCAGAGAAAGAGGATGAGAACTCCGACAACGAAGAGGAGAGCAAGGAAGACGAGGAAGACAACGATGAGGGCATCGTAGAGGATTCTACTGCCACTGTGGACCCTGTTGACGACATCAACGTCCAGCATGCTTCTGTCATCAAATCTGAACTGGCAGACCCAGTGAACCCTGTGATCGCTGACGTCCTTATGGGCCCAAAGCATCTACACCTGCCGGGATATGAACAAGTTGAGCAACTTGCACTTCTGCTTGTCAGACTGGTGGACGATAGCGACCAGCATCTCATTCCAGCCGACCTCCGTCTTGAGATCTTTAATGCGACTGCAGCTCTCTCGGACCATGACAAGACCGCAAAATCCTTTGTAAAAAAGTACGAATCTAAATGGGGCCACACGCTCTTTGGCAAGGTTCATGGTCCAGAATCATCCCAGAATAGTGCTGCCCAAAAAACAAAGTTTGGATGGATGAAGTATGCGCAGGCTGCAGCAATCACGGAAGAGTCTAGGTTGCTGTACATTATCGTTAAGATCCTCAAAAACCGGCCTGCACTCAGCTCTCTGTCCTCCCCGACAAAGATTGCGCAAAGGGTCAAGGGGCAGTACCAGCGCATAGTTGACCGAGTTCGAGATGATAGAGTCCTGGCCGACATCCAAATTCCGCTCCCAAATATCAACGTCAAGTCCATAACCAATTTTCTAAACAAAGAAAACAAGAGGGCCAATTACCTATCCACTGTCGTACCCAAGGCACCAAGCCACCGCCGGGTAGTGTCGACCAAATCAATCCCAGATGCCCCTACCCTTCCAGCATTACTGACTCCCCCCAACAGGGCACAGGTGGATTACCCATCCGTACCACTAGAAACCCGTGACGTGCGTGGGCAAAAAAGAAAGCTGAATTTTGACCCGCCGCCCACCGCACCTGCCCTCCCCACGTTGCTTCCCCGTCCCAGTGTAAAGGCACCTCCATTACCCCAATTACCCAAGGCCCCTATTCTAATGGTAGTCCCATCTCAGCCAAGCACAGCTTCACTGTCCTTCGTCCCTTCTGGTCATGCACCATTTACAGTAACATCACCCCCACCTCCACCTCCACCGCCCAAGGCTGTCATGCCTAAGCAATCGAAGAAGCCATGTGCTGCATGTGGCATCTTCAATTGTGATGGGCAGAGGAAGCGGTACAGGCCTTCGAAGGAAAAGTTGGGGGACAGCACCCAGAGGATATTTACTTTCTGTAATAGAACATGCAAGTCCCTATCAACTGGATTCACAGGCCGTGTCTTCGATAGTTATGATCATTTTTGTGAAGTGGTGGATGCTAGTTTAGCAAGCAAGCAATGAATAAATACATGTGAAGTGCAAATAATTCTTGTCATGATTTGCCTTCCTTACATTCTCCCTATAGATGTTTTTTCCTCCTCAACTCTCCTCTTTCTAGGCTCTTCTTCTGTCAAGCCACGACCCCTACAAGGAATCCATACACATATGGTGCTACCGCAAACCTTTTTCCCCTCACATACATAACTCTGTTTTTGAATCCGGCCGTCTGCAATTTGCATGTTCTGTTATTTAAGCAAGGTGCTGTGATGTATGCTGTACTAAATCAGCTTGAATGTCTTGTTTTCAAAATATGTTTCATGCCTTGTGCTACTTGCTTTATTACAGAGCAACTCAGGCTTTTTGTGTTGAGTTGAGCCAAGCATTTGATATTAATTAACTTAATGCTTTATTGCAGAGCAACTCGGGCTTAATGTGTTTTGGCACACATTCATGTGTGTGCTAAGTCCACAATTATGTACACTTTGCATTCTTTTCAGTTAATGTGCTGGGAGGATCGGAGCAGCTTTCATGTTATCAATGATGTACTATTATCATGTTATTTCATGATTAATGATTCAGCTCAGGCTTAATGAGTTGAGTCAAATATTTGATATTGTGTGTGCTAAATGCTATAGTGGGTACAAAGAGTAGTTTTCAAGTAATTTACTATGCAATGAAAATGTACCTCGTGCAACTACATGAACAGTGATATGATTGATTTTCATTGTACATATAGTTTGGGTCCACATATTTTCTTCTTCTTTTTTTGGAGGGGGGGGGGTGATGCCATTCATGGTCCTGCATGAGCTGCAGAGGAATATATCACTGAAAATATGTGTATTTTCAAATTATGTGATATGAAGAATTTTTCAGCAAGAACATTAGCTACTACAATAAGAATGACTTGAGTGTTTTACAAGTTTATTCATTTCAAGAGATATAGTTTTCATTTACGTTGCATGTTGTATGCAACGACTCACAGTATACTATACACTATGTCGCATATGGTCAGCCTAATGGTGGTGGACAAAAACAGTGATATAATATGACCTCTAAGGAAAAGCTGAGGGAAAGTTCACAGAAAATGTTCATATTTTGTCCACTCTTGCCAAAACTTGTTCATCATTTACTAATCTGCAGATGTGTGCTAGTGCTATTTATATGTCTGCTCATGAGATGATAACTTGTGTCGTTTATGAAAACGATGTTTATATTCATATGTTTACACATGTCACAAGAGTTGTGGAAAATATCTTTCAGGTCTGCATGATACTGCTAGTATTCAATGCATAGTTATGTTTATGTGCCTTTAACTGATGAAGCCAAGAATTTCAACTCAGGCTAAATTTGCCTTGCCAAATGTGTGTGTGTCTCTTCATGATATTCATTGGTGAAGAGTTTTGAGTCATAGATTGCCAGATGTAGCAAAATACTTCAACTCAGGCTGAATTTGCTTTGCCAAACTTGTGTGTGTGTCTTCATAATATTGATATTATTTGTGAAGAGTTTTGTATCATGGATTGCCAGATGAAGCAAAATATTTCAACTCAGGCTGGATTTGCTTTGCCAAACGTGTGTGTGTCTCTTCATGGTATTCATTATATTTGTGAAGACTTTTGTGCCATGAATTGCCAGATGAACCAAATATTTCAACTCAGGCTAAATTTGCCTTGCCAAATGTGTGTGTGTCTCTTCATGATATTCATTGGTGAAGAGTTTTGAGTCATAGATTGCCAGATGTAGCAAAATATTTCAACTCAGGCTGAATTTGCTTTGCCAAACGTGTGTGTGTCTCTTCGTGATATTCATTATATTTGTGAAGACTTTTGTGCCATGAATTGCCAGATGAACCAAATATTTCAACTCAGGCTGAATTTTCTTTGCCAATTGTGTGTGTGTCTCTTTATGATATTGATATTATTTGTGAAGAGTTTTGTGTCATGTATTTCCATGAAGCAAAATATTTCAACTCAAGCTATATTTCCTGGACAACTTAATTATGTTTTAGGTTAACATATGTCAGGAGAGTGGTAAAATGCGGTTTCGGACCTGCATCTTTATTGTATTCAGTGCAAAGTTAGTGACTACCATATGATACCAAATACTTCAACTCAAGCTATATTTGCTGGACAAATTATCTATGTTTTACATTATGTGTGCTAAAATGATCTATGCAGTAGTCAGGGTATTGTGCTATGAAAACACAAACTAATATGTTGATTAATCAACATGTTTTTGTGTCATATTATGCAGTAGTCTTTATGATTGCAGTAAGATAAGTTAGTGCTGTGAAATAAGTCAAATGCTAACATTTCATGTTTAATGTTGTCTTGCCATGTGATATGCTGCAGCTGAAAAAAGAAACAAAACACCATGAGATTTGTACACCATATTTTACTGAGCCATGCAGTATTAACCGTACAATTAACAAAAGGCTACGGAATAAGAGGCAGATTTATTGGTCTAACTTTACCTGCATAGGTCTCCCGAAACAGCTCTTTCATGTTTTGTTTTATTTTTATATTCTGCAATTCTTAAGTTGCAACGACTAACAGAGATTTATACACTATAATGCCATCCTGTATAAATTCACAAAACAAGTTTGTTATTTTTTCTTTTATTTCACTTTTTTTTACAATCCTTCAGTTGCAGGAGTAACTGTCAGACGTTATGTATTTATTTTATATGACACCTGTATATTTTTGTAACTTTTATCTTCAACCTGAAACAGAAACGGAACTTGAAGAGTAAGAAGCAAAAAAAAAGTCTACTCAAATACAAAAAAAAAAAAATGAGAACAATCAATGCATACATTGTTTAGAACTTAATTCTTGGGTTTTTTGTCTGGTATTTGAATATGATTGTTTGAGTATATCTGTTGTGTATGCAAGTTTGTATGTTTTTGTGCATGTTTGTTTATGCGTGTTGTATGACTGTAACATTCTTGTGTGTCTGTGTATGAATGTTTGTATGTTTGTGAGTTTGTATGTCTCTAGAATGTTTGTGTGTCCGTTTATGTGTGCATGTTTGTATCTTAGTGTGTGTGCATGTTTGTATCTTAGTGTGTATGCTTGTTTGTCTGTGTTTATGCATGTTTATTGGATATCCAGATTTGTATGTCTGTTTATGCTCGTTTCTATGTCTGCATGTTATCTGAACACATAATATATCATATTTCAAATGAATTAGTTTGAAGAACCAATAGAGTACCGTGACTCAGATCATCTTATAATTCATATCAAGAAACGTATATCATAACAGACACGAATTTGTTTGTAAGTGTATTTGTACATATTTTCTTAATATATATGTGAATGTACATATTATAGGGAACACGACGTTTCCGAGTCGTTCGACACACAAGAATTACCGCAAGCAGACGACACTTTCACACTCTCGACGCAGAGGGCCGACGCGCTCTGGCGTCGTGAGCACCACGGCGCCGTGGCGATCGCCGCTGTGCTCGACCTCGCTCTAGTACCCAGGGGGGTCATTGCCCGTTCCCAGGCGGTCTCCCATCCAAGTACTAACCGGGCCCGACGCTGCTTGACTTCGGTGATCGGACGAGAACCGGTATGTTCAGCGTGGTATGGTCGTAGGCAACAGTACTACTGACTTTAGCCTATTTAAGCTTGACGTGTGACGTCACGAGTGAGTGCTTCTGCCTTCCCAAGCTTTTGACATCAGAGGGCACTCTTTGCCCGGCCAATGGCACTGGACCAATGGAAGAGGGAGAGCTGCGTTCAGGATGTTGGCAGGCTGTCACTATGGCTGAGGATGCTGCTGCATCAGTATGGCTACGCCGGCAACGCAACCCTGCTGATGCTGATGGCACTGCTTGCTTGACTACGCGATGTGCACTCCCCAGGGCCATTCATGGATACCGCTCAAGGTAAGGGTGGCGGCGCGACGGCCCCACATCAGCCTTCCTTGGCTCCAGAAGAAAACCATGACGACTGCATGTTTACATCCTAGCTGAGATGAATTCACGGACTCAGGAGGGCCGAGAAAGAAGCAGGAGTGCAACCCAGCTTGCCCTGCCCGGTCTTTCTTGGAAAGCTGTTTGTTTTGACACTGATCGGTCCGGGGTGAAGGCAGGTATCATTACACTGTTGCTGGTTACCAAGTATAAGCGCAAATGTGCGTGACGTCATAATAATCAAGCTTCAGGCCAGGGCGCAGAGCATTTAAACACTCCCGACAATCTGGACAAGTAGATCTGTGGATGATATATGTAGGCAAGACGCCTGATGTCATGACTGCGTCGTGTCTATCAGAAGAAATTCGGGGCAAATGGACATCTCTTGACCTTGCTGTCATACTCGCGGTTCCAACATCCTGACGGATCTTGCCATCTTGTTTGTTGAATTTGATTTTCCAGAAGAAAAGAAAAGAAAAGGAGCATGGAAATTGCCACATGCAAAAACATTGTACAGAACAAAATGTCAACAAAATGGAAAACCGGTGCTTCAAACAGCAAAAAGCCTACAACACCCGGTATTCCCAGGCGGTCTCCCATCCAAGTACTAACCGGGCCCGACGCTGCTTGACTTCGGTGATCGGACGAGAACCGGTATGTTCAGCGTGGTATGGTCGTAGGCAACAGTACTACTGACTTTAGCCTATTTAAGCTTGACGTGTGACGTCACGAGTGAGTGCTTCTGCCTTCCCAAGCTTTTGACATCAGAGGGCACTCTTTGCCCGGCCAATGGCACTGGACCAATGGAAGAGGGAGAGCTGCGTTCAGGATGTTGGCAGGCTGTCACTATGGCTGAGGATGCTGCTGCATCAGTATGGCTACGCCGGCAACGCAACCCTGCTGATGCTGATGGCACTGCTTGCTTGACTACGCGATGTGCACTCCCCAGGGCCATTCATGGATACCGCTCAAGGTAAGGGTGGCGGCGCGACGGCCCCACATCAGCCTTCCTTGGCTCCAGAAGAAAACCATGACGACTGCATGTTTACATCCTAGCTGAGATGAATTCACGGACTCAGGAGGGCCGAGAAAGAAGCAGGAGTGCAACCCAGCTTGCCCTGCCCGGTCTTTCTTGGAAAGCTGTTTGTTTTGACACTGATCGGTCCGGGGTGAAGGCAGGTATCATTACACTGTTGCTGGTTACCAAGTATAAGCGCAAATGTGCGTGACGTCATAATAATCAAGCTTCAGGCCAGGGCGCAGAGCATTTAAACACTCCCGACAATCTGGACAAGTAGATCTGTGGATGATATATGTAGGCAAGACGCCTGATGTCATGACTGCGTCGTGTCTATCAGAAGAAATTCGGGGCAAATGGACATCTCTTGACCTTGCTGTCATACTCGCGGTTCCAACATCCTGACGGATCTTGCCATCTTGTTTGTTGAATTTGATTTTCCAGAAGAAAAGAAAAGAAAAGGAGCATGGAAATTGCCACATGCAAAAACATTGTACAGAACAAAATGTCAACAAAATGGAAAACCGGTGCTTCAAACAGCAAAAAGCCTACAACACCCGGTATTCCCAGGCGGTCTCCCATCCAAGTACTAACCGGGCCCGACGCTGCTTGACTTCGGTGATCGGACGAGAACCGGTATGTTCAGCGTGGTATGGTCGTAGGCAACAGTACTACTGACTTTAGCCTATTTAAGCTTGACGTGTGACGTCACGAGTGAGTGCTTCTGCCTTCCCAAGCTTTTGACATCAGAGGGCACTCTTTGCCCGGCCAATGGCACTGGACCAATGGAAGAGGGAGAGCTGCGTTCAGGATGTTGGCAGGCTGTCACTATGGCTGAGGATGCTGCTGCATCAGTATGGCTACGCCGGCAACGCAACCCTGCTGATGCTGATGGCACTGCTTGCTTGACTACGCGATGTGCACTCCCCAGGGCCATTCATGGATACCGCTCAAGGTAAGGGTGGCGGCGCGACGGCCCCACATCAGCCTTCCTTGGCTCCAGAAGAAAACCATGACGACTGCATGTTTACATCCTAGCTGAGATGAATTCACGGACTCAGGAGGGCCGAGAAAGAAGCAGGAGTGCAACCCAGCTTGCCCTGCCCGGTCTTTCTTGGAAAGCTGTTTGTTTTGACACTGATCGGTCCGGGGTGAAGGCAGGTATCATTACACTGTTGCTGGTTACCAAGTATAAGCGCAAATGTGCGTGACGTCATAATAATCAAGCTTCAGGCCAGGGCGCAGAGCATTTAAACACTCCCGACAATCTGGACAAGTAGATCTGTGGATGATATATGTAGGCAAGACGCCTGATGTCATGACTGCGTCGTGTCTATCAGAAGAAATTCGGGGCAAATGGACATCTCTTGACCTTGCTGTCATACTCGCGGTTCCAACATCCTGACGGATCTTGCCATCTTGTTTGTTGAATTTGATTTTCCAGAAGAAAAGAAAAGAAAAGGAGCATGGAAATTGCCACATGCAAAAACATTGTACAGAACAAAATGTCAACAAAATGGAAAACCGGTGCTTCAAACAGCAAAAAGCCTACAACACCCGGTATTCCCAGGCGGTCTCCCATCCAAGTACTAACCGGGCCCGACGCTGCTTGACTTCGGTGATCGGACGAGAACCGGTATGTTCAGCGTGGTATGGTCGTAGGCAACAGTACTACTGACTTTAGCCTATTTAAGCTTGACGTGTGACGTCACGAGTGAGTGCTTCTGCCTTCCCAAGCTTTTGACATCAGAGGGCACTCTTTGCCCGGCCAATGGCACTGGACCAATGGAAGAGGGAGAGCTGCGTTCAGGATGTTGGCAGGCTGTCACTATGGCTGAGGATGCTGCTGCATCAGTATGGCTACGCCGGCAACGCAACCCTGCTGATGCTGATGGCACTGCTTGCTTGACTACGCGATGTGCACTCCCCAGGGCCATTCATGGATACCGCTCAAGGTAAGGGTGGCGGCGCGACGGCCCCACATCAGCCTTCCTTGGCTCCAGAAGAAAACCATGACGACTGCATGTTTACATCCTAGCTGAGATGAATTCACGGACTCAGGAGGGCCGAGAAAGAAGCAGGAGTGCAACCCAGCTTGCCCTGCCCGGTCTTTCTTGGAAAGCTGTTTGTTTTGACACTGATCGGTCCGGGGTGAAGGCAGGTATCATTACACTGTTGCTGGTTACCAAGTATAAGCGCAAATGTGCGTGACGTCATAATAATCAAGCTTCAGGCCAGGGCGCAGAGCATTTAAACACTCCCGACAATCTGGACAAGTAGATCTGTGGATGATATATGTAGGCAAGACGCCTGATGTCATGACTGCGTCGTGTCTATCAGAAGAAATTCGGGGCAAATGGACATCTCTTGACCTTGCTGTCATACTCGCGGTTCCAACATCCTGACGGATCTTGCCATCTTGTTTGTTGAATTTGATTTTCCAGAAGAAAAGAAAAGAAAAGGAGCATGGAAATTGCCACATGCAAAAACATTGTACAGAACAAAATGTCAACAAAATGGAAAACCGGTGCTTCAAACAGCAAAAAGCCTACAACACCCGGTATTCCCAGGCGGTCTCCCATCCAAGTACTAACCGGGCCCGACGCTGCTTGACTTCGGTGATCGGACGAGAACCGGTATGTTCAGCGTGGTATGGTCGTAGGCAACAGTACTACTGACTTTAGCCTATTTAAGCTTGACGTGTGACGTCACGAGTGAGTGCTTCTGCCTTCCCAAGCTTTTGACATCAGAGGGCACTCTTTGCCCGGCCAATGGCACTGGACCAATGGAAGAGGGAGAGCTGCGTTCAGGATGTTGGCAGGCTGTCACTATGGCTGAGGATGCTGCTGCATCAGTATGGCTACGCCGGCAACGCAACCCTGCTGATGCTGATGGCACTGCTTGCTTGACTACGCGATGTGCACTCCCCAGGGCCATTCATGGATACCGCTCAAGGTAAGGGTGGCGGCGCGACGGCCCCACATCAGCCTTCCTTGGCTCCAGAAGAAAACCATGACGACTGCATGTTTACATCCTAGCTGAGATGAATTCACGGACTCAGGAGGGCCGAGAAAGAAGCAGGAGTGCAACCCAGCTTGCCCTGCCCGGTCTTTCTTGGAAAGCTGTTTGTTTTGACACTGATCGGTCCGGGGTGAAGGCAGGTATCATTACACTGTTGCTGGTTACCAAGTATAAGCGCAAATGTGCGTGACGTCATAATAATCAAGCTTCAGGCCAGGGCGCAGAGCATTTAAACACTCCCGACAATCTGGACAAGTAGATCTGTGGATGATATATGTAGGCAAGACGCCTGATGTCATGACTGCGTCGTGTCTATCAGAAGAAATTCGGGGCAAATGGACATCTCTTGACCTTGCTGTCATACTCGCGGTTCCAACATCCTGACGGATCTTGCCATCTTGTTTGTTGAATTTGATTTTCCAGAAGAAAAGAAAAGAAAAGGAGCATGGAAATTGCCACATGCAAAAACATTGTACAGAACAAAATGTCAACAAAATGGAAAACCGGTGCTTCAAACAGCAAAAAGCCTACAACACCCGGTATTCCCAGGCGGTCTCCCATCCAAGTTTTGCGCCCAGGGAATTTGATGAAATATTACGGGTTGTCGACTTTATATAGAATACAATCTAATTTTTCATATTTCATGAGTGCCTGCGGTCGCTGTAAAGCTGTATGCAGCCTGCCACTCCTACGTGTTTATACCATTGAACTCTATAATGGAGCGAGCGCTTTGCTTTAGTTGGCCCTGCCATTTTAGAACTGCACCTTTAAGCCCCGCCCACTCTGTTATACAGTGTAGTATAGGGCTCATACAGGTAAATAATTCCCCATAGAGATGTGTGTTGAAATTGAATATTAAAAAATATATAATATGTAAAATAGCTGGGAGAAATGAGGTATTTCATCTTCACTAACTTGAATCAGAAAGATTTACCCTTTCATCCATCAATTTTCCAGTTCGGGTTCTTCAGCTCAAACTCTCTCCAAGGGTCCGCAAAGCCAGACTACGAGTTCTTTTCACTCAAAGATTCACCTATTTTTGTAAATGCACCCAATGAAATATAGTCCCTTCAAATTCCATGAGAAAAGCGTTCATCTTCCAACCAAAACGTAGTTTGTAGAGGAATTCAAACTCAATATCTTCAGCTATTCAGTTTTTTGCCAAACTGCAATATTGATTTTTAATTAATATTTTTCCTCATTTATTTTGGTATCTTTGGTACGAATTTGTGAAGGGGTCTAGGACATCGATAGTCTATCTGCAGGCTAGGCGAATGCCCTAGATCTAGCCGCTACTGTTGTGCAGAGGGTACGCAGAAGAAGTGTGCGTTGCTCAGTGACAGAAGAAAGTCACTTCAAAATGGTGTAAATTATGGGGCGCCAAGTGCCGCATGGGCTATATCATTACGAAATTGGCTTTTTAGTCCACAAAATGAACATGTCTTAACAAAACGACTGGTTTTATGACAAAATTAAAATTTCTTCAACGCAATACTGATTTCAAACTACCATTTTGTAGACAAAATTACTCATTAGTAACAAAATAGCCATGTGACACTTGGCACCTTATTGGTGACTTCAAAACTTGTACCCACACAGTGCAGAACGAGCGTAGTGGCTTTTCGGTGTGTATGGTGCGCACAGTTTCGGTGTGTATGGTACCACTCAGTTCAGTGGTAATACCTATGTAGGTAATACGTATGCACGTCAGGGCGGCGTGCGTGACTTGTAATTGGTTGCCTGGCGGTGGCCGGCTGGGCGGGTAACGTAGGCTATGCCATGCCATGCCATGAGGCACACACTGATGTTCCAGCAGTAGGCCCTACACGTACTAAATTACTTAGTACAATACTAGTACGCCAGTTCGGAATTCCACATTGAGCATGAACAGAAGAAGGTAATGAGTAATTTGTACCAGCAGAGCATGTTGGTTTTTATATTCACTGAAATAAGTAGTAGCTATTGATTTATAAGTGGGCATTTCCATAGTAAAACTACAACAGGCGCTTTTCAGGGATGTCTCTTTTTTAGCCTTACGTCAGTAGTATACTAGCTACTACAAGTCACTGACCTACACTATAGTGTAGGTCAGTGGTACAAGTATATTGTGTGTTGTTTTGACGCCCTGTAGAGGCGAGTGTATTGTAACAATGTTTCAGCCTGGAGGTATCTCCAATAAACAAGAGTGTTACTTTTCGCATCCTAAATCCGATGTGTTATGTTTGTCTATTTTACAGTAATGGCGTGGTGGCAGCGCTCGGATCGTTTTCCACCCATCAACCAACACTAGCAGGCCACACAATGTATGGCCGACACATCAACAATTAGATACAGTAGCTGTCGTGATTTTTTGCGATTTGAACTGGCTGTTCCTCACCTCCATCAGCGTTAGCCGTGACACAGGTAACGCTTTGATAGCCTCACGTATACATACGATACGATGGCGCGGTCAGTGGATACGCCGCCCGCACAATGGCGCTTACGTCAGGACGAGAATCCCAAGTCCTTCCGAAATCCTAGCGTGGAAGAGAAATCTCATGGGCACACTGCGTTCATACTCGGAATTCTCTCCATTCCGAGGGGAGGGAGTTTCTTGGAAAAGAAAGTCGAAGGCAAATCGTTTGCGCGGTTTCGTCGATGATTCCTCTGACTTGTCTAGCAGCAAGGCAGCCGCGCAGAAAGTTCTAACGTGAGTTACTGCTAGAATTGATGATAGGTCAAATTTCAGCTTTCTGCCCAATCATTTCATGAGGATCAATTGTCAATAATTCAACTTCCCTGGCAGACCTTGGCACCTGGTTTGTATCCACTATGGGTTTGAAAGACAGGTAGTTGATCGTGCCATTCATAACTGTGATTTTGCTGATGGTGAATCTGATGCTAGTGATGATGAACTGAATAATGTTGAGGATCCTGATCACGAACTGAGAATCATAGATGAGTCTGAACACGAACTGATTGGGTCCAGAGCAAATGAAGAAAGTAGTCACAATGGGTTGAATGTGAGAAGTGTAGATAACTGGGATAGTTATGCCAGATCTAGTCACAATTTGGATAAGTCACAAAGTGAACTGACTAGCAGTACCAGTTGGGATATGCCCGTTGTATGTGTAGCCCTACCCATTAGTTGCATTGGATCTAGATCTGTCGTAGACGGTGATCACGATCATACTGTTAGTGTTACTCGCCCTTGCGGTCTAGGCCAACATGGCGTGTATGCTGACAAGCGGTTGGGAGTAGATTTAAAGTCGAGTTCCCTGACATTCCCAATAATATTCCTGGTGATCGTAAGCATGTGGATAGCGTATTCCCGAATATTCTCGTGGTCTGGAACTCGATCTTGAGTGCGACTGCCCTTGTGAAATGTTGGCAAGTTTTGGCTTGTCAGAAACTAGTAATGTTCAGTCTACAGCTGATGTTTACAACGGTCTTAGTTGTGTTGGGCCAGTAGAGAATGATGAAACTGTCAAAGAAATGGAATTGTGTGGTAGTGTCCTTATATTGCAGGCTCGGTTCTTTTCTTCTTGTGTTGATGAGTTCCAGTGCTCTGTATTGCTGCACATAATCATACACACACTCAGCGTTCACACTCTCACCACATGCAGGCTGTATTTGGTAGCGAATATCACGATTTCGCCATCACGCAGAACACCGGTCCAGTCAATGCCTTAAGCACACATCATCTGGATGTGTACGTGGACCAGCCATTTCCACGTCAGCTATCACCGTTCAAGAGTCCACCCCCACACTGGATCTCAGTGCTACTCAGGAGCATATTACGGGAGAAAGCCAGCTCTATCGGTGTGTTGATGCTCCTCAGCCCTGCACAGACCAGGTCCAGCTCACTGCTGCTCCTGATCGTCCTTGTCTCACAGGGATACATGTCTACGACATCTCTGGTGCAAAGCAGCCCAGGCGTTCCTTGACGCGCAAATCTTCATGTACTACCCAGCCAGTCACATCCACCCCACCCCCATTATGGTCGATACCGAGGGAACCCATCTTCAGCTCGATGACCATCGGGCTCCTCCAGGCCACCCTCCTAACACCCCCGCTGATGTGACAAATCTTCAGCTCGATGTGAATCAGGCTCCTACAAACTATCCTCCTGATACCCCTGCTGATGGGACACACCTTCAGCTCGATGTAAATCGGGCTCCTACAGGCCGCCCTCCTGATACCCCTGCTGATAAGACCCACCTTCAGCTCGCTGTGAATCGGGCTCCTACAGGCCGCCCTCCTGATACCCCCTGCTGATGGGACCCACCTTCAGCTCGATGTGAATCGGGCTCCTACAAACCATCCTCCTGATACCCATGCTGTGGGACCCACCTTCAGCTCAATGTGAATCGGGCTCCTACAGGCCGCCCTCCTGATACCCCTGCTGATGGAACCCACCTTCAGCTCACTGTGAATCGGGCTCCTACAGGCCGCCCTCCTGATACCCCCTGCTGATGGGACCCACCTTCAGCTCGATGTGAATCGGGCTCCTACAAACCATCCTCCTGATACCCATGCTGATGGGACCCACCTTCAGCTCAATGTGAATCGGGCTCCTACAGGCCGCCCTCCTGATACCCCTGCTGATGGGACCCACCTTCAGCTTGATGTGAATCATGCTCCTACAGGCCGTCCTCCTGACACCCCTGCTGATCGGACCCACCTTCAGCTCGATGTGAATCGGGCTCCTACAGACCATCCTCCTGATACCCCTGCTGATTGGGACCCACCTTCAGCTCCATGTGAATCGGGCTCCTACAGGCTGCTCTCCTGATACCCCTGCTGATGGGACCCACCTTCAGCTCCATGTGAATTGGGCTCCTACAGGCTGCTCTCCTGATACCCCTGCTGATGGGACCCACCTTCAGCTCGATGTGAATCGGGCTCCTACAGACCATCCTCCTGATACCCCTGCTGATGGGACCCACCTTCAGCTCAATGTGAATCGGACTCCTACAGGCTGCTCTCCTGATACCCCTGCTGATGGGACCCACCTTCAGCTCGAAGAGAATCGGGGCTCCTGCAGCCCCCCCCCCCCCCCGATACCTCCAGCTGCCAGCAGACAAGTGGTGCTTACTCCATCCCTCCCGTTCCTGACACCAGTGCGACCCATTCTCCAGCCCCCCCCCCCCCCCCCCCCCCCCCCCCCCCGATGTCCTCGACTATCACTCTGCCTGTGGTGCTACCTTTGTTACTGTCAAGGGTAGATGCTGTGGAGCCCACCTCCTGTGTGACAACACGTCAGCTCCGCCAGGTCGCCCTCCGGACATTCTGCAAAATGATATCACCGCAGCTGCAGTACTAGGGTCGCTGTTACCGTATCTTCTCATATTAGTGAAGATGCCCAAGATTATCTGCACTATCTTGCCACACTATCTCCTAAGTGTCGCGGTGCTAACTTAATCCACGTTCCCTACCTTGTACTGAACATTGTACAGCATATTTTTGGCATTTGACTGTTAGAAGATATTTTAGTTACAGGCTTTGTATGTTTGCCTGGAATTGTTGATGCATTTATTACCAGAAACATTGATATATTTTTCCATGTTTTTGATAGTTTAATGTCAGCCTGCTGGCTGTTGTGTATGTTGAGGCTTCATTTCTTCATACCACTTTCGACTCACCTGACAGTTTTGTTCAAATCCTTTTTGATTGTTTAAATGTAACATTGTATGCATGTATTTTTAGGTGCTCCGATTTGTAGATTATGTGTATGTAGGTTTACATACTTACCAATCATTTTCTGTTCGTACTGAGTGTTGGTAAGGCATGATTGTACCATCTGTGCAGGTTGTCAGCATTTTTGTGTGTACTGTATTTCATTGCCTCTTATACTAATACACTTGACAAGAAATTCATTTTGCATTTGCCGATGGTTTGTTTAGTGTATTTCAGCTCTATTTTTAATATTGTTGTTGCTGGGATTTTTTTTTCTCCATTTGGAAGCACTCTACTGATACCTGTATTTTTGAAGACCTTATGGATATGTGTAAGTGAATCCTGGTATGATACTCTTCCCGTCTATGTACATGTGGTATGCTGTGATGCTGCAGTAAAGATCAGTTTTATATCAGATGGTTATTCTTTTGCAGTTTTCCGACTCAGAGTCCTGAATGGGTGAGGTGAAGGGATACAGAGTGTGGTAAAAGGTGGGGAGAAAGTATAGCTAGCAATGAAGTGTGAATGACTAATTGTTTTGTTGGTGGCAGATGTGTTTAGAAGTTAGGGTAATTAAAGAACAGAGGAGGTAAGGACAGCAGTTGTTTGTGGATAGGACCAATGAAGATACAGACTCCTTGTTATATTGATATGACAGAAGAATATGGAGACGTTATGGTGTATTGATAGGACAACAAATTGAATATATCTGTTTAATATTGAACTTAAGTTATGTGTTATTATAGGGAAAGAAGAATATATATATGTTTTTGGACAGGATATTTGATTGCAGCCGTAGGACAAAAGAATGTTAGATGCTGTGAGGTACAATGTAATGACAGGACAGAGTAATGTACAGAAACTCCAATGTAACCAAAGGAAATGATGACGGTTTGTATTAGTGTATGGATGAGAAGAAAGTTGAAATAATTCCATGAGTCATCCCCAGCTTTTGAATGCAGTCTGAATAATAGTGTTATTGCATAGCATACATACAGTACCTACTGTAAATACAGCTGTAAGTGTATGTTATTACATTTTGGAAATACACAACGGTTGTGTGAATGCGTGGTTCTTTTATTTTAGGGTTCCAGTTTAGACCTACTGGATTGGCAAAAACAGTGTGCATATCATCCTCTCTATTTTCATGATGTATGTTGTTAGATGTTGTTTGATGGTATTCATGTTAGTGATACTACGTTCGATTTTTGTCTCGCCCACCGGAGGTAAAAGCGAGACTAAGGGATCCAAATGGCGTCCGTCGGTCGTCCGTCGGTCGTCCGTCGTCCGTCCGTCGTCCGTCCGTCGTTATAGTTTACCTGCAAGACTCTCTTATGATGCATAACTTGGCAACTGTTACAGCAATGGCAGCCACACTTGGGTGATAGAAGCACTAGGAGTATCTTCATGTTATGGTGTTGTCGGAGGTCATGTGATGATGTCAAAGGTCATTTGAGGTCATATATTAAAGAGTATGTGCAAGACTCTCTTTTCTATGTTAAAGTTTACCTGCAAGACTCTCTTTTGATAAATAACTTCACATAAGTTGCTTGGATTACAACCTAACTTGGGTCATAGATGCATTGGGGATACCTTCATGTTGTGGTGCCGTTGGAGGTCACAGGATAAGGTCAAAGGTCATTTGAGGTCATACATTAAAGTTTACTTGCAAGACTCTCTTATCACACGTAACTCGACACATGTTGCAACAATGGCAATCAAACTTGGGTGATGGATGCACTGGGGGTATCTTCATGTTATGGTGCCGTAAGAGGTCACATGATAAGGTCAAAGGTCATTTGAGGTCATACATTAAAGTTTACCTGCAAGACTCTCTTATCACACGTAACTCAGCACATGTTGCTACAATGGCAATCAAACTTGGGTGATGGTAGATGTATCTTGGGAAGTTGAAGGTAACCACAAGGTCAAAGGTCACAGACAGGGGTCAACGAACTTTTAGGGCCCAATGTTAAGTTTTCAGGGCGTATTTTGTTTATGGCTCATAACTTTTGTTTTCTTAGTACATGTACTTTTACAGTTTACATAGTAGACCTGTATACATGCGAAGGGTCAAAGATGACATAGTAAGGAAAGTATAGTTAAGTAAAAGTTTGTTTTGTTGCTAACATCATGCATGTGTAATTTTACACGTTTCATGTTAGGTTTAGGAACATGTGACATCATATTTACTGCTAGTTATTTTTTAATACACGTAGAAAGTCCTGATTCAAAAGCAGCACATACACACTGCTTTTAGTTTGTTGGAGTACAAAGTGTTCCCATACGTATATACATTATTTATGATATGCACATGTTTGCACCATTCCCAAGGGAGGAAAGAAAAATAAATAGAACATAGTCACGCCAGAATAGTGTATTGTTTAGACGCCCTCTAGAGGCGAGTGTATTGTAACCATGTTTCAGCCTGGATCTCCAATAAACAGGAGTGTTACTTTTCGCATCCTACATCCGAGGTGTTATGTTTATCTATTTTACGGTAATGGCGTTAGGCTTAGGTCTAACGTTAGACCTACCTTTTACTTTCTGTTTCCAATGTGCATTGCCCCCCCCCCCAATAGTTAGAGGTCTAGTCCAATACGGCAATTAGGATCTTCTGAACACTTTGAACAATGAGAGATAATTTTGCCCCCAAATTGCTTCAAGCAAGCAATCTGTTGTATAGAATTTATGCCAAAGTGAAAATTTTTGGGTGAACGTATCATACGCTGGACGACAAACCAAAACTACTAAGTGTGTTTAGATCTGACGTTAGGTTTAACCATGGGCATTTAATAGGCCTAACGTTAGGCCTGCCGTTAGAAACCTAACGGTTAAATTATGAATGCTAATTATAACTTTGTTGTATTTTTTTCAGTTCAACGGCCTAATTTTGATAAGAAAAGATAATAATAGTTCTGAAATTCTATTGAACATTATGTTTTATACCATTTCTAGACTTAGTGTCGAACGTAGGCCTAGGACCTAGAAATAGAATCGATTATAGGCCCCTATATACAATGTAACATGGACAAACCAACTTGTCGCATTTTGTCTGTCGATCATGTTAGATAAAATTTTATTTTAACCACTATAAGTCTAGAAATCCTTGTATAACACAATGTTTAATAGAATTTTAGATCTGTTATTATCTTTTCTAATTTGAATATTAGTCCATTCAAATGAAAAACATCACAGTTTCAACGAGCATTAATTTGACCTTCATCAGAATGCTAGTGCCGGCATAGATTTCTGTCCAACGTTGTCATTCTTTCACCCAATTTTTTCATATTGGCATAAATTCTAAGGGATTGCTTGTTAAAAAAATAACAAATCTGGGGCAAATTAGTAATCTCTCTTCGAAGTGTTCTGGAAGATCATTTAATTGTATCATGGGCAATGCACATTGGAAACAGAAAACTAAGCGACATCCCTTAAAAGAAACCCTTTTACAGTGGAAATGCCTAGCGATGCTTGCCAGCACATCCACCTGGCAGCAAAAGCGGTATTTGGCAATTTGTTAATATATATTCAATGCAAAATAATGAAAAAGATACTTTCCAAAGTGATAATTGATGGGTAATTCTGGTCACCTGGTCTACGCAAGTTAATCGACCCTTTGTTTGAACATGATGAATTACAACATGAATTGATACGTTGGGCAAGCTTAATTTCGCCTTGAAAACTAGTACGGCAGTGCCTAATCAACTGAGGAAGAAGAACGGTCATTTGTACCCATGTGCACATGAGCTATTAAACCCCGAACTGGCTTATTCTTCCTCGGTATACTAATTTACTACAGGGATAGCCTATAAGACCCACATTATTACTAGTATGGTAACTCTGTTACACATCGACCACCACCGGCCCTTTTGAAACCGGCCAATAGTTTTTTCTTGGCGCACAGAACGCTTTATAGTGCGCATCATATTCCACCTACTAAGAATCTTGCCAAAGGATTGGTCAAGAGCTGATCACGTGAAAAAGCGTAGTTTTGCCCATCGCATCACCTGAGAAGAAAAGTTCGTGGTATACACTCTATGATGATAGCCATCTTGATTCGCTGATCTCCTAGTCCACACAGTCCTAACGCGTGATATAACTTACAATTTTGAGTACGCGCGAAATAAAAGTGCGTTACACTGTGGTCTATAATTTGACCTGGGTCAAGTGATAGATCACAGTGCAACGCACTTTTATTTCGGTGCCACGCGCGGGGCGCGGAGCAAATTCATTGTTTTGTCATCTGCGCGCAAACGTCTAAAGTAAACTACGTAGCCTAAGCCCTGATGATGATACCTAAAGACAGCTAAAACGGTTTCAGATGTGGAATAAAATGGGAACATCTAGGACCCTATAGATGTGGAATATAAAGCAAATAATCAACTTTTAGTTTCAGGCTATGAGACAAACTATCACCTCCTCACAGATCTGGATGTAGCTATCTTTCCTCAGCTGCGCTTCGGAAAGATAGCTACATCCAGATCGCCTCGGAAGTGATAGTTTGTCCCATCACCTTCCCCAACGTTGATTATTTGCTTACTGCATGCGCGTGCAGAGCACATAAAAATGTATTGGCTTTGACTGTTGATGAGGATGTGTGGGTAAAACGAAAATTAATTGTTTATTGATGGTTTAAATCAAGGACAAAATTACGAATGAATATTTTAACCGAATCGTAATGCAATGTCAATACATTTCATAAAAAGCTTCGTACAACACGGTGTTCAATACAACTCGGTTTGTGTGCATTGTCAATACAAAAATAGCGGTCGATCTAAAAAGGAGCGGTACCACGGGGAACTGAAAAGAGGGCACTCAAGTTCGACGGCAATATTTTTGTACTGAAACTTCTAATTAAAAAAGGGAACAACATGCAGCATTAAAATTTTAGTAGTGCTGGATTTTCTCAATCACGTAGGTCAAGTTTTTAACGTGAATTTCAGTGTTATATATTCTTATCAGGCAAATAAAAATTAGGCGGGCGATGAGTAGTAGGACCAACCCTACTATGTAGTGCTAGCTAGTGATAATGTAGAACTCTACAGTACGTTTTGTAGCGCGAGAATGGACCCTCTTACTTTGAAACTTAGGAAATTACTGTCTTTCTGTAAGACTTAGGCCGGGTTTATAAGATTTTGCGTGCCGAGAATCACTGTTTTGAAACACTGATTTGAAACAAGGTTTTGTCTTGATCGGGTGAGCGTTTATAAGAAAATCTATACATACATTCCGAAGCGCTCATCGCTCTGTCCGTACTTTGTAAAATGAAAAGTTTTCATAAGTAATATGATCATTCCTTCGCAGTGATTTTTTTTTAAAAACTACGCTTAATTCCCTATAAATGTGTTTTAAATGCTCTGTAAAAGAGACTTTATACTCTGCTCGCTCGCTCTGTCCGTATAATTGTAAGATGAAAAGTTTTCATAAGTAATATGATCATTATTCCTTCGCCGTGATTTTTTTGAAAAACTACGCTTATTTCCCTGAAATGTGTTTTAAATGCTCCACAAACGCGACTTTATACTCTGTTTTAACTAAAAGACAATACCTATTACTGTGGGAGGGAGGTATCCCCCTCCCACACCCTCGCTGAGGATCTTACACACTGTGGTAATGTGCCGCCGTTGAGATTTTGCCCCCCCCCCCCCCCACTTAAAAAAAGACCAAAAAAAACTAAAAGTGTTCCGGCGAGCTTGGTTACAGGTTAACTTAGGAAAAGCAATTATAGTTACCGCCGTGGTAAACGTAAAACGAAATTGTGTCAAGTCTCAAATCGTGATATAGGTGCCTATCTGACTTAGATTAGTTGGATTATTATATTCAACCAGGAATACGATATGATTTACAATTTTATGGCAGAAAAGTTGACTTTTCATCATTTCCACATGGAAATTATGGTGATGACATCCTTAGCTCGTTCATGTACATATTTGTATCAACTGTCCGCCCCGAGAACTGTTTTGCAAAAAGAAAAAAAAAAAATAGCGAATCTTTAAAATTTCATAGCTTCCACAATTTTGATTTTGATCAAATGTTGACAATTGTACATATCGTGCTTGTCATATTTCATTCTTTCTTTTCACACTATAACTTTTTAACTGGTCTGTAATTACCATACATTAAGCGACTTCTTTGTGAGTCTATCACCAGTGGCCCACACTTTAATTTTCATCGAATAAACATAAGTATATATATATATATATATATATATATATATATACTTATGTGTTGTACTAAATATTGCTGCATTCACTCAATCCTTATGAAGGTGGACTTGCTCTTTAAGAGGCAAACAATTTTAAAACTGATAATAACAAAATGTCCAGAATGACAGCATCGATGTCCGAAAGATGCATTCCTGTCTGATATTTATGGGTGACCAACACAAACAGACAACAAGACAATTAAACTTCGAGGGGAAATTCTCGCAGGTCAAAGACCTTCCAGTTTACAGGGTCATTATGAGCAATTTGCGCACGTATGTGTGTGATATATTGGTTCTAGGTCAGAGGGCAGTGAAGACAAGTCACCAAGAATAATTTGGAGCGGGGTTACATGATGGGTGTGGGGCTCAATGAGCTGACCGATGCAATGTCAGCTGGCTTGCTATCCAAGAATCCTTTTGTTAATCTTTTTTGTATAAAAATATAAACAGTGTTTTATTAGAACATAGATACTACATATACCCATTCAAGGGCTAATCGCATGGTGTATTTACTGAAGGATAATATTTCCCTCCGAAAGCAATTTACCCTGCCAGGACTATTCCAATGCAGGTCGATAACGGGCCCCTACGAGACATGTACAGCCGGACAAGATCCACCCAGATCAAACCATAAATTCCCCTTCTTATGTTTCTATCCAAGAATCTCGACCAATTATACCCAACATTAATCTTTTTGTTAAAGAAATATTTTACAAAAAAAGTGAGGTCAGACATAAAGCTAAACGAAGGGATAGCATTTTACATGAAAATTAACACATTCCATCAACTTGATAGTGACATATGTTAAGGGTTTATAGCGATTTATTCCCTCTGTTTTCTGAAAGCGGTTAGTCAAGTGCTCTTTCATTACGCTAGAAAAGTGAATTTTTGTGGAATTCCCTTTTTGTTTATATTGTAATTGTTGTCCACACATATATACGTCATAACCTCTAGTAGTCTCCTCATCCAGCGGTTCGAACACCAAAACTTTAAAAATTCATAACTTTTGCATTGATCATTGTCCGATTTTCCTCAAACTTTCACTGATGTGTTCTACTAATGTTGAGGCACTGCTTTCACTCAATCCATAATTCTCTTTGGGTTTGGGTTTCCTTTAAGCAGAGGAAGGGGAAAGGCAGGGCGAAAGCATGACGTCGCAAAGTGAATCGAACAGACTGCGCTTTTATTAACAGCTCCTTTGTCACTAGTTATGTTTTTATCTGAATCGAGACAATGAGCGTGTTTCTACTGAGCGACGAAAATTCGAGGTGATGCCAGCCGATGTGTGGTGATACCGGCCGATGCCGGCCGATACCGGCCGATGCGTGGTGACACCTCGAATTTTTCCTCAGTAGAAACAGATCGGGTAGTGGCCGATGCTGGCTGATGCGAGGTGCTCCGTCGTCCATCTATTGAGGTGGTCGATGCATGGTGACGCGAAGGACGATTCTCAGTAGAAACACACCGGGTACCGAAATTCGTGGTGTATCGGACGTCTAGAATTTCTCCCCGCGCTTTTCAATCGGTTCATCGCACACACTCCTTCGACACATGTGTACAAAATACGTGTGTACACACAGCGACCGTGTTCGCATCATGCTTTGTTTGTACCAACTCGCTTGTGTATGTGTTATAGGCCCTATACGTTACGTTACATGTGAATAGTGGCATTCATCGTCTATTGTTCGCGTGATTAACAGCCTAACTTATTACATTACTAAGCCCTCATCACTTACTTGATTTTACACCGCGTTATTTCATTTTATATTGTCTCGAATCGCGAGAGTACCACATTAGTAAGTCGCAGCCTTGAGAAAATCTCAACGGGACCCTCGATCTCCAAAGATTTCTCATCAGTCAGTGGCAGGATACCAGTATGTTACTTAGAGTAGTTCGGGGTATATTGGATGGAAAGACGAAGAGAAATGGCTTATCAAAAAATAGCCGACGCAGTTGTAGCAAAGCAGGCAGGGTTCGGATCGTATTAACAGGCAGTGCGCGCGGGACCCAAATCTGTGACTTAAAAATACCTGACTTCCGGAATCGCCGCATTTGCACGTCACCTTTGCATCACCTCGTATTTTATCGCTCAGTAGAAACAGCTCGAATAAGTGCGAACGAGCGAAATACTGTATAAAATATGAGGCCTATTATTATACATGCATGTACACTTATATGATATATATCACATAATATCAAAAATACATAATGGGTGTGTTTGTGTATGTGTGTGTGTGTGTGTGCGTGTGTGCGTGTGTGTGTGTGTGAGTGTGTGTGTCCTATAGGCCCAAGCTGATTATGTATATAACCAAAACATCGGCCAGCACAATAGAACAGTTTCTCAAACTGCCATGGAATTACCTCCGGCATATAGCTTCAGTTCAAGCACTCGATCACACTGTTATCTATGGCAATAACCCCATAACAACCAACTGCTCTCTGATCTCTCTACTCTCTCTCTCTCGACTATCCCCATTGTAGTTCCTCCATCATGTTCATCACAATACCCCACTGCTACGTCACAGCCAGTAGCGGGGGGGGGGGGGGGGGGGGCAAGCTACTTTGTATATCAAAGGAGGTACCGTACCTCCTTGGTATATCATACATACAGTATTGCAGAGTGCATTCTGTCCCTGCTGTCACGCAGCATATCCCACGACCTACTGTTGTTTACTACCAACCTGCAGCTGTGCACATGTTATGTAACTTCAATGTGCGCGCTCCAACCTGGGAGGCGGGAAGAGGGTCTCTTCCCACCTCCATGCTCCAGCTGCGTGCACACGCACCAGACATATGGATGAGATGTCACTGAATATGAAACGATACATCCAGTTCCCCTATTATAGAATAGTTTGTTATTATGATCAGCTATGTACATTTCACACTTTATGATTTGATATACATAATACACAATAAAATAGGCCGACGTAGCTGAGACTTACCGACTATCCTTCTTCCCAAACGAAACGATGCTGAACAGTGTACTCCTTGTCTCACAATAAAGTAATGTTTATGAGCACAGTGGCGATGTGGCACCCCCTCTCCTCTGAGAGTTTATCGCATCAAATTTCAGGGGCGCAACACCTATGCAAACATAGAACTTTAGAGGAGGATACTGGTATTCGACGGCTGGGGTGGGATCCCTATTAGATATCAGGGCTGTATGAGAAAATGAAATGGCTATATATCCTCCCGCAATTCAAAGAAAAAAAAGAAGACAAAAGAGGAAAAAGCATTGTATGGAAATGCTCCCCCAAGGGAGCCTATATCAAGTATATATACTTCGATTCTAGCTCTGCAAAGGCCACTTGATTTGAGCGATAAGAATCATTGTTATAAACGCATGAACGCGAGCTGTTTTTAAACATGCTTAGAATATACATGTACATGCAGAGTTAAGCTACAACATGCAGATTCGATTCCAGCTTCGAAACTTGCATCGTCATTATGGACCCTACCACAAATGGACCCTATGGACCCTACCTAGGTCCATGCTTGCATGGACACACCCTGTCCCAGTTTTTGAGTAAGGGTTTTTCTTTTAATGATAATAGTTGATATTGTCCAGTTGTGTCGCGTGGAGATTTATCGGCCTACAGGGGATTGCTGGGGGGGGGGGGGGGGGGGCATGGGAAGGGAGCCCGAGGTGGCACAGATATTGTCTTTGAGTAAATACCCTGTGATCAGTAGCCCTGGGGTTTTGTGTAGGGGGATGACTGGGAAGTATGCCCATTGTCATCTCATCTCATCTTATACTTGAAAGTCATTTCTAGTGCTTTTTGGAAGGATATTTTGTGGGCGCAGCAATGATCTCAGTATAGTCGACAACGCTGCATCATTTGTAACTTCAGCATTCATCTTTCCTTGGGACTCTTTTTGCTATTACGCATAACCAGTACATTATAGTAGTATTTCATTACAAGATCTACTAATATGGTGAGTAACTCAAGGTACAACCATGATATGAATCTAACTTATCTTACTCCTAATGTTCTAAATCATATATCTACGTCTACCACCCATAATTCCTATATACATGTAGTTGCAACACGTACTGTTGTATCACGTTTTTTTTTTTGTATACGCGAACAAAAGTTGTAATGCTTTATGACATCTAGTTACCAAACTAGGTCACAATAATGATTATAATAGGCTCAATGGAAAAATAAAATATGTGTTCGTAACACAAGTTGAAAGTTTGACTAACGTAACAATGAGTGTTAATGTCTGACAAGTTTATGATTACGACCAGAGTGTTTACTTTTTCAGACATGAACTATGACCAGCTTTGACCTCGCTTTCATTTTCTTTCAGAATAAATCTTCTGGTAATCGTAGGATCATGATGCCTTGAATCCTCGATCATACTAGTGAATTAAAATAATACCATTCTGAATTACTGTTAAAAAGATTTATCAACATGCCCATGTTTTGAAAAAAGAAAGAAATATTATTATTATTATTATTATTATTATTATCATTATATGCTACTTTTGATTGTAATCATAATCATTATTACTATTATCACTACCATCGTCATCATCATCATTATCATTATTATCATTACTGTATGACTAAGGTACAAACAAAATCAAAACAGCTAGGGCTGAACTGACATTGTGACGATTTTGATCTCCATAGCGGCAGTATGTAATGGTAATACATGAGTACAACTTACGAACACGAGATGGCGCCATACAGCTCAGTACCTCCGGCTGGGGTATTGTTTACTACAGTATTTGGTGCATCAATGTATCAAAAACACTTTTTCCTCCATCGGTAATTTGTTTACATTATATCATGCAGAATGTTATTTTTGGTCACATGACTCTATGTTGACCAATCACCCAACAGGATTTCGAGGGAATATAAAAACTGATAGTTTAACATGTCCGGCGAAATAGAATCAACCTCTATAGACAAAATAAAACCACAACCTAATGCGTCTTCTATTCACCTGCACACATTTTCAGAAAGAAAAATCATGAATCATTTGCTTAATTTTCTTTTCCGGTTTGCCTCAGCTTTATTGATTGTTTTTTCTCTAATTGTTTGTTCGTGTGTTTCTGGTGTGTTTTTAAGGGGGAGGGGGAAGGGTTGTAATTGATAAAGCATCAAAGAAATACGTGCTTTCATTACTATGTTTGCATAAACGAATGGGAGAGTGACTTGTGAAGTGATGACATCGATCATAAAATGGTGATAATCGGTAATAAGTGTATTTTTCGAATTTCCGAATTTTCTTCTAATAGGTCCAAGTTGGCGAAACGTCCGTTGATATTTCGTTAACTTTTTCTGTATTCATCAAAGTAAACTTGAACAGTGAGAATGATGCCTTTCATCTTACCCAACTTTTTCTCTGTGTTCTGATATTCTCCTGTTAGTTTATGCTGCTGCTCTCTTACGTTTTTCTTCCAAGTTGTCTCCTCTGTCCTTGTCTTCTTCATTCTATCACGAGTCATAACAAAACATATGAATTTATCTGTGATCACATGCAATGAGATGTATCAAATACAGTCAACCTTGCCCAAGCCAAATCTATTTTGGACTGAAGAAATAGCTCCGACTTAGAGAAGAATTTGACTTTGAGGGATTAAAATCAATAGAATAAACAAAGAGGACTTGAAAAGACCTTTGACATACACAATTATTCGACTTATGCGAGATTGACATAAAGCAAGGTTGACCGTACTTCTCTTGGTTTCTATGATTGCTCGTTGCTGGCTGCTCTCTTTGAATGTGTAGATCCATCTCATGTTATCATATTAAAGTTAACGTTCTTGTTTTTTTCTGACGCCATAGAGAGACATAATATGTTAGATGTTAGAGTGATACCCTTAACAGTGTGCAAGTCTGCTGCTCTGCGCATTCATCTTGGGTTGGTTGGTTTTTTTTTTTATATTTATGTAAGGCGACAGACAAATACCCCCTCTTGGGCCTGAATTTGTATAGACTAGTTCCCCAATTCTGTTACTTGCAAGGCTACAGCTTCTGCCAGCAGGTTCTTGACCCTCGACAGTCATTGCCTTAGTAGCTCTTCAAAACAAAGACCTTTTGACTTAGCTACTAGCAGCTCGGATGGACTGGATGAAATGACAATAACATTAACCAGAAACAGCTATTGTGAGTCATCCACCGTTGGATGCAGGCGGCAATGTTAAAAGCCCAAAGTGTTGATATTTAGATAAATTATCCCCAACTCCAGGAGGGAATTTCTGCCAAATTTTGGTTCTATAATACTTTGAGTGGTGATGGCGTCGATTGTCTCCTAACATGCCACACATATGTCTTAACCACTATCCGAATGGAGCCCTCTAATGACTTGTGGTTTAAATGTTCAAAACAACTTGGTCAGTTCCTGGAACATTTCTTGTATTGATCTGTCATCCCTTGTAGGCGGGTCATGATACTTAGCTTGGACCAATGAGATGAGTTTATCCAAGAGGACAATCATTTTAAGCTAATCTCATTAGACCTCCCAAAAATGTAATCATTATGGGATAGAAATATAATGAGGAATATTAAATGGAAGAGTGAGAAAGGCAGAAAATGAACTCTTTCAGGAGGTGTGGTTATGCATGTAAAATGAAGTATAAATTCCCAGCTTTTACCCCCCCCCCCAAACCCTGACTCTGCACCCCGAACCTGCCCGATTCTGTATCGCAACTCTGTATTCCGACTCCTCCATCCCAATGATATTCTGCCATCCAATTTGCTATGCTGATTCCAACCTCAACCTGGTTCCCTTTCATCGAGTCAGTTTCGCTTTAACAACTCAGATGTCGAGAACTGTTATATGTGAATTCGACTCGAGAAATTGTCTGACGGTCCACAGACATAACCAACTTCAAAACAAATTTTCCGTGGCAGATAGTTATAAACTGAAAGCTGTATCCAGAGTCGACCAAATAATTCACTGCATTGCCTACAATAAACTATGTTCATCAGAGGAGGACCAGCCCAGCGTATGTTTTAAACCAGCTGTGTATGAACACATTATTTTAAGTGAAATCCATAAAGAGTGAAAAAGACAACCAAAGTGTAGTGTCACACACTGAACGGAGAGACCAAACCCTAATTGACTAGCCGACATCCAAGGAGCCCTGTCCTGCCAGTCCCGACGAGAAGTCCAGTCCCGAGCGGAGCAGACGTCCCGTCCAAGCTGAAGCCCCATCACTGCGGATGATCACCCCCCCCCCCCCCCCCACACACACACACACCATCCGACACATCCCAGTCGTCAGAGAGAACACTCCTATTAATAAGTGTGGCGACTTATGATTTTTGCCTTGTTTGGAAATCTGGACCACGGACACCAGCAAATTGCAGCGAGCGCAGCGTCAAAAATAAGGAGTGGCCACGCATACTAATTTCATCCTTACTAAAGCATGTGCCCGTCCCCTCGTCCCGGTAAATAAGGAATAAGATACGTAAACAAGAAAACAAGGAATTGAAGAGATAATCTGGGGATTAAGGATTAAGAATTATTTTGATGATAGAAAGTCAATCCGCATTTTTGTTTATAATATTCATGACATGTAATGAATCGAATGAGTCAACCGCGTAAACCAAGAATTTGAGAAACCCTAATTCACGCCTGGGTGGCGAGAAATAAAGCCATTGTCATTCTTGTTCCTAAAACATATTCGTTTGTCTCCTTTCTTATGTTCACTTACTTTCTTAAGTATTGTATTTAGTCGGTGGTGTGTTGTGTTGACTCGACCCCCACCCTGGTAGCGGGAGAGCCAAACAGACCAAAAACATTAACCGTTACCAGGAGCATGAACTCCCAATTCATTGGCGAGGTATAAGGCAAGTGAGGGGTGCGAGATACATTGTTTGTTATATTCTTCTAGCTATGTTTGAGGTGTTCTAGGACGCCTGAAGTTCCCTTTTCCTTTTGATAACACAGATTATGCAGTATCATTGCCGACTAACGAAATTGTATATGAGACAATCTATTGTGTCCAAGTGACATCATTGATAAAGCTAAATCAATTTGCTTTTGGACTGGATTTTACTTGAATGGCATAACACCACCACAACAACAAAATAAATTGTAAAAATTTTGTCATTGATACATGGAACAAGTGAAAGTTTTGTTAACATTACTCTGTTATACATGAACATGAATTTTAATGAGCACTATTAAACGGCTATCCTGAACATTGCTTAGCCTCATCATTTAAAATGCATTAATCATACAAAGTGAAATTTCAAAATGCATGCGTTCAGACTGTGAAAGAGCACAAACACACATACCCACACCCAGATGTCCATCCATCTACATACTAAGAGTTTCATACCACACATGTCTACACCAAGCAAGAAGTTTTTGATAAAAATAAAGAGCACACACTTAAGTGAAACAATAATTTCATGTCCTTTTTTTATCTATTTTTCTCAGAATTGCAGAAAGCTTCATAAGTAATTACTCATTGAAAAAATAATTATACAATTTCCTCCATTGTAAATCCTCTTGATGCAACATATGACATCAAAATGATGTGAACTCCTTTGTAAATCCTCTTGATGCAACATATGACATCAAAATTATGTGAAATGGCGGTGCACAAGGAGTGTAGCTGTTAATTCTTCTTTCTAAAAGAAGAAATCCACCCCTAAAATAAATAAACTCTAAAAGAAAGAGAAAAAAAAATCCCTTCAGAACGTTTAAAAAATGACAATGTTCAGATAAGAAATAAGAAAGATATGGTAAAATATCACATATTTTGGTAAAACATTTCTTGACAAGTTCTTATCACTGTTCAAATGAGTGAGTTGATGATGTCATACCCTCACAATCTTTCATGGATGTTAAATATTGTTATACAAGTATATGAAATTCAGAAAAAAAAATTATTTTCAGCTAATAAAAGTAAGAGCATATTCCCACACCAAATATATCAGAGTTAACATTTGTTCTTTTTCGTATTGGGTGGTTTTAAGGTCAGGCTTATATTTATACAGCTGAAATATGAGATTTTTTTCACTTCTGTATATAAAACGAATAAGAAATTATGAGTATGACATCATCAACTTGCTGATTTGAATAATCATAACGACTAGCCAAGAAGTGTTTTCTGGAAAAAAAAAGAAATTTGAGAATGTCATTGTAACCTTCTCATTTCTTATCTCATTTCAATCATTTCTGCACTGTTCTGCACGGATTTTTTTCTCTCTCTCTCTTTCTTATGAAACTGATAAAATTCTGGAGTGGATTCTTCTTGAAGAGGTAGTTATGGCACAGCTGTAGACTAGCAACATAGACAAATAATTTGTATAAAGGTCATACTGTACTGGCTCTGCAACAGTCGTTTCTCTGACACAAAAGATCCACTGAAGGACGATCACCACTAAATCTGACCTCTAGCTGTTTCGCATTGTAGAATAACACTGCTTTTTCTGCAGTCCTTGTGCTGAGTTTTATACGTGTGTGTATACATTTCAAAAGAAATAAAATTTTGTACAGTATATCCTAAAGTCTGAGGTATTCTGGGTCTCAATATTGTAGCCATGCAGGAGATAAATATTTTGCAACAAGCTGTCATCTGTTTCCTCCCCTGTACTTGTACAGTTCTGTGACCTTCGGGTAACAAACCTGAGCCCCGTTTTATCAAAAGATAAAATTGATCTTTAAATTTTCTTCACACACAGGCTGCCATAGACTTATCATAGAAACCAACTTTATATCAATTCCATCTCTTCATAAAACGGGGTCCTGTATTGAACCTACAGGCATTAGTTAGTTGAAATCAGACGTTTTACATATAACCAATTTATGTTCTTTGCAGCAGCTTTCCCTCTCATCAAAGTAATACAGTGCACTCCTATTATAACGAAATTCCTATTACAACGAAGTAAAAATTCAGACAGTAACATTATCAGCTCTATGTTTTTTAATGTTTATTTGTTCGCTTATAACAAAATTCTCATGTAACAAATGAAAACAGTCGGTCGCCAGGATTTCGTTATAATGGGAGTCCACTGTATTTCAGAGTTCAGGATGACTTTTACAGATGGAACTCATTTTCTCCTTCACTATAAATCATGGGAGACAAAATATAAAATAAACTAGAAATGTCACTATGGCGACTGGTATGCCTCTGCCATAATGCATGATTCTCCTAATAGGTCTAGATAGTACATGTGGACAATGTGTGATTACATTTTCACAAAATTGGCAAAATATTAAAATGACAAGTTTGTCGCAAATGTGTTGAATGTTCACCTTCCTTGACCTAGGTTTAATTGGATGAATAGGAGAGCATGTATTTGGGATTTAAGGACATTAACTTGACTTTGACCCATTCATATGTTTATGCATTGAGTAATTTTCAAGGTACGGAGAAAAAGTGCAATGTCTGTATTGAATAGTAAATTGTTACCATTTTCATCTGGCCTTTGACTCTAAAATTCATAAGATAACCACTGTCAGGCAGAACATGCATAAATATGAAGTACGTTTCAAGATAACTTGAGCCACTTCTGAGATATGGAGGGAAAACTTAGTTCAGCACTTTCACTTAATCGTGACCTTTTGACCTTTGAGGCAAAAACAAAAGAAAAAAAACCTTTCCAGAGCATCTCTATTAGGTTATACATGCATACACCAAGTGTCTAAAAAAAGAATACTCCTAGCATTGCATAAACATGAGGGAAATAGTAAAATTTTGAAGTGTTGCCCTTTACCTTTGACCCCTGACCTTCGGCCCGATGATCCGTAAATTCTCTAAATAACCACTGCCAGTCAGTACATGTATTTACAATGTATACTATGTTCCATGAAGATACCCTGAATAATAATTTCCAAGATACAGAGAAACAAGAGACCCGCGGGTCTAGCGCTCACCTGAGTATCGCAAGTTCACCTTTCACGCAGTCACTAATCTAAATTATTCACAGCTCCACCAAAATTTGACGAGGCATTCTCAAGTGGAAGATGAAAATGTACAATAAGGGCCCAATTTTTTTCAAGATTCCTTAATTTGGGGGAATTGGGGCCCCCTGGGGCCCTCTGGGTGGGGCATGGTGCCCAGTTTGATAAATTGAGATCCTGACCACCTAGGGATGCTACCTGCCAAGTTTGACAAAAATCCATCATGAGGTTTTCAGG
This sequence comes from Diadema antillarum, assembly GCF_040938485.1. NCBI lineage: Eukaryota > Metazoa > Echinodermata > Echinoidea > Diadematoida > Diadematidae > Diadema > Diadema antillarum. Next base: position 1,187,857 of record NW_027270911.1, on the reverse strand, counting down.
AAGAAGATGAAAATGTACAATTCAGGCCCCCATTTGGACCCTTCCAACCACCCCCCCCCCCTACCCCCAAGAGGGGCACTTCTGGATCTCCTATGAACAAACTTGAAACTACAGTCATTAATGTACTCACTCATAGTATTATCTCAGCTCTATAACTTCTGATTCTAGAGAAGATTTTTAAAGATTCCTTCATTTGGGGGGTTTGGGCCCCCTGGGGGCCCCCTGGGCGGGGCATGGTGCCCATTTTAACAAATTGAGATCCTAACCCCCTAGGGATGCTACCTGCCAAGTTTGGTGAAAATGGGTCATGGGGTTCTCAAGAAGAAGATAAAAATGTACAATTTAGGCCCCATTAGGACCCCTCCTCACCCCCCCCCCCCCCCCCCTGGGTCCCAAGGGGGGCACCCCTGATTCTGCCATGAACAAACTTGAAACTACAGTCATCAATGTGCTAACTCATAGTATTAACCTAGCTCTATCACTTCTGGTTCTAGAGAAGAAGATTTTTGCAGATTCCTTAATTTTTTTTTTTGGGGGGGGGGTTGGGCCCCCTGGGGCCCCCTGGGTGGGTCATGGTGCCCATTTTAACAAATGGAGTTCCTAACCCCCTAGGGATGCTACCTGCCAAGTTTGGTGAAAATGGGTCATGGAGTTCTCAAGAAGAAGATGAAAATGTACAATTTAGGCCCCATTAGAACCCTTCCCCATCCCCCCTCCCCTGGGTCCCAAGGGGGGCACCCCTGATTCTGCCATGAACAAACTTGAAACTACAGTCATCAATGTACTAACTCATAGTATTAACTTAGCTCTATCACTTCTGGTTCTAGAGAAGAAGATTTTTACAGATTCCTTAATTTTGGGGGGTTTGGGCCCCCCTGGGGGCCCCCTGGGTGGGGCATGGTGCCCATTTTAACAAATTGAGTTCCTAACCCCCTAGGGATGCTACCTGCCAAGTTTGATGAAAATCGGTCTTGGGGTTTTCAGGAAGAAGATGAAAATGTAAAAAGTTTACGCACGACGCACGACGCACGACGGACGACGGACGACGGACGACGCACGACGCACGACGCACGACGCACGACGGACGCCGGACGAAGGGCGATCGCAATAGCTCACTTGAGCCTTTGGCTCAGGTGAGCTAAAAAGGTGAAGTTTTAATATTTTTACTTGACTTTTTGACCTTTGACCTTTGACCTCATGACCCAAACTTTCACCAGTGAATCTTAATTGGGTAATACATGTATACACTAAGTTTCAAGAAAATATATTCAGGCATTGCAGAGATATGATGGGAATAGTGAAATTTTATGTATTTGACCTTGACCCTTTGACCTTCAGCATGTGCACCCAAAAGTTGATAGGCACAACTTTACCCCCTAATACACATACATGCCAAGTTTCATTAGGATACCTCAAAACGTTTTGATGGTTACCCTGTCCATGAAATTCATTACGGAAGGACGGACGGACGGAAGGACGGACGGACAACCCAAAAACATAATGCCTCCGGCACCACTTCGTGGCGGAGGCATAAAAAGAGTGGGACTACCTTGGATTTGAACCAATGAAGTGCCACTCACATGATGCAGCACCGTAATCTGAGCAAATGCCCATCAATGGCAGAGCAATGATGATGAACTTGGACCTTCAACCCAAATGCCTCCCCATCTTTGTCTACCTTTGCTGTCTAATTAATGTTTTGTGGATATTGTATGCTACATGAAAGAGGACAAATCATTCTTGCAGAGTGTGCAACCTTGAACAGAGGTTTTGATTTTGTGTCAACAATGGTTTGACATGGAAAAACAAACAAATAAATAATCGCTTGTAAATATAAAGGGAAGACATTATTTTGAATTGCACACACCCATTGCACTCCCATTATATAATGAACAAGGTTGTAACAAAATTTTGGATACATGTACATCAAAGTAAAATTCAGGTCCCAAAATCATCTTCTCTGTATCTTCTCTTTCTTTGTGTAGTTACAACGGAATTTTGACATGACATAAGAAACTTGCCCTTCCCAAAGACCTTGTTAAAACAGGAGTTATCCACATCATCACAACTTGGTGCCTGAATGGAAATATCTCTTGCTATGTCTTGGTTTCACATAGATAGGCAATACATATACTGTTCATTTCATCAACTACTACAGTTTTACTCTCTTTACCACACGAACAACTTGCCAACAATACCTTCAATTTGTTATTCAGCAAGCCTGTCTGTCTACATTTTAAGCATGGGTGATTTGGCAGTTGTGATTAACATGCAATGACTGTATACACCAAATATTTTGTGAATTTTGCAAGTCAGGTGCTATTCCTGAAATTAAAGACATGCAAAAATAATGACTCTGATCCTGATGTTGATGTGATGTACTCATATACATTTTCCGTTCAGTTCTAGATTCCACAATTGCAAATTTAACTACTCGCGAAATCGTCGGGAATTCCCGATTTGCATAAATTTTAGATCTGCAAAATATATGGCGGATACAGTACTTCACACAACACGGCATTCTCCCACTCAAAGTACATCTGTTGCGCATCACATCCCACCATTTAATGATCTGTGAAAATCAAAACAACAGTGGGCTAACATTATTACGATTTGCACACTAGCAACAGGTTGTGTCATATCTCTATTTTTCCATTCTACTGTACAGGCATCATACAGACTATAACAGTCTTAATCATTCCAGATCAATACTCTATCACATACATGTAGGTGTCTCATCTGACCCGTCAGTGTTGTTTTTTATAGGCAACTGACAATATATTCTCTGAAACACAAACATTTCAGACTAACTAACGTTCATCAGTCTGGATTCTGCTCAATGAGATTCAGTTTGCCACTAGACTTGGAGTCAAAGACGATCTCTTCACTTGGGTCACAGAATATGGGTGTCCCGCTCTTGTCGGTGGTGATCAATATATGCCCCTTGCTGAGTTGAGTGACAGGGATCTGATCTAACTGCACCTGGGGAACCATGACTTTGGTATCAACTGCCACGCTCTTGTCTGCTTCGGCGTTTGATGCCTTGCCGTGAATGTTCTTCAGGTGCCGGCGGACATGGTGACGTTTGCGAAAACGTCTCTGGCACTCCAGACATATGAACTTTCCTAGACTGCTGTGGGCCTGAAAGTGGCCCTTCAAGAGAGCCTCGCTGTTGAACCTCCATGTGCATCCCCTGAAGGTACAGGCAAAAGGCCTGCTCTCAGAATGCACTTTCATGTGGCGCTTGAGGGCAGTCTTGGTTTTCAGCACTGTCCCGCACACATGGCAAAGGCCAAACTTGCAAGGGTGCAGCTGCTGGTGTTCAAAGATAGCGGTGCGCATGTCCGAGGTGAAGTCGCAGAGCTCGCAGCTGAAGAGCTTGCTGCGGTGGGTTTTCCGGTGCTGGCTAAGCTGATGCGCTGCCCGGAAGGCTTTGCCGCACACCTCACACAGGTGGTTACGGGAGCGGCCATGGACCCCTAGGATGTGAGTCCTGAGGCTGCTCTTCCTGCAGAGAATCTTCCCACATTTAGGGCAGAGACATGGTGTGCGATCCTCCACGTACCTCTTCTTGATCTCAAGCTTTTTGCCCTCATACTTCCCCTGCTCTGGCTTCTTCCGCTTGCAGGCAACCTCTCGTTTTTGCTCAAGGTTCCTTTGATGGTACTCTGACAGCCGAAGTACTTCCTCCCCTGTGACATCGTCTGGAAGAATCTTGCACGATGGAACCATCCTGTCATAGTCTGTTACTTGCCTCTCTCCCTCCAATATGTCCATGTGTGTAGATTTCATGTGGTTGATAAGACCTGTCTCATTGTCAACAAAGTCACAGTGGAGGCAAATGAAAACATGCAGTCCAATGTCTGTGACGAGGTTACTATGCGCTATGTGTATTTGCTTGTGCCGCAGACCAGAAATAAATCTAAAATCATCTTTCTCAAATTCTACCTGCATATCATCATCAGCATCATCATGTTCATCATCGGTGCTCTGCTCGACAAAGCTATCACTGTATCCATCAGTTGCATCATTCTCTTGTTTGTCATCACCAAGATTACCATCTTCCTGCTTAAGGATTTCAAAACCGGCATCCAGGCCCAGAGAATCTGTTCTTTCGGCAGCATCGTCACCGGATAGATCAGGAAATGTGGTTCGAGAAGCCTGTGACTCTGTGAAAGGTCCTGTCTTCTCTCCTGCACACTGAGCAGTTTTGTCCATCCCATCACCAGTTTCACTTGGTTCAGAAATATTGGTGTTACTCAAACTCTCGCTCAGCTCCTGTTCTTCAAGCAGCGAATGTCCTTTGGGACTACCCTCAGCAGCTGCACTCGATGCATTTTCATTACCTGCTACACTTTCCGTTTGATTGTCAGCTTGTGTCAGTGACTTGAGTCCCTTTGTGACTTGCTCTGGAAGGATCTCTGCAGCGTTAACCCCTCCCTCAACCTCTCCCACAGCGTCCAACTGCCCCTCCCCAGCCCCGCCCAGATGTACATCTTCTGGACGGTGGTAGGAGTGGTCAACATGAGGTAGCTGATCATTGGCACTTTTTTCATCCTCTCCAACTTGGAATAGTGCCAGCTTGTGGAAGCTAACATAGTGACCAACCAGCAGGTCCTTGGTGGAGAAAGACTGTGAACAGAGGATGCAGGAGGCTGCTTCATCAATGTCATCTACAGGAAGTAACAGAAAAAAAGAATGAACAGGATCATCATTCCATAAGTCATGGTGTCAATGCTTTCCATACCAATCATGTGTCACACTATACCATAATGTTGAATACAACTGTTGCTGTATCTAAACTCTATGGAACCAAAAGAATCATTTTGTTAAATCAAGATGCTTTTTTAAGGGTTTAAAAACAACAAAACCCAAGGGAAGATTTCTTGTAACAACATGAGTTTGTTATATCAATGTTCTTTGTATACAGAACTCACTGTTCTATACACCCAGACTGATGTTCTGACCTTTCTTTCTTCTGCACAAAGATTTTTTTTTTTTTTCGCCTGAGGGCCATATATTTTGAATGGTGACAACAAAACAAATGAAAAGGAAGTACCAATTACAAAATATGAATGAACAACTGTAAAAGAGGACATTTGGGGGCAAAATTAAAATGCACATGAAAGTTCTTGTCTACACAATATGCATTAAATGCCAGTAGCAAAACTAAAGAAAAAAAAAACTTTTAAAAAATAACATATATCATGCCAATGAAAAAAGGCTGCCAGGTTCAACTGGCAAAAATTTCATGCAATGAAAATGGTTTGGTTAACAGGATTAAATGATGTGTCACAAGGTCACTGTTAGATTTTCATACTCACGCTGAGCATGGTGCCGAATGAAATCTAGAACGCCCTCAAACCACAGCTCACACTTTGAGCAGTAAGCCACCTTGTGAGCTGCACAGTTCCCACCTGCATGACTGGAGACGTCCAGCTGAGCTGAAAATTTGATGGAACAGGACAATTTAAACACTGGTTTATTTCATAGAATATAACACATATTTCATATATCACATCATATAATGATGTGAAGATGCGGCCTGAAAATGTAAGGTAAATGCAATGCGAAACAATATTGGTATTGTATAATTGTGGGTTAGTACAGAACCCTGATGTTAGCCGAGGCAGTGTAGTAGAGGAAAAATGTAATAACTGTCATGTGTGTGGGCTGATCAATTCAGGATCAGCATGGCACTACGGTGCTGTGAATAGCAAGTAGAGTATGGTTCTGCGCCTGATAGTGGATCCAGAGTATTCAGAATAAGGTGACAAGTGGAAGCTACAAGTAAAACCGCATCAAGCGAGGATCCAGTTCACACTGAGGTGTAGTTGTGGAACATAGGCAAGACAGTTGAACAAGCTTTCTTTTCATATCCAAATTGTTTGTTTGCTCTTTTTTTTTGTAGGTGGTATTAAAATTCAATTCATCTCATCCAGAATTTTGGCTTCGTACTTTCTATTTGTCACAACCTCCTGATTTTGGTTAAACCTTGAAAATAATTTCACAGATTGTTTTAATAAACTGTACATAATTAACTGTGAATAGCACGAGTGTAATCATGTGACACAAGGTATCGCAGAACTGGACAGCAATACTCTAGATGTACTGAATTCACTCTCCCCTCATATGGGGTCACTCATCCCATATCACCACAAACGTTGGCTTGAAGTTTATTCCAATTGAGAAAGGCCAATTCAAGCCATAGCTATACAGTGTACTGCCGTTATAATGAACACGGTTATAGCGAACTTCCGGTAACAACGAAGTAAAAAATTGGACCACTCTGTGCTTTTTTATTTTATTATTTATCCGGTTATAACAAAATTTTGATACAACGAAAGAAAACTGCCGGTCCTGAGGACTTCATTATAATGGGAGTCCACTGTATATGCTTCATACATGTAAAAGCCAATGTAAAGTTCTGCGCTTCAAAAGATTGTCAGCATTGATATTTGCATAGACTTTTGCTAAAGTACTGTCACAAAGTACTCTAATTGCACTTGCAGTTTTAAGTGAACTAAAGAGGATGACATTAAAACAATAATCTGAGGAATGATGGTCTACATTATAATACATCTGAATAGCCAAAGGGAGAGGTTTAAAGGTAGACTCTTTGGCCCGAATTCAGGAAGGTGGTACAAAGGAAATGATCATTTTGTAACGAAATTACAGCATTTGTAGCTAAATGAACATTTCGTCCACGAAATGATAATTTCATTAAAAGAACGGTAATTTTGTTGACGAAATGACCAATTTTGTAACGAAATATTCCGTGCGACATTTGGCGCTCCACGGTTTTTGTCCATGGTTTAAACCATGGTTTCAATTATACCGTACCACCTTCGTGAATTCAGGCCCATAGTGAGTACTCATGCCAACTGCCCTGTTAGTGCTGAATTATCAAAGGAAGGAAGAATTGTGAAATGAGGCTTGCAACTCTGGTGTTGCTTTGCATATTATGGAAGTTATAGCATAAAAAACTGAATGGTCCTCCCAAGATATAAGTTAGATTGGGAGTGAAAAGTACACTTACATTATTTCTAATGATTACTATATGTACAATTCTACATCCAGAGTAAAAAAACAAAAAATGATAATGATAAAAAAATTTCAAAAATAGAATACAAATAGCAGATGCACATTCTTTCAGGATTATTTTCCTCAGCTCAATGTTTGTAAGTCCTATCAAAACCAACCTATAACTGTTTCCTTGTGCAACTTCCAAATTGTATTCATGCAGAGATATCAGAATCATTTCTGTTGAATGAATTGAAATTACAAAATACACATATACTGTTACTATCCCCCTTCTTGTAAGAGTAAAAATTAAAAAATAAAGGAAAAAGGAAAGGAAATTGGAGCACACTTGTTCGAAACTTACCGCTTCTGCTTTGAGAAGGTCTGTTTGATGGAGAGGTTGCAAGGTGTGAAAAAACAGGGCCAGGGGATTTCCCCTCTACTCCCATAGGCGACGAAGGAGACGATGAAAGCTCAGACATGTGTGCGGAAGCAGATGTCAGCCCAGCCTGCTATTGGCAAAAAGGATGAGACATGGGTAGAGGATATTCAGTCGTTCTCCTTGTCTTCTACAAGCGACTCCACACTGTTTTTACACATTTTACATTTTCATGTTAATGACTGGTTCAGTTCCTTCACCCAGCTGTTACCTGCCAATTGGGTGAATGCACCTGCTTGCATCATATCAATTGCACAGTGAATGAGGTCTCTTTTGGTTTCTTTCTCTCCTGTTCTTTCTCATTGTTTTTCCATTTTTGCTATGCCTTTCCCTTTTTTTTTGTTGTTGTTAGCATCACGCTAGACCCTGGGTCTAGCGTAGTTTGCCATTGACTGAAAGACTGGTCTGTATCTGGTTGTCAGGGATATGTTCCGCGAAGACTGCATCTGGCATTGGCTTCACGGGAGGAGAGCGATAACGTCAAAAAAACAACAACAACAAATAAATGAATAAAAGACTCCTCCGGACAGACGGATCTTTCTGTCTAAGTTTGCCATATAGAAAATGTAACACAAGTTTTAGAACTAGAAATCTAGAAGTATCTACCAGAACCTAGACTAGTACATTTAATTCAGAATTCTACATAGGCCCTACATAGGCAATATTTTTTTTTTCAGTGATCTTTTTATTAATTCCATTTCCTTTGAAAATATAACAATTCCAAAAAAAATACACACATTCTACATAACATCTGTCATTAATGTTCCTACAATTATGAGACATAATCCATAATCCATATTTATAATCCATAATCCATAATCAATAACAATAATTATGCAATGTCTGCAACATGAAAAAAAAAAACACACACACACACACACACACACATACAGAAATTAAAAATTCATAGCGCGCTATAATAATCACATGTTAACATTCACCTATCTAGACCCTCTAAATTCATTTCCAAAATCAAGTACGAAATACTGCCAGTGATAAGCGCAGGACCAGTACTGTAGTGTAGGCCTATTTGAGTCACAAACATGAACATGAAGGGATGGGACTGTATTGTACAAACCTATGTTTTGCCAATTCAGTGAATTAAACTGGAAGACGGAAGCGCAGCAGATTCAGAAATTAAAAGGGGAACCTCCTTCTTGACGTCTTTTCCAGATCACATGGAAAGAACGGCGGCATCCTCCAATCATTTCGTTGTTGTACGAGTAATAAACTCGGTTTCTATTTTCCTCACATTCTGTAGATGAGTCTTACACCAGCTGTGACCCTAATGACGCCTACGTACATTGTTACACGAACGCAACAAGCCCAGCTAGCTAGCAGCGCAATCGCGAGCGTAGCTAGCTACTGTAGCTAGAGCCAGAGGATATCAAAACAATCACACGATCAATGGATGATTTCGAGGGGGGGGGGGGGGGGGGGGGGGGGGGGGGGGGGGAATGGGGTAGGGGAGTATAAAGTGGGAGAATTGACGGGGTAGTTTCGTAGTCCTGGTGGTCTAGCTGGGTGTTTGCTTGTTTGTTTTTGTTTTTGTTTTTTTTCTAATAGGAATTGCCAAACTTCAATCAATAGATCAATTGATGGTGGTTAAAGTAAAATGTTGAGAAGAAACGTTTTTGTGTTTTTGATTTAGATAATATAATTCGTAATGTAATGAATGAATATAATCAAAACGAGAATATATGTTTATTAGTTGTGAAAACAAGTGAGAAAAAAGAGGTATTACTGTATATGGATTGTGTTTATGTTTGGTGGGAAAAATGCATTAGAGTGTAAAGATTACGAAATTGATGTTGAGACTTTGTAAAAATTGGTTTGTATAATTTTGTTTCCATTGATGAAAGTGATTACAAAATGGATGTAAAGATTTTGTGTAAATTCGTCTGTACATATTGTTTTCCATCGATGAAGAATGAAATATTTGTTGAAACAAAAAAAAATGTCCGGTTATAGGACAATTATAGTTTAGTAGTAGATGTTTTAAATGAAGCGTATATTATGAGGAATTATTGGGTTCAGGGCACCCTAGAGCTAGCAAAAGATGTCATGACCTGTAACACACCGTAGGTTTGCAAAATCAGGATACAAAACGGCAATCACGCGCGTCACAAAGGCCAACATAACTTTACCATCTGGTTACTACTAGTATAAATAGGGCATGAATAAAGGACGAGTGGCACTTAAAGCCCCCCCCCCCCACATTATATAATCATCATTAAACATATTTCGTCACATTATCCATGATACTGACTATATAATGATTTTCTTTACACCAAGGGTATAGCATATTCAATGTTGGCCCTGGTCTACCTGAGGGTCCTGTAGATATATCATCGCCCTATTTAGCGTTGCCAGACACCTATTTAGACCTATACACTTGGGTACACCTGGGTGGAGAAGGGATATGGTAGGCAAAAACGTCTTCTTCAAGGACCTATTGTACTGGATTGGATTAAAGAGGCATATTCACCTTTGTGACACATCAGTGCCCCCACAAGTGGTGCATAATGTGTAGAATTACGACTGGGACACCATTATAGTCATCATTGTATCCGAGAAAAGAGAAACAAAATCTCTTTATCCCACTACCCATAAAATGTGATGATTATCAGATAGCACCTGCCTCTTATCTCTTTCACATTTCAATTCTACACAGTGTTCAAATTGACTTCAATAAAAGAAAAAAAATGAATGAATCAGAAATGCTTAAAAGTAGATCCAACCATACCGGACGTAAAATAAAAGGGAAAAAAGGAATTTCACGAAGTGACTTGATTGCATGAAATAGCGATATAGCCAGAAATGTCAGTTACAAAAATCGTCATACGAAAACATTCCCGTTTGCTTGAATACTAAAACACATTCGGCGCTAATTTAGCATAATGGTTCAAGATCTAGTTGTTTTACTTTATCTCCAACAAATTTAGTACACAAATAATGCCACAAAATCAGTACAACAAATGAACACAATAGCATTAATTTTAATAAAGACACAGATACACGTATTTGTTAACAGAGATACAAATAAATGCTATATCTTTATGGTAAACTCCGAAACAAAATTGTTCGCAAAATTAATGGAGGGAATTGCTAAACGGCAGAGCTTGTAGTATGATGCAGTCCCCTCATAAAAGAAGAAAAAAAAATCACATTGCAAAACTAAAAAGAGACTGGGTATAATGATACAACCCTTTGCTCCTCGAAGCCATTTTGCTGAATATCATTCAAGAATCAATGATTTAGTGCAAAGGATACGACTTGTTAATTTTCAGTTAGATTTTGAAAGAAAACTTTGTAAATATTTACACAGTATAGGGCCCTACGTATTGTTAATTATATTAGGAGACGCATGAGGAAATGATACAAACCCTTTCTTTTATTTGCATTCGACAACTCGTGATTCCTATAGCCAGGGCTCGAGACCCCCTCCCCCCCCCAAAAAAAAAAATAATAATAATAATAAACAGCCATCATACACACATTGCAGTAAAGCAAAAAAAAAGTTTACTTTGATATTTAATTGCCTTGTGATGCTGTATTTCAAAACTTATTTTTATGATCGACTAATAATACTTCATGTAGCGACGTAAAACTATCGTTTATGTCCTGTTAGGTCATTGTATCTTTGTTTATCACAATAATAAATCATAATCAACACTCTCTATGCGCAAGCTAAAGTGGTATATTCGATTATGATTCTTAAGTAGCCAGCATGCTTCAAAAATGCAGTTCATACTCTCGTCTCAAACTTGCACGAGATTTTTAACCTTGCAGTTCCATGTGTTTTCCAATATACCATAATTATGGAATAATTTTTAACATTTTAAGTTTCTATCTAAACAAAGTCAAGTAGATACAATTTCTAAATTGCAGTTGAAATATAAAGGTAAGTCATTTTAATTTTTTTTTGACTTTGTACAGAAGTTCATTAGGTCAATGCCGTCTCCATTGGTGGGATATTCAAGACAAGAAATATAAAAGAAACTTAGTTAATTAGATTCAGTTATGCCGCGTTACATCGTTGTGTTAGGTTCAGGCAAGCTCATCGAACTGCGAGCGTGGTGAGGTTAGGTTTTATGAGGTTACTCACATTCAGAAACATAGATTGGGTGATCGCCTGGGCTAGGCGAGTCTCAATATAGCAAGTGGAAATAGTTTGTTTGGTAAAGAAAAGTTTTATTGCATACTTTTGTCTGGGTCTTAGGTTGACTGTAAGAATCGACTGTATAGGGATCAAGAAAGGGGGAAACATTTTAGTTAGCACGTCGTGTACATCAACCTCCGTCGAAGCTCGATAAGGGTTCCAGTCATCAATAATCCACGAGGCATCACTCGACGTCGGCGAGCGGGACCGTTTTCAAGGCTAAGAGGGCTGGGGCGACTGCGGTGGTATATACGGTGAACGTCTTAAAGGACAAGTTCACCTTCATAGACATGTGGGTTGCGTGAATGCAGCAATATTAGTAGAACATATCAATGAGAGTTTGAGGAAAATCGGACAATCCGTTCAAAAGTTATGAATTTTTGAAGTTTCTGCTCAGTCACGGCTGGATGAGAAGACTACTATAGCTTGTGATGTCATATGAGTACAACTATATAAAGAAAGTATAAAGAAAATTCAAGATATTCTCACTTTTCTCACATAATAAAAGAACTCTCGACTTCTCTCTTTCAGAAGTCAGGGGAAATAATATTACCCCTAACATAAGTCAGTAACATGTCGAAGAAATGTGCACTTTATTCAAAAAGTCAAGTTTTGTGAAATTCTCTTTTAATTTTCCTTATATTGTACGCATGTGACATCATGCACTGTAGTAGTCTTCTCTTCCAGCAGTGATTGCACAGATACTTTAAAAATTCATAACTTTTGAACGGATTGTCGGATTTTCCCCAAACTTTCACTGATGTGTTCTACTGATATTGTTGCCCTCACTCAATCCACATGTATATGAAGGTGAACTTGTCCTTTAACTGAGGGCCAAATCTATACTGACGATCTATGGGGTCTACCAAGCAACATCGCCAACGTTGTATCAGGCTGCAGTGAGGGGGGCCCGAACCCGAAACTCGAAGATCCATTAAGCTAAACGTTACGTGTTTATTTATATCTTTGTGAATCTCTTGCTTGAATAATTGTTTATATCAAACTTCAACGGTGTAAACACAATCAAAACTCGTTTATTAATGTTGATTTAACTTTATTTGATCTGTTACGATCTGAATGCTTTCGAGTCAACGCATGATAGCAGAATTAATAACGTAAAAGAAAGGTCGCTCATGTGACAGCCATCCACTTTCCCTTGTTGGTACCTCGTTTAGCTTGGAGCACGCCTGGGAAAATTCTTATTGTTATCATTCATACAATCAATGAAAGCATGGATGGAGAAAACCTTCAGCGCGAGACTTCCAAAGGAATTCCTTACATTCAGAGTTAAAAGGGGGATTTTGCGAATAAAACCCATGGACTGGAACGGGGTAAAAGTCTGATACCAATTAACAAAAAGAGAGAAAAGATACCATTGAATATCATCCCTTCAAAATTCACATTCTTACCGGGGCTGGCATAAACAACTCGCTTGCCCGTGTTGCAAGTTGCCGGCGGTGTTGTGTCTGCACTTGTTGAAGACAGCGTTAAACAACACGGAAAATAAAACGTTACTCATCCTCTCTCCTATTCTCGTTCAAGGTAGGTGATCTGAAATACCGTTGGTAGCAACAAAAACAACAGCAACAAAATCTTAAATGTCACTTGTCGGTATCCCAGCAGCCACTTCTTATTATTACTTTATCAGTAAATGTCTTGACGAGTTTATGTGCATATTGCCAATATGTTGCAGAAATTTAGGGGAATGGCATCTTTCTTATAATATCTGACTCGTTCATGCTCGCTATATTGATAACGCTGCGAAACACAAAAGAATATCCAACAGCTGTGCTTTTATAAACTAACCTTAAAGGCAATGCTGATCATTTCAGACAATGGTTTGTTGGATAGTAAACACCTTATGCCTTCAGCCCTTATAACAGTAACGTCTCCAATCAATATATAGCATTGTAGGGTATAATATTATAGTTACATTTTCCTACGGTAAACGAAGTGTACATGAAGCCTCATAATAACTATATAGTAGTATTCAATTCAGTCATTTCCGTAGTGTTGGTAGTAGTACTTAGCAATCACTTCGTATAACGTCAATTTGTATGCAAATATGTGTCCTCAGCATTAAAATGTAGCTAAACATGCTTGTTGAGTTGACGTTTTCAGTTATACAGAGTCCCTATAGGAGGATTTTAATGGTAATGCCATAAAGATAGGCCTACCATGCCTACACGGGATAAAATGTCTGCAGATAATGTCTTCCGTGATCTCTTTGAATCAACCTTCCCTCTTTATCCATGTGGACCCTCCATCTTCTCTATCCACAGACATGATATAAAAGGGTAGGGGGTTGGCTAATGTTTATATATACCGCAGGGACTAATGCAATGTAAATGCATGTTGGATTTTATTGATTTCTCATACCCTAATCATCACTTTTATGCCCAAAAGAATTAGGGCCTATCTATGTTCCATGCATTTTATGAAAACTTTTCTGCAATTCTCTTTCGGTTAGTTGGATATGCCCACAAAAAGAAAAGAAAAACACTGCCCGTAACCACGGATAGCGTGGTGGTGGTGTCGCTGCCCGGAGAGCAGGTATAGATGACAGGTTCGAGTCCCGTGGTTCCCCCTTTTTTTTTTACACGTTTGTTACATTACAATATTGCGATTGATATGGCACGGATTTAATTATTCATTTGGCCACATATTTGAGATGTTGAGGATACCATAAAGCAACACAAGTCAACATATCGCATTTGCATTGCATATGTTCTTTATGCACTCTGTTGTGGGTTGAATGCGCTTATTGACTAAAATCAACTATACACAGCCCAGTCGCTGTACAAATAGCGGAGCACAGCGTCTGGTCCGGCTGTACCTATTGATATGAGCACATCTTTATGAGCCTAAATCAAAATCTGGATAGCCGCTAATAAATATAGAATGACTGCGATGACCTCGATATGACGTGTGTTAAGAGTTGTGTTGTATTTGGTGTTATGATGTGTGTGTATGTGTGTGTGTCTGTCTGTCTGTCTGTTTGTATGTCTGTGCATCGTGAGTTGTTCCCGTAAAGATTCTATGCGTCGATGCATTCAGGCATACAGCGTCCGTCTCCTCCAATGATTATTCGATTGTGGCCGCAGTTGTGCCAGCTCAAACAAATCTTTTCGCTCTTTGGAATATTGCCCTTTTTTCAACCCAGGGTACACCTCTCATGCATGTTATCTCAAGACTCTTATTTTCTTCACAAAGGACAATCCCTGACAACTCCTGAACACTATACTATCGCTTTTCTTTTCTTTTCTTTTTTTCTCTTCGCCTCTATTTCTCTTCTCCCTATACTTTTCCCAATCAGCTACCACCTTATTTTTGTAACTTAAAGGGATGGTATAGTTTTGGTTGAAATTGGGCTTTAGGTTTCCAACCTTTTTGTAAGATAATGAGAAACCTCTAATGAATGACATAATTATGGCAAGAGTATACAATTCGAAGAGGAATTTATTTGATGAAATTTGGTTTTGAAACGGCTTAGATATCCCAGACAAAGAGGTCCCAATAAAAGGTGGGGCCCATCTTTTCTATTAGGACCACTTTGTTTCACTTTGTTCTTTGATATCTCAATAATTTCAAAACATGTCATCAAATTAACTTTCAAATTCCTCTTCGAATTGTATGTTCTTTAATATTTCATTAGTGGTTTCTTATTATCTCGCAGAAAGTTAAATTCTTAATCCCCGGTCTCAATCAAAACTGTAACATCCCTTGAATCATTTTTTTTTTTCAATTCTTGTTGTATTTCCTCGTGTTGTCCTCCTCGGTTAAATGGCATTGAAAACATTTTATTCATTCTGTGTAGTGTTCTGTTCCTTCAATCTAAAAACGAAAGGAAAAAAGAAGAGAGCCATGATGTCTTATGGCCGTCACTCATACAAGTCATGCGATTTGCTTATCGATAAGTCTCTTCCACCGTATATTTGAAGATATATACAATGAAATATGATTATGTACGTATTAGTCCCGCTTTCATATATTTGTAGTGAGTATTGATGTACACATTTTCATGTGAGAAACTGCCGGGTCGAGTACTGCAACGTATACTGAGTAATAGGCGGGCATCGGGTCGGTCCGCCACTGTAATATGGGTCATAAGCCTGCCACACATTACTAGTATATGACTGACAGACTTTGGATCTGATATAAACACGCGTGTTTATTCTGAGGCCATTGTGATTGGTTTCGGATCCAAAGTCTGTCAGTTGTATAGTCGTGAGTCGGCGGGTTTTAAGGGCAGACTCCAGGGGGGGTGTTACATCAATTAGTCAGTGCTAACTAGTTGTCAGTCTCTGACAATAATTTCAGCAAAATCCTTGGTTTTGATTGGCTGAGATGCTCTGGTCACTGACTGTTACCATGGTGATTGTCAGAGACTGACAACTTGTCAGCGCTGACAACGTTCATGAAACGATACCCTGTACTCCGCTTGCACTGATTTCATTCAAAAATTAAGACTAAGAATTATTTTTTGTCCTTCAGACTTCTAGCTCAGTACGATGACTTCTCAAGGAGGGACAATAACGCCAGCAGGAGGCCACAGTCCCAGACCTGCCCGCATCGACTGTGCAACCGTCCTGGCCTCGGTCTGTCAGTTGCTCGATTCCGCTCAGGCCAACTTAGAGGAGTGCTACGAGGACCTGGAGGTGGTGCTGTCTTCCCAAGAATCGTCCTCAGCAGCTTTCTTAGCCAGGATGCACAGCGTCGAGCGGCTGGGGAATGGCACAAGAATTCTGAGGGAGGCGACACAGGGCTTCGCGGAGAGCATCTCACAACTCATGGGCAAGCCAGTGGTGCAGACTGACAGAAATCTCATCTTATGGCTGGTTGACAAATTGGCGAAGGTATTTATTCTTGCATCTTGAGCATAGTTTGATCAATATTTTTAAAGGGATGGTACAGTATTGGTGGAGATGAGAATAATTTGGACTTTTAACTTTTTGCGAGATACCAAGAAAACACTTAGTACAGAGCATACCATTTTAAGAGGAATTCAAAATTTATTTGATGAAAATCGGGTTTGGAATGACAGAAACATCCAAAAACAAAGTAAAACAAAGCAATCATAATAAAGTGTGGGTCCCACACTCTATTAGAATCGCTCTTTTTTGGGTATCTCAGCCATTTCAAAACCAATTTTCATCAAATAAACATTGAATTCCTCGTGGAATTACATGCTCTTTCATATTTCATAAGAGGTTTCTCATTATCTCACCAAAAAATGTTAGAAACCTGAAATTAGGTCTCAACCAAAACTGTACGATTCCTTTAAATGCAAGGTTTGTCATTCGTTACGAAGCTCAGCAATTATTTTGCGCATGCGCACTGCTTTATATGCCTGTTGACGTTATATTTCAAGATTACTGAACTTTATACAACAAATTTGCTCCTAAAGGGGAGCGACATTTATCCTACACTCCATGAATTTTGAAATGAGATGAATGGGAATTAAGGGACAATTATCCTCAAATAGTTTTATGGGGCAAGAAGAGACGGACGCCGGACCGAGAATGATCGCAAAAGCTCACTTGAGCCTTTGGCTCAGGTAAGTTGAATACCCAAAAAGAAATGCATGTGGAAACACATTCTCATCATACATTTTACGACATACAGAGGACACATCTTGATTCTAAACGATTGAAACATTACACGTTAAAGTAATTTTGAGTAATTAGGTATGATTCTGTTGATTTTTATGCATTATAATGTTTGTGTGAGAGAGATCGAAAGAGATCGTGTAAGAGTGTGTGTCTGTGTATGTGCGCGCGTGCATAAGGACTACGATGCGGTGAAGAAAAAATATTTCACCGCATGATGTTCATCCACAGAATTCGCTGGAGCTCGAGATCACCACGGACTACCTCCCGACCAGCGTAGACGAGATTCTGATCTTGGAGGGGCAGCTCGGCACGATCCATGAGTCGATGTCGAGCTGCCTGGCTGCCTTCGATGCCTTCCGCCAAGTGGTCCGCACTCCCGAGGAATCCCATCCGGTCATCACTCCCAGAGACGTCCATCCCAGCGAGACCCTGAAGTGCGTGGACTTCGACTGGGTCCAACTCGACGTAGTCAGGGACAGTCTCCCACCGCAGTACAGGTTACACTCGATGGTAGGAAGGGACAACGAAAGAGGCGTCTTGTACTACCTGAACAAAGCGCGCGCAGAGCGAGAGTAGTGAAAGCATTTGTATCATATATAGTTTATGTTGCGTTTACACCATGTTCCGGGCGGCCACGGCAGCCCCGTTTGCCCGAAACGTGATGCGTCGTGGGTAGATGAGACATTCTCTTGCTTCCCCTCTTTCTAGTCTTGTTCGTTCCAGTCCTCGCCCCGATAACATAGAACTATCAGACGCTGTTCTCCCGGCGTCTGGTCAGACTAGATTATCAATATTTTCCCTCGGACAGCCACCGAGTTTTGTTACGGCCTATTACGTGCCGTTATGTTTTGTTGCGTCCTCCCCATGTTATTACGGCATTCATGGTTTCTCATTAGCACCGGGACTGCCGTGGTAGCTTCTCTTGACATTTTGAAAATCTGACATGGCATCCAAGGCAATCACGGCCTGTCACGTTTGCCTATCCCGTCTCACTGCGATGTCTCATGTCCACCCCATTTTGTTCACGGTGGCCTGAAACGCAAATGCCGTGGCTGCCGGGAACAGGGTGTTAACGTAGCATTACTTTTTTCGCACAATGTACCTGATGGAACGTACAAATGCTCACCCAGATCGAGGCAGCTTAAGCCTGATGCAGGATACACATAGCGAAGTTTTCAGACGACTTTCTTGTATTCAATTATTGTGCATATTTGTTGATGTTATGAATGATGCAAAGATTGTCAGTTGTAAACGACAATTGGAAATTTCTTCTACTTTTGGCATTCGTATGCACTTATTCGTATTATTTGATGACTGTGCTCAACTTTATCAGAGGTGTGTATTACGTAATAGGAGACAGAGCACAAGGAATATTTTTGTTGTGATATATTTCAGTTATATCTCACAAGTACTGGTTTAATTTGCATCACGTGACATTGAGTCTTGTAGATTGGCGGTGCATGTTGTAGTGTATGTATAGATTGAACATACTAGTAACTCTGCGTAGAGCCCCAAAATTTCACATTTACGTGCACTTTATTTGCTACAGCATTATGGTGCATTTACTCGGTGATACAGTGAATAAATATCTGTTTTGTTTTGTTGTTTTATTTTGGCTGACATACTTTATGAAATAAGCAGTCATGGTTTAATTATAATGATAAACTGATAATATTTAAGACGGCGATTGTGTGGATATGAAAAGAATGCATTACAGGGCACTCCGAACACAGTTATAACGAAAATTCCGGTTTACAACGAAGTAAAGATCCAGGCCCTATATCCGTTCTATGTTTTTTTATTGTTTATTTTTTCGGTTATAACGAAATTTCGATACATGAATAACGGAAGAAAACTGCCGGTCCCGAGGACTTCATTATAAGGGGAGTCCACTGTAATATCAAATGTAGGACACTGAATTATCAAAATAAGAGGTAATCAAGTACCTTATACGCCAGATGATGAGGCTATTCGGGGCTTCGTCATCTGAGAACTGAAAAGTTGTTCGCAGAAGATGCATTTCTTCATTTTGCTCAATTTTAATCATTGTTTAAGGCCGAACGTTTCTCCACTTATGCAACGAATTAAAGTGATAGAACATGAAATGAAAGAACATAAAATGAAGAATCTCATGTAAATTCAAGTGGAATGCTCGACCAATAGTTATGGTAGATAAATTTTGCAACGTAGGAAATTATATTGGTATAGTATACTCATGAAGGAAATCATGTTCGCTGTAGTAATGTTCGTATTTTGAGATGCTTAAAATGGCTGATGGAAGTAAAGGGAAATATTATGTTTAATTTGAGGGTTCTTTTTTTTTGTAACGATTATGTTCACACAGTGTTTGAAGAACTTTTTTTTTGTATCTACAGCTGTAGAGGAAGTCGTCGTCGAATTGATTGTGGTCAAATATAGATTAGTAAGAAGGAATGAACTACAAATTATGATAATTGTTTGTGGTACATTGCATAACAGGAATAGAGCCAGTAGTAATTATTGGTTATAATCAGCCGATTTTTGTTAGTGGCAGTACAAAGTATGTGTAATTCTCCCAAGCGTTCTTTGATATACAAATCCACTGTTTGCTTCTGATAAGCTGTTAAAAATCAAAGGTGTGTTTTTATTTAAGTTAGGAAAATTTTATATACAACAATGTATATGTATGCAGGAACGCACTTCCCGTCTATATCTTCGGTTCTATGTTCCTAAAAATCAATCATTCCATGAATATCCCCACTCTACCATTGTCTACATTCCAATGAATTTCATTTACCACTTTGACGAACGATTATCTGATTATAGGTAAGAACACACTTTATCTATACGGCCCCAAATAATTTGAATTATTTATACTGTTATGAAAAAATATCCCTTGTATAATATTCATTTTCGCTTTTTATCACAATGTATAGTTAATATGGATTATCGATTTGAATGCTTACGTGTCAAAGTTGCAGAGTAAATAACAAAGAGAAAATGTTGCTCATTGTGACAGTGGTGCATAATGTATGGCGATGATATCGTTAACATCTTCACGTTGACTTTGACTTGAAAAAAAAGAAGTAAAATCAAGATAAGGCAGATATTTATTCTTCCTCTCTCTCTCACTCTTTTTTACTTGAATTCAAGAAAAGAAAGATATTGTACATTTCATGAAAAATGATTAAGTTTTCACAAGTTTTCATTCTCTGTTTATACCTCACATTCGTACTTCTTAAAGACAAAAAATACATAGTGGTATCACATACACAGAAAAAGAAATGAACAGAAAACTATTCTTTATACAGTGAGATGACACACACGATACAACAATTTAACATACTGTATAAATGCAGTAAAACAGCAAATGTAGTGGTTATAATGTTATGAAAAGAATTGTGAAATGTCTGGCATCTTAAGCTGGAAAAGACGACGGTAGGAGACTAAAAAAATTCTGACACTGTTTGGAAGAATACAAACAGGCAAAGTGCTCAACGTTTTGGGGGAAGAGGTTTGACTGTAGCTCTGCTCACATAAATGTTAACCTGCACGAATGAAAAGCCAGGCTTTGACAACATTTTCCGAATCGAGCAGCTGGCGTTTTGCTTTGAGCATGCAGGCGATAAAAGTAGTGTATCTCCACTACTTAATGAGATATAGTTTCATAATACATTGGTTTCCTGTACACTAAAAAAACAAACAAAAAAAAAAAACAACACGTATTAAGATTATGTTTGTTGAGTTTTCACTGCCTACATAATTCTGCTCCTGAATATTCATGATAAAATAAAATTGTTCTCCCCACCACTTATGAAAATGAATTACGCTCTGCCACCAAATACCATGTGTATAGACTAAGGCTGGTGGCGAATAATACTATCTCAGTTTTTGGATCATCAGCGTGGAATACCTTGCCACATAAACTCCGTTCATCTTCCTCAGTGTCAATTATCTAGAAGAATCTAAAAAGGTCCTATACGCAGCTGTGTTCCTTTTAATTGTTACAGTTCGTTACCCCGGAGGTTCTCTGTAAAACAATTTCATGAAATATAGGTATGATTAATTGACTAAAATGTTTTTTACCATCTTCCGCATAAACTATGCTTTAATCCAGGTTTATTTTGATTAAGGAATTTTAGTGTGGGGCAACACGCATCAATTCCTTTTGTAAAAAAAAAAAAGATTATGATTGCAAAAATTGTCGTTTAGCGTAATTTTTAACATAAATCCGTGTGCTCATACGGAGAATTTGTTCAGTGATAATAAATTATTAAAGAGAGATGATTTATATTTATTTCATTTGGGTCAATTCATGTCGAAATATAATAATAGCAATTTACCACAAATATTTAATCAAATCTTTCGTCGCAATGATGCGGTACACAATTATCCTATACTCGACGTTCCGGTGAATATTATTTACCATTACTGCGTACAATTCTCGTCCAAAATACATTCGTTTTCACTGGCCCGAGGTTCTGGGACAGCCTTGATAATACTGTAGAAGATGCTAAAATCTTTTGTCATCCTCACGAAAACAAACGAATAGATAGAAAATGCTCTTTTTTTTTTGTTGTTGCTATTTTCATTAAAAAATAAATGAACAAATTACATATAATTTGTAAATTATAAAGAGTTTGTGCTTTAGGCCAAATTTGTATAGAATTTTAAGTTCTTCCTCATGCCTTGGCGACCTTTCCAGATAATTGAATGTAGGCATTGTCTTGTTTTGTTTCTCTCCCTTTCTTTGCCATACCTTTCTTTAGTTTTATTTTCTGTCTGTTCCGTCCCTGCTTTCGTTCCTGTCCTTGTCGTAGTCCTTTTTTATTTTCTGATTATTTCACCTGACATCAGGACATCAAAATTTCCATACATGGAGTCCTTGACGGATCTTGAGATACCCTCACCCTCTATAGCAATTCACACATTTTACAAGCTATGCTTTTCTAGTGAATTCCTCTTTTCCATGTAGAGTTATGAATTAAGATTGTATTGCCTATTTGTTTATTTATCCAGAGTTGGCAACATTAGGACCTATAATGATTGTATTCATCATGTTTTGTTGAAACTTACGTGATTTTAAGTTCCTTTAAATATTATGTACTCATGTAAGCATCATCTCGTCTCGTCGTTGAGACGATATTACCATGTGCTATACAAAATACAACAATGTCATTATTATTATTAGTACCATTATTATTGCTCTGTGCTAATGTTACTTTTATCATCATTGCTGTTCAAGTGATTGTATAGTCCCGATAGATAATATAGAAGGAGAAAAATAATTTTCAAAAGTCCTCGTTGTTGTTTTTGTCGAACTGTTTTTGATATAGTCACTGTTCTTTTCCCTCCTCACTTCCCTCCTCACCACTCTACCTGAGTTCAGAGCCATGTTTTCATAGACAAATTAGCTCCCAACTTCGAGTTACGTTGACACGGTTCATCGGAAAGTGTTAGGACTCGCAACAACAAGCTTACACTCGATGACAAAATCAGTGCGTCGCATGCAGTGACCGTATTCAATGCATTCGCCCTGGTGACCATTTACGGTGGGATTCGCGAATTCGCATGGGCCATAGCAGGTTCCTCGTTCACTATACGTAGCCCCAAAATGCTGAAAGAACAATGTGAAGGTACTGATAACATAAGGCTCTTCCTGCAATGAGCACAAAAAAGGTGCATCTAATATAAGAGTATTGAAAAGCTCTATTATTTGAAATTAAGCGTCATACGACCAGGCTTGTGGCTTCAGATATTTACTTATCAAGGCACAAATTGTAACAGCTTCACAAAATGACCTCTTTACATTATAGAGACCTTCTTTAGGACGAGAAAGCTACTGAGGGCGGCATCAATTCGACTGCAATTCTCTTAGTCGCCAAATCGCCTTCATGTCTCAAACACGTCGCCGTAGTGCCGAAAGTGGTAAAGAGAATTAAAACAAGACGAAACATTATGCAGACAGACATTACCATAACACTGATATCATAACCTCGATTATTCGTAAAAGACCTCTCATCGTGTCTAAAAATTAATAGATGAGTAAATGAAATTTATTTTGGTCACCTACCTGGAATTCATCTGTAACTAGAGAAGCACTCTGGGAGCGCAGACCTCCGCCAAGCATGCAGCTCATTTCCATCACTGATCTTGTTCTTCCATAATAGTCCGGGAGCCAGCGGGGGTCAGCCTAGCTGAAAAGGTTACCAATTTTTATGTATATAACAATTTAGTACATATGCCCCTAAGTATGGAAATGCACGTCTGGCTGGTCATCGGTGGTGGGTGTGGCCAGGAGGGCCACAAAAAGGACCCCCCAAAATTAGGCTAGCCTAGCTGGAAAAGTAACCCCATGAAAACAACTGGAACTTGTTCGTTACACTTACAGGATAAATGAATGACCATTGCCAGACGTTTTAAGTGGTGGGGGGTAGCCGCCAGACGCTCTTAAAGGCCCAACTCCAGCTAGGCTAGCCTAGCTGAAAAAGTAACCTCATGAAAACTACTGGAACTTGTTCGTTACACTTACAGGATAAATGAATGACCATTGCCAGACGTTTTAAGTGGTGGGGGGTAGCCGCCAGACGCCCTTAAAGACCCAAATTTTTCCAGCTAGGCTAGCCTAGCTGGAAAAGTAACCTCATGAAACCCACTGGAACTTGTTCGTTACACTTACAGGATAAATGAATGACCATTGCCAGACGTTTTAAGTGGTGGGGGGTAGTCGCCAGACGCCCTTAAAG
Source organism: Diadema antillarum (assembly GCF_040938485.1). NCBI lineage: Eukaryota > Metazoa > Echinodermata > Echinoidea > Diadematoida > Diadematidae > Diadema > Diadema antillarum. The sequence goes on along the minus strand of NW_027270911.1, from coordinate 1,163,896 downwards.
ACCCAAATTTTTCCAGCTAGGCTAGCCTAGCTGAAAAAGTAACCTAATGTAACCCACTGGAACTTGTTCGTTACACTTACAGGATAAATGAATGGCCATTGCCAGACGTTTTAAGTGGTGGGGGGTAGCCGCCAGACGCCCTTAAAGGCCAAACTTTTTCCAGCTAGGCTTGCCTAGCTGAACAAGTAACCTTGTGAAACCCACTGGAACTTGGAGGGCCACAAAAAGGACCCCCCCAAATTAGGCTACCCTAGCTGGAAAAGTAACCCCATGAAAACAACTGGAACTTGTTCGTTACACTTACAGGATAAATGAATGACCATTGCCAGACGTTTTAAGTGGTGGGGGGTAGTCGCCAGACGCCCTTAAAGACCCAAATTTTTCCAGCTAGGCTAGCCTAGCTGAAAAAAAGTAACCTAATGTAACCCACTGGAACTTGTTCGTTACACTTACAGGATAAATGAATGGCCATTGCCAGACGTTTTAAGTGGTGGGGGGTAGCCGCCAGACGCCCTTAAAGGCCAAACTTTTTCCAGCTAGGCTTGCCTAGCTGAACAAGTAACCTTGTGAAACCCACTGGAACTTGTTCTTTACACTTAGAGGATATATGCATGACCGTTGCCAGACGTTTTAAATGGTGGTGGTGGGGGGGGGGGGGCAGCCGCCAGACGCCCTCAAAGACCCAATTTTACCAGCTAGACTAGCCTATATATACCTGGAAAAATAACCTCCTGAAACCCACTGGAACTTGTTCTTGTGATACACTCAAAGGATAATTGAATGACTGTTGCCAGACAATAGCCGCCAGACGCCACAAAGACCAAACTCTTACCAGCTAGGCTAGCCTGGCTGAAAATTAGGAAAGTAAGCCCATGAAACCCACTGGAACTTGTTCTTACACTTACAGAATAAATGCATGACCGTTGCCAGACGCTTTTTAAAAGTGGTGGGGCGTAGCCCCCAGACGCTCTCAAAGACCCAATTTTACCAGCTATAAGGTTCACATATTTCAGAAATGATAGCAATGTAATTCCATAACAATACCGCTGGCTTGCGAGTTCACCTGTCTATAATTTATGCATTGCCTTATTCTTTTGTTCTGCTTCCTTGAGCCCCAACTCATGCATTCTTATGGTGACTCTCCCATGTCATCATCCTTGTTCATTGCAATTTGTTCTATTTTTTGAAAATATTCTTATTCTTCATCCCAATTATCACAAATTCTGAAACTCTGTCCTCAGTATAACTGATTCATAGTTGTACAAATGTAAAAATCTGAGAATCACCCGGAGGTGCCCTTTAATGGGGGAGTTTCTTGAGCGCACAGGGAAACATGCTTTGAAATATCAATAGAGCATGCAAGTGTTGAGACGAAATACTGTAGAAATATGAGAATATACAGTGCTGTGGTTTTGGCAGAAGAAATAGGGTATCTGTATTTGTCCTCAGTGATAACCAAAAAATTTATTTGGAAAGAATAATAGACATAAAAAAGAATTGCCCAATCAAACATGTCGGGATTTTTCTCAAACATCAGTGTTCTCATTTTCTTTGCAGTGTAAAACAAAAATGAAAAAAAAAAAAAAAACAGGGCCGGGTACAGTATCCGGATGGAAATTGGTGGGATGGGCGTAAACCCGCGGGTATTATAACATACTGACGTAAAAAAAAACAAGACCAAAAATTACTTTCTTTCTGTGCCCTGGGGAGAAATATTCATCAATTGCATTTTGGAAATTTTGAAAATCACAACTTTTTATGAAATTGTGTCCTACAGTATCTCTTCTTATATGAAGGCTTTTTTTATAATCAAGTTTCTTTCCTCTATGACCATGATAAAACAAACCCCCGATGATTAAAACAAAACACAATCAAAACTTGGCAAATGAACTCTTTGGACATTAGCAAAAGGGAATACATTAACAGTTTTTGCAAACACTTTATACAATTGTCTAATACTCCATCAAGCTCATAAAAAATACAATTCTACTGCAACAAGAAATCCATTCAGTAAGACTCGTCCTCGGTGTACATAGCTTAAAATGCCAACTTTTTAAAAATAATGCTCCAGCTCTTAAATTTGCTTTAAAAAGGGGAAGTAAAGCTCAACACCTTTGGCCTATGACTTTTTAGGTACCGTATCACCTTACGGTTGAGGAGATGGGTAAAGAAAAATTATTAACGAAATCAAATTTATAGGAACATGCTTCACATGACCTCACCGTTTTCTTCTCTTAAGAAAGAAACGAAATCTGAAAATTGTTCAAGAGTGTTTTTGAACATAGTACATTGCAAAAGCAGAAAAAAATCAGTGTTTTTAAGAAACATAACTCACAACAACAAGGAATTCCTGTCGTGTCTAATATTGCACGTTTTTGGTTTGGAGGGTTTTGGATGCTAATATTTCAGACAAGTTTATGCTCCGGCACTTCAATGAACTTAAATGTAAAGTAATGATCAACCTCTCTTGCCAATAAACTCAACATTTGCTGTTCTTCAGTAAAGCATATGACAGAAACCTTTCGAGAAACATGTCTAAAATTCATATGAATAAGCTCACAGCAACAACAAAAATATTATGTTATCTATAAACTAATACTGCATGTACTTAGTTTCGAGGGATTAAGATGCAAAATGTTATGACAAAAGCCCCTACGTGGTTACCAGCAATTAAACATCCTTCAACTTCTTTAGCAAATGAGCTCATGTGTATCATCTTCTTGTTGAGAAGACGAAGATGAGTAATGATAAAATAACCAAACTATCAACTTTCCTTAACATGATTTACATGAAATCATTATTGCCTTCTCGTAACGAAATTGAAAAAACCAGAACATCTGAAATTGTTCAAAATCGCTTCTTGATAACGATGAAAGCAAAGGAAACTTAGTGTTTGTAACCACGTGTCTACAGATCTGTCATGCTCATAAGAAACGTAACTCACAGGAACATAATTTTATACAGTAAGTACTTGGTTTGGAGGACATTTAGATGCCAACTTTTCAAGAATAATACACCAGCACTGACATTAACTGATGAAAAAAAAAGGAATGCTCAGCTTCTTTATCCAATTAGCTCATAGGTAATTCCTTGTAGTTGAAAAAAAAAAGAGTACACATAAAAAAATAGACTTCCCGTAACATGTATCACAGGTCATGATCTCCACATTTGCTCCTCTTAACTTAAAAGAAATGAATATATATTTAAATTTGTTTTAAATGACCTTTAAACAATATGAAGAAAAAAATTCTGTGTCTGCAAAGGCTTGACACGTGTCTAATACTGGGTCACGCTCATATTAAACGTAGCTCACAGGAACAAGGAATTCACGTGTGTATAAAATAATACTGCAGAGAGGGTGCAAAGTTGAACCCTTTATTGAGGGTGCGAAAATGTTCCCTTGGTATAATCTTTCCACCCACACTAAGTGGTGCTAGATTGCGCCTCTTCTTGAGGGTGCATCTTTCCACCCACACTGAGTGGTGCTAAGTTGCACCTTTCTTGAGGGCGCGATCTTGCACCCTTTACCTTTCGGCGCACCTTTGCACCCCGTGTAGCCTTTACATCTTGGTGCAACTTAAACATCCTTTCGTGAGGGTGCAAAGAAACACCCAAAGTTCCAAGATTGTGCCTTGTTTTGAGGGTGCAATCTTGGAACTTTGGGTGCTACTTTGTACCCGCAAGAAAGGGTGAAAGTTACACCCTCGGGAGCAACTTTGCCCCCTTGAAAAAGGCGCAACCTCGTACCTTTAGGTGCAACTTTATGCCCGAAGGATGCAAGAATGTACCCTCTCGTGAGGGTGCAATCTTGTGTTTTATTGGTATGATGTTGCACCTATGTGGTGCTTATTTGCTCCATAACTGCTGCAAAATTGCTCCTTTAAAGGAGCAAGTCAGTGTCACTGCCTGCTCCTTTATAGGGGCAATATTGTCCATCATCTCAAGGTGCAACTTAGCATCACATAATCGGGTACGATTTAGTTCCTTAACTACTCTAAACCTTGAATAGTGCGAACTGATGTAAGCCTATTTGCTCAGTATATAACTTATGTTGTTGTTGCACTCTGCAAAGTAAATAGGATTAGTGTAACTTGAATCTTGTAAATCATGAAATGTGTGTGCGTGTGGAATTTGTGAGTTGTGAAAATGTTAATGTAAAAGTTAACTTAGTTGTGTTTGAATAATATACTGAAACCCAAAATTTACCCAATTACCTTTTCAATAAGGTGAGCACTATCATATCTATCAAACAGTTAACCTTCTCGGCAAGAGTATACATCTGCATGAAGGAAGAGGTGAAAATATGATAATGCAGTTGTCTGGATACGTTTTATTCAAAACGTTCTTGAATGCGTACTTATTCACATAATCTATAAGAATAACATATGCTTCTTACCAGTACTCAAAGCCTCTAAAACAAGAGAATGCTTCTTACACTTCTAAAGTATACACCATATCTTAAAAACAAAATGTAAGAGGATTTAAGAAGCTGTTTGTATGCATTCAAACGAATCCATATTTCTATCTAAAATCTAAAACGTGTCTTGTAAAAGGGGAATTCGTTTTATAATGACGATGCCAAACCGTTTTGTCTTAAAGTCCTTATCTCGACATGTCTTGGAGTTCACGCTTATTGAAAACATGAAATTCTTGGCACGTAGATTACAACTATGGTTTAAAGAGTTAACTGAGATACGCATATCGTATACGGGCATTTCGATGAAAACATTAAAATACAAGGTACTGTAAATAATATGAAAATCAAACTTGATACCAGCCCTTATCGGCAACCAATACAGACTATGGAGGACTGCAGTTATAATTGTGTTCAGATATTGTTTTGGGTGATATACGCATGCCGACTGATTTGGGATTTCGAGTCCCTCGAGCTGAGATTCCGGAACTGCGATGAGCAAACCATCATTATGCATAACAAAGTGACTGAGAATAATGCATGCACCAGTTTCTGTTTCGTTGTTCTATACACAGAAAGTTGTTTCGTTTTCCAATCCTGTGCAGGCACACAGAGATTTACAGAATTCAATCATCTTTGGCTATAACGCCATGGTCGCGTGCAAAATGAATGCAGCTTATCGAACTTAACCTGTAGTTACTGAATAGGGGACTATACTGTATATTCAATTTATGCATTATTAATCGGATGATAGAACCTGTCAAAGAGTAAATTGCGGATATCATATACCATTGTCAAATTCACTTTCTGTTCTATACATAGTATCAATGGAATGTTATGAACCACTTCAGCATTACCAATCATTATCATATTTATTTCCCTGAAACGGCTGCACTTGTATGAGCGGGAAGAGCTTGGCATCATACATAGCAAGAGTCGTGACTACAAAACTAAATACATGTATTATACAAGGTTTCAGGACACTTTGAATCATGCCCCCCCCCCCCAAAAAAAAAAAAAACACACACAAAACAAAACAAAAACAAAAACCAACAACTTAGTGAAATATTGTACAATGTATGCCCTACTTCCATTAACCTATGATCTTTGACCTTTGAATACACGGCCCGCATTTTTTTAACGAATAGGCATTTGGATGCAACGTAGGTATTATATAAAAGAAAAAATGTTTTAGGAAAATACCTTTAACCACTTCAGAAATAATTATGGAACAAATAGCAAAATATTGACACGTTCACTACTTCCGTAATGACATGACAGAAAACTTTCCTCACCGAATCGTTCTGCCGTAATTCATGAGCAAGTCATGGATACATACTTAGTTCGATTAAAAGTATACATTGAGTCACTGCAAAAGCATCTAATGAAAAGTATGCTTCAGAACTACATCATTGTCATTTATTCTATAACACAAATAGTATAGAGCTATTGGTCCGCCATATTGCCTAACAGGTCGTTGTCCTCCTACCACGTTTGTTTAGCAAATAAGGCACAGAATTTAATTTTGCACTTGTTGCCAAAGACTCTAATCTTCTTTACCGCTATTCTCAGACATGACTGTATGCTGGTGCTGTATGAATTAGAAACGGAAGCTTACAAATATTCACCATCTAACAAGGCAAAAGCGAAGTGATGTCTCGTCCACGTATCGACTTTGTGATTACAGAGATTTTCAAATGGTAAAGGCCTAGTTCATTGACTTTTTGACTGTTGACGTAGTCGGACTTCACCAATATTAACACTTGACAGCAATCATTAGATGATCTGAGGAGTGAATTTGGTGGTCATATAGCTCAAAAGTGTGGAAAATTATTGAAAGAACACCATGCAGAATACTATGTAGACAGTGTTTATCAGGTGATATACCAACATAGAACAAGTTCTAGTGGGTTTCAGGAGGTTACTTTTCCAGCCAGGGCTATAGTCTAGCTGGTAAAATTGGGTCTTTGAGGGCATCTGCCGGCTACCCCCCCCCCCCCCCCCCACTTCTTAAAACGTCTGGCAACGGCCATGCATATATCCTGTACGTGTAAATAACAAGTTCCAGTGGGTTTCATTAGGTTATATTTTCAGCTAGGCTAGCCTAGCTGGAAAAAGTTGGGTCTTTAAGGGCGTCTGGCGGCTACCCCCACACTTAAAACGTCTGGCAATGGCCATGCATTTATCCTGTAAGTGTAACGAACAAGTTCCAGTGGGTTTCATTAGGTTACTTTTTCAGCTAGGCTAGCCTAGCTGGAAAAATTTGGGTCTTTAAGGGCGTCTGGCGGCTACCCCCCACCACTTAAAACGTCTGGCAATGGTCATTCATTTATCCTGTAAGTGTAACGAACAAGTTCCAGTGGGTTTCATGAGGTTACTTTTTCAGCTAGGCTAGCCTAGCTGGAAAAATTTGGGTCTTTAAGGGCGTCTGGCGGCTACCCCCCACCACTTAAAACGTCTGGCAATGGTCATTCATTTATCCTGTAAGTGTAACGAACAAGTTCCGGTGGTTCTCATGAGGTTACTTTTTCAGCTAGGCTAGCCTAGCTGGAGTTGGGCCTTTAAGAGCGTCTGGCGGCTACCCCCCACCACTTAAAACGTCTGGCAATGGTCATTCATTTATCCTGTAAGTGTAACGAACAAGTTCCAACTGTTTTCATGGGGTTACTTTTCCAGCTAGGCTAGCCTAATTTTGAGGGGTCCTTTTTTTGGCCCTCCTGGCCACACCCACCACCGATGACCAGCCAGACGTGCATTTCCATACTTAGGGGCATATGTACTAAATTGCTATATACATAAAAATTGGTAACCTTTTCAGCTAGGCTGACCCCCGCTGGCTCCCGGACTATAATATCAGTGTGCTGAAAGTCTCCCGATTTCCCAATATAGAAGCCTTTGTTACGTCATAAACCCTCAGCTGCACAGCGCGCCTCACCCCAGCAGAAACAAGAGCACGCACTTTAGTGCGCGCATGCAAACCTCAAATACGCGCAACCTGAACTCCCAAGTTCACTGACCCTCCCTGCCAAAATATAAAAAATCCTTCATAAATTCCCCCAAAATTGTTGGATCACTACCAAAAGTTAATCGTTTGTTACTCGTGTCATTCTCAACCTTCCCTGCAAGTTTCATCCCAATCCGTCGTCTACTTTTTGAGTTATTTGCGCACAAACGAACGAACGAACGAACAAACGAACGGACAAACTAGAAAAGCACTCTGAGAGCCCAGACCTCCGCCAAGCATGCAGCCCATTTCCACCTGCACTGATCTTGTTTGAGATCAGTGATTTCCACCCATACGTACTGCATTGTGTGCTGAAAGCCGCCTGATTTCCCAATATAGAAGCCTTTGTTACGTCATAAACCCTCAGCTGCATAGCGCGCCTCGCCCCAGCAGAAACTAGAGCACGCGCTTTAGTGCGCGCATGCAAACCTCAAATACGCGCAGCCTGAACTCCCTAGTTCATTGACCCTACCTGCCAAAATATAAAAAATCCTTCACAAATTCCCCCAAAATTCCCGGATCACCACCAAAAGTTAATCGTTTGGTACTTGTGCCATTCAATGTATCACCCCTAAATGTAATATCAACGCTAAATGTAATATCGACCCTAAATGTAATACACCTTAACCCTAAATGTAATAACAACCCTATATGTAATACATTTTAAAGCCCAAACAAAGTTCTGGTAGGCCTGCAAAAGTTGTCAAATTTCGCTCCCAAATGTGAACGTATGCTTAGGAAATGTGCAGGATAACGATGTTATTACAAGATATTCGATGGGTAACGACGAAAATGCGAAATATTAACCAAAAAGGTTCAGTCTCAGAACTTACCCGAACGGGGTCAGGCTAAACTCGGACTTGGGGATAACTCGGCTTCGCTTTGACGGCGGGATGAGTTGTAATGGTTGTCCCTCTGATTGTACAGTGTTGTCCTATGGGAGCCGCCTGTATAAACTAGCGCTTCGTGTTCTGGCTTCTCGCAGTAATGGTCCGAGTTGCTACAACGCGCGCATCCAAAACCTCTTTTGCGCGCAAGCAAAATTAGTGTGCGCCTATCAAGCACCTCTAAAACAATCAAAGGCCCTTGATAAACAACAACAAAAACTCCAAAGACCGCGCGTCTCAGCAACTGAGGACCGCGCGCTGTCATTTTTGTTTCAAGTGTTTTGTACAGGATTACGTTAACACGCACTTTCCTGTCCATTCAGTTAGGCCCAAAGAGATTGGTACTTTGCAGTGGCCAGTAGAATGTGGCGGTCACTTACTGCGTGTGAATTGTCTGAAGTAGGGTCGAATTTTTCCCGAGACCGAGTTAGTCTGGAGCCTTCTGGAATAAAAGTCGGTTTTCCTACTATTATTTTTCTCAAAATACTCCAAATCGACTCATCATTCCGGCAAACCGCGTCAGCCAGGTAAGTTTCTTCGTGGACTCTTTCGATAGGGGAGAGCGGGGAGAAGTGGGACATTATTTCAAGTTCGCCGATTTTCTTCTGATATCTTTTTATAAAAGAGATGATTACATTTCCTTGCGGGCTTGCATGAAGGTTCATATGGTAGGTTACATAAAGAGCTATAAACTGGGGGTGGCACTGTTCTCAATTTTCTGCAGTTAATGAAAAGAAAAAACCTTATTTTGGGGGAGAAGTTGACCCACCCGTGGGTAAAGTGGGACAACGGCAAGGGAGAAATGGGACGGTGTTGGTAAAGTGGGGTAAAGTGTGACATCCTATAAACATGTCGGAAAAGTCAAAGTTTGAAGGCGTAATGAAACATTGGTAATGAAAACAGTCAAACATGCTTTAAAATGATCTTTATTTCAACAAAACAAGTTTGAACAACATGTTTGAAAATCTGAACTGTTTTACATGTAATGCTATTATGAGGGACAAATGGGACACGTTGTCCCAACTGTCCCTCACATGGCATATACATAGATATGTACAACTGCTCAGTAACCATGCAGGCATTTGTCAAAAACAAGTTATATTAGTTGCATATCAATAAGGCTCACCACCAGCTTCAATTGTGCCCTTGAAATCATGAATACAAAGACAACAGGTTAATTAACCTGATTTAAAAAAAAAAATCATATTTGGGGGAAAATTTTCAATAGCAATTTATGACCACTTAGAATTTGCCGAACTGCATGGCTTTCTTAATGTGATGTATGGTTGCTAGGGACTTATTGTAGATATTAGCCAATCGCTGATTGGTTGAACAGTTTTTGATTCAGAGGACGTGTCCCATTTGACCCGCGTCCCAACTCACCCCGCTCTCCCCTATATTGCAAGTAAAAATGAAATGGTGCTAGACGGGTTCTCCAGCACTTACCGAAACTTAGTTTTCACTTTAACGCTAAATGTAATAATCGAGTCAACCCTAAATGTAATAAACAAATGATGCACAGGATAGAGTGCGTTAGTGGAGGCGTATAGCGCACTCAAGGGTATTTACAATTGTGAAACATGCATGAGGCGAAGCCGAGTGCATGTTGCACTACATTGTAAATACCCGGGAGTGAGCTGCATCTCCACTAACGCCACGAAATAATCCTGTGCATAATTTGTTTTATAAAATGGGTCGAAAATTCGAAAACTAACAGCATTTTTCAGCGTTTTTCACGTACCTTTGTGGGTCAAGACGTCCGAAGATGTTCGTCCCAAACATTTACGCACGTCGCACTCGGAAATCCCGCACATATAAGTATGATGGGGGTTGGGTTTCCGGACACTTAAGTTCCCGCATGAAAACTTACTTATTTTACATAGAATATGCACCCTTTACCTTAAAGACTTGATATAGACTCCTCATATAGGCCTACTAGACAACATACTCTGAAAACGGCGTGAGAATTAACCTGCTAAATCGTTGGATTTGCAATCAAAGTGACTCCATGTACGCGTCCGGTCCCACAATGCTTGGTCTACTGTACTGTACGTATAGTATACGTACGCCACACATTGTTATGCACAATTAACAAGGGAAGAAAGGCCGGCCGGCCGGCAGCCCGAATTTGAAGTTGTTTACAGGATTGACAGCGCGTATGCATGCAATTCAAAGGAGCCGCCGCGCGCACAGACGATCGGCAATAGGATTTAATACGCAGTGCAATGGGACTAGAATAACCAAAGCACACGTGACTCATTTCAGCGCTTCCTATTGGCTACATTCTTGAACCCATTTTATAATACATTTTAACCCTAAATGTAATAACCAGAGACAACCCTAAATGCAATACATGTCAACCCTAAATGTAATATCGACCCTAAATGTAATACCTGTCAACCCTAAATGTAGTATCGACCCTAAATGTAATACTTTTTAACCCTAAGTGTAATATCGACCCTAAATGTAATATATCTTAACCCTAAATGTAATATACCTTAACCCTAAATGTAATAACAACCCTAAATGTAATACATTTCAACCCTAAATGTAATATCGACCCTAAATGTAATACATCTTAACGCTAAATGTAATATCGACCCTAAATGTAATACATCTTAACGCTAAATGTAATAACAACCCTAAATGTAATACTTTTTAACGCTAAATGTAATGACAATCCTACATGTAATTCATGTCAACTCTTAATGTGATACATCTTGACGCTTAATGTAATTACCACCCTAAATGTAAAAACCTCATTATAGAGAGTGTAACCAACGCAGAATATCGGGCAAAAGGTCAATATGAAGGGGATATGACGCAACTTTTTATAGCACTCTTGAAAGAGCAGCAATATATAGCTGCTTAGATTTGTTTTTGTTGTTTACTCAGGTAAAGATCACACAGTCTTATTAATTCCTTTGTTTGCTGCAAAGTTAATTAGGTACATTCGACATAGTTTTTCTTTTTAATCTATACCTTTATCATACAATCACATAAACATTTTGTATTCCAATTTTCATTCCGTGTTCATGTTTGTTTAAAGTTTTGATGAAAAAGAAAAGAAATGGGCAAAAATTCTTTGTAAGGAAATTCTGAATAGGAATAATATTGCAAAAAAAAAAAACCCAACATATACCTACTGATGAAACGGGATGATAAAGCGAGTAGATTGAGAAAATTAGAAATTAGAAAGATTTAGAAATATTTCGCAATTTTTTTAACGAACCATCATTATCTATGTAATGTTTTCAATGACGAAATATCTGTCACACATTGACATGGCAGCAAATTTCTGTCCGAAATATTAGCCTCATGACATTGTTCACGACTCCTGGTAATCACGACTATACTTACACGAAACTGGGACAATAATTGGTCTTGGGGAGGGTACACGAAATAAATTTAAAAATGCCAGTAAAGCAAAAAGAAATAGATGTCTTTTTTATCATCTTTGAGTCGCCATTTATATATTGACTTTCCTATGATATATGAATGTATGAGTAAGGCAAACTGACTTAACTTTTGCCCATTTTTTTTTCTTTTTCAACAAAACTCTAAGCAATAATGAACATTGAATAAAGATTGGAATACAAAATGTTTATGTGATAGCATGATAAAGCTAATAGATCTAAGAACTATGTCACATGGACCTAATTAACTTTGCAGCAAACGATAGATTTAATAAGACTGTGTGATTTTTACCTGGGTAAACAACAAAAACAAGTCTAACCAACTCTTATCGTTCTTTCAAGAGTGCGAGAGAAAGTTGAGTCATATCTCCTTCGTATACCCCCTGACATTTAGCCCGATATTCTGCGTTGCTTACCCTCTCTATAATCACTTGTATACATTTAAGGTCATAATTACATTAAGCGTTGAATACATCATATTTGATAGGGTTGACATGAATTACATTAAGGATTGTTATTACATTTAGCGTTAAAATGTATTACATTTAGGGTTGTTATTACATTTAGCGTTAAGATGTATTACATTTAGGGTCGGTATTACATTTAGCGTTAAGATGTATTACATTTAAGGTCAATATTACATTTAGGGTTGAAATGTATTACATTTTGGGTTGTTATTACATTTTGGGTTGAGGTGTATTACATTTAGGTTCGATATTACATTTAGGGTTGAAATGTATTACATTTAGGGTTGTTATTACATTTAGGGCTATGTGGTCGATATTACATTTGGGTTAAAAAGTATTACATTTAGGGTCGATATTACATTCAGGGTTGACATGTATTATATTTAGGGTCGATATTACATTTAGGGTTGACATGTATTACATTTAGGGTTGTCTCCGGTTGATACATTTAGGGTTAAAATGTATTACATTTAGGGTTGACTCGATTATTACATTTAGCGTTAAAATGTATTACATTTAGGGTTAAGGTGTATTACATTTAGGGTCGATGTTACATTTAGCGTTGATATTACATTTAGGGGTGATACATTCTCAACCTTTCCTGCAAGTTTCATCTCAATCCGTTCACTACTTTTTGATTTATTTTGCACACGGACAAACGAACGAACCAACTAACTAACAAACAAACCAACGGTAACGAAAACATAACCTCCCCCCTTGGCGGAGGTAACAAACGAACGAACGAATGAACAAACAAACGGTAACGAAAACATAACCTCCTCCCTTGGCGGAGGTAACGAGGTGCATTTCCATCCCAAGATGGGAGGTGTGATAAAAACACACACCTCCCTAATAGGGCCTACATTATTACTCTGTGTCCAGGGCTTCACCCCCCCCCCCCCATTCGTATATGCATGGAAGAATGAGGAGTGTCAAAATAATCTTCCAGCCCCTCCCTTTTTTTTTTCAGAGATCCTCTCGAAGCCGTCGTGCACCGCCTTCTCTCCCGTTGCCCTTAAATTAGTATATCGGGAAAGCCTGTGACGAAGGATAGCTATCTCAATTGGCACATTTTTTTCCTAGACTGCACGCACAACTTGGCCAGAAGTAATACAGATTGTGTAGGAGAGAAAAGTATAATGACTACTGACCGGTGGACGAATGCAGAATTGGACTGGATTCATGTCTCGTAGAATAAAAAAAAGTTTTATGTTCTTTCTGTCATCATCCAAGTTTGAGAATCATTCGTGACGGTGTGAAGATCTAACTTTAGTCCGGTGATAACCGGTGAGTATATTGCTTCATGATAATGGACTGCGAGTTTACAGTTTCTTTAGTGGAATGATAAATTATCGCAACAACTGCCTTGTTTATGTCAGTTATGTGGCGCGGTTTTATGTAGTAGCTAGGTCTTACGAAAACGGAAAACGTTTTCTCGGAGACGCGCCTGCCTTCCAAAATAAGATAAAAATTTCTATCAGGCCAGACCCGGAGAATCGGATGATACGTATACATTCCTCTATCAGTCTGGACGAATATAGAATGTGTGAAAGTGAATTTCCCCTGATTTATTATATCAAGCGTATTCTGTGAATGCAGAGAGCTTATGGTGAGTGAACACTCGACTCAAGAATGACAAACTGCCGCTGCTTGTCAACAAATAGTTTACAATAATTACGAATGACGTCGAATAAAACAACGTAAGAACTACAGGTGCATGAGAATGTGGGATATGATAAGAAATGCAGAACACTTTTAAGAGTTTCAGCCGCTTTCAAGACACACCAATGTCTGCCAACCGGCCAACTGTGCATATTAAATGATGTTGATCATGTCACCACCTATTATCACAGCTCTAAGTTCCATAGAAAATAACCTTTTGGTAGGTTTTTTTTTTTTGAATAGTGGAGGACTTGTAAAGCCATGACGTCATCATCTCTACTTTGCATTTAATGTGTTTGCGCCTGATATCACTGTTTCATTCAAGAAATCATTTCCGTACTCGATGTCTGATTGCATTCTTTTAACGAATATTTAGATATTTATTCAAATTCATGATTGTTGATCAGTTGCATTTAACTATTAGCTCTGTTTTATAATTGGATCATTGAAGTAGGAATTGCACTTCCGGCGAGTCAGCAGAGTTTGGAGGTCTCGTTGCGGATCGTTTTGTTCGATTCAGACAAGTTGAAGAGCTTTATTTAAGGAATTATTTACCACTTGCAGATGAAACAAAAACCCAACTTTAGTGCTTCATAATGGTTCTAAAATGTGAGTTATATCTAGAGAGAGAAACAACCCATGTTAAATTGTAATCAGTATAACCAATGATAAGTATTGTAATATATATACAAAATGTAAACAAAAATTACAATAACATTCTTTATAGTATAAACCATCTACAGCAACTGTTAGGTTTATTGAGAAACAATGATATTGCCATATATTTTAGGCTTTATTGCAAAATTGTTATCATGGAAGGATGTTTTGTGGTATATACAACAGTACTGACCTACAATGCATCAAATGTGATAACTCAAACCGTTTTAAAATCACAGCTCCCAATGATGAACAATAACTTTCAATCGAGGAGAAATGCAAAATGGCTTATACCTCTTTTCAAAGGCATTCTCAGTGTACTGACTGCATTATCATTGTGATGTGAGAGAAGAGGCCAGAGCTATAGGACCGTTACACACAATATAGTCAAAACACCAGCAAAAGTTGCGCCCATGACACGCCAGAGGTGACGCCCCTTGGTTTCGGTTGCAAAGATATCACGAATAGGCATACTCTATGATTTCGGCCTACTTCAGTTGTCAGGGCTAGATCAAGCGTGAAGGACTGGTCTTTCAAAATCTGTGTCACCAGCTAGGAGGCTCTCTGTTATTCACACCAGCTCAATTGCAATTGATTCATGTTCTCCATTTTTCAAATCTTTCCCCGTGTCTATGGAAGCCGGAATGTTTAAATCCTAATAGTACTTAAGTATTCACGTCATTATCACTCCCATGTCTAAATTGCTATTAGAGCAACTGCCATAGCGTGCAGCATGTGGTTACTTGTTCTCATAAATGCATGTGAGAAGAATCTTCTGAGCCCCGAGTAAGAGTCATTCTCTTTTGTTTATCCTTACTTTGGTCTTAATTGTACCCGTGCTCCTCATCCTGTTCCCCTCACTAGGCTTTTGTTGGGACCTACACTCAACAAGCTTTGCTTTTTAGTAGGTTCCATCGTATTTCTCTTCGCATCCTTTACTTTGATTGAAAATGACACATCGACCGTTATGTATTACTTTTGTATTCCTATTTCTTCATGTATATATCCAAGCTGGACATTCTGTATTATATTTTGTTATATACCATGTATTTTCCATCGAGAAATACGAAAATAAATTGAAATTGAAATTGAAAAATTATTTTGTAAATCAAAGCCTACAAAACACTTTGTAAAGCCATGTCTTATTAGTCCAGTCAAAATATGAAATGATCCCCAACTAATTGCAACAGAAACGATTCCACTTGCATTTGACCAGGAAGAGCAACTAAAATAACATACTAAAAGTTCCCTAAAATTCGAGTGGTGGATCAGTGTCTAGTTTGCATAAATTCAAAATGGCCGCCATACAACCTATTTATGGCTATATCTCGGGATATCTCACTATAACCCACAGAAAGTAAATTCCGGTGTCTAAACCTATGTTTTTTAGGTCAAGGAATACAATTATATTACGTTGTGCACCTCGTATTCGTGTATCTGAAATTATATTCACGATATTTTGAATAGATTTATGTACAAACATATGCAAATTTTAAGTGAATTATAGGTTATTATTTCTGAGTGCAACGTATCCTACATCAGTGATTCTTAGCAGTAAAATTAAGACCACAGTCACCATCACTGGGTACCTTTTTCAGATAGAGATATAAGCCTGTAGAGGCATTATGGCGGCCATTTTGCATTTAATTAAATGCAAATGTATGCAGAAAATGTAAAAAGGGAAGCTTGAAAGTTACTGCTTATATCATAATTGTATTTCTTGACCTAAAAAGACAAAGGTTTAGACACCAGAATCTATTTTCTGCGGGACTTATGTCCAGATATATAGCAACTTATTCCTGAGTACATTAATGATATACGAAGATCATACGGGCTTGAATAGGGAATATGGCGGCCATTTTGTATGTAATTGTATGCAAATATGTGCAAAAACTTTATAAAAGGATGCTTGAAAGTTGCTATAGATAACATAATTGTATTCCTTGACCTAAAAAACATAGGTTTAGACACCGAAATTTACTTTCTGTGGGTTATAGTGAGATATCCCGAGATATAGGCATAAATAGGTTGTATGGCGGCCATTTTGAATCTATGCAAATTAGACACTGATGCACCACTCGAATTTTAGGGAACTTTTATAATAGCTCTTCCGGGTCAAATGCAAGTGGAATCATGTCTGTTGCAATTAGTTGTGGTTAACCCACTTTTTGTTATATTTTGACTGGACTTTATCACGTAACCACCGATGCAGAAATTAAAAAGATAGGTCTATCCTATTGCGTGGTAATACTGTATATATCGGCTTACTATTGAGACAGTTTTGACTATTTTGATAAAGCGCATTGAGCAGCTTGATTGCAAATGCACTAAAAAAACCTGTTTATTATTACAAATTGTAATATTAGTATAGCTTAGTAGTAGTAGTAGTAGTAGTAGTAGCATACTGAGTAGTTTCAGTATAAATAGTAGTAGTAGTAGTATAGTAGTAGTAGTAGTAGCATAGTTTCATTAGTAGTAGTAGTAGCATAGTTTCAGCAGTAGTAGTAGTAGTATCATATCATCATTATCATTATAACTTTCAGTTTGATTAATGTTTTTATTGTAATTGTTATCATATCATCATCATCATCATATGTGTTTGCCACTGGTTTTTTTTTTTCAGTATGCTCAAATTTAAACAAAATGGCGTCCCACAGAGTGTCTTCTGCTCTCTTCTCGGCTAGCTGCGCAACCTTGGTCTTCCTTTATTCCATCGGCCTTTCAGTAATCAATGTAAACGACCAGTTCGGTGGGTCTCCGATATCGTCGGTAAGATTTCTTCCTTTTTTTTTTCAGGCAACTTTTGTGCCCTTTTTTTTTTCTTCTACGAATATGCCCCTAAATGCTCTTTTATCCATCATCATCGGCCTTTTGCTTTTCGAGAATATTACATATTATTTGAACCTTAAAAAAAAAATAGTGTTGTGACAGTTATTCTGAGTTGATTTCCTACAAACGGCTATTATACAACAACTAAGCCAGCCGGCATGTTAAGCATTACAGGGGGATAAGCTTACTTCGACATCATGTTCAAGTTGACTGTACAAAATGGAGTAGAATTAGACATTCCTCGTCAGAATTCAGGGCACGAGTATTAAAGTTCCAAATTCATCATGTCCCTGGTGGCAACCAGGGATAATCTTGGTATAGAAACACTGCCAAGAAAGCAGCATTCATGACAGATTCGAATCTTATCGATTTTGCTTTTCCAACATGTTTGTTAAAAATTGTAGATCAGCAGTACATCGATCTTAGAATACAGAGGATTTCATTTGGGAGAAATACCCCTACAAGTACATTTATATTGTATTTTAGCGTTCCTCCCCATTTCCAGAATTTCCTTTTCTTATGCCTTTATCATTTTTCAAACTTATAACTTTCGTTCATTGTGCATTGTAATGTAATTTATGCATTCGACTTTCTTTAAGAAGAATTTTCTGTTACTGTCGAAAATGGAAAATGAATGAATGAAATAAAACGAAAAAGACATATATGTGTTAAGATATTGGGAAGGAATTATTATACACACTGTTGTAAGGTAGAACATTTTAGCAAAACCGGACATAAAATAAGAACATCGCAGAAAAGATTACAACACTATTTCCTTTTTCCAGAATGATAGAATAGTAGTACTAAAGATTACGAAATACTAAATGGTAGTTAAATAGCAGACGTTATCAATAATTTTCATCAACTAACAACTTTCTGATTCGTTTGGACTAAAAACGAATTTTCTGGTCAATATCATAACAACTGCCCATTAGTATATGCTCTTGCAACGCAGCAAATAATATATGTGGGGCGAGAATACGAACCTTCTTTTTGATTGCAAATCAGAACAAGAAATTGTCATTAATTGTGTCCGCATCAGTAATAAGTGGGAGATAACACGTGAAGTCATGATAACATCACTTTATTCGATTCGAATTTTGTGTTGTGAAGAGATAAGGGGTTAACAATTTCGTGCGTGTAACTGTAATATTTTCTATCTGACTTTGATGAACTTTCAGTCTAAAAAATGGCTTATCTTTCAGAAGAGCAGTTGAAAAAAAAGTCAAGCAAAAGTGATAGTTTATATATAAAAGCATATTGCATGAATGTCTTGTGTCGATTTGGGTGAAAAGAATGCACATTCCTATCTGCACTTGTTCTGATTTTAACTGTATGTAATTGCTTATCACAATGAGTTTCAGCGGCTAGATGAATATGATCATGCTGGCTGCCAATAAAATACTATTCTGTCCGCCATAACTATATCACTTCATAATGTTTGTCAAATTTCATATTGGTACAAGACTATTCCATGATAGTACGCCACAATGGCATACATTGCATAACGTTATCCCTTTTTGTACAGAAATTAATGAAAACTTTGACTTGAATCCGCCTACTATGAGCACTTGACCTGTATCCTTGGAATTCAGCAATCAGCCAATGCTCCAACAAAGAACCTTTACAGTGAGACTTTAGTTATGTTTACACGACGCCACCCTATAATAATGAATATATTCTTTCAGTTGGCTAACTTCTGTGATCGCGGCCCCAGATAGCAGGAGAAAATGGCGATGCACAAAAGACGGACTTGTTGTTTGACTTGTTAACAAAGGGCGACTGCTCTTCCGTTACCGATTTCTTGACATGCTTTCTTTTCTTTCTTTTTTTCTGCAGCCACGCATTGTCTGAAAGCTTGCGTGGAGCTGCAGTGGTAAATTTTGTGTTTGAAAGACGTATTTTCTCTTCCCAATCGACTACGCCCACTTAAAACTAATCCATGTACCAGTGAATATGACGCTTGTAATTTTTGCTCTCAACTCAAAAGAAGAGAAAACAAAAGAAAACAGATTTGTAAAAAAAAAAACCAAAATGATATCACCGATTTGTTGTTGTTGTTGTTGTTAATTTACATTCTATTTAAAAGAAGGATGAAAAATCTAAATCAAAACCTAACTTAATCAAATTTATTGTAATATTTTTATGTTTGTATGTAGGTTTTATGTTGAGCTATATAGCGTGGAGATATTTAAGGGGAGCAATTGTCGAAGGAGCAAATGTCATGAAAACATGCTAGCCACATGTTTATAGGCCTACCTATACGTACGCCTACATGATTCCATGTAAACCTTTAATAGGTATAGCCAATAGTATATTACATTCATAGATGAAAATGCACAAACCTCTCAATAAAATGAAGCTTTGGTTCGCACACTAGTTATACATGACGATTTCATGCTGGAATCTGCTACATTTGATATTTACTGACCAAAGAATTCGAAAATCAAACGGCAGAAAACACACTAAAAGATAACAAAACTTCTTTTTTAACTTTTTGCTTCTTGAGGTTTGGAACATGATGTTGTATACAGAGACATTGCAACAGAGTTAGATCACCAAATCCTGCAGCATGATCTCACCCAGCTGTCTATCTGTCTGGCAAATGAGCTTCAATGTAAAGAAATGCGGTGTTCTGTCGATCACTCGCAAACGTTCCCCAAGCATCTTCAACTACAGTCTACACAACGATGTAATACCAAGGCCCACTGAGTACAAATACCTAGGAGTTACGGTTACACCAGATCTGAGATGGAATACGCACTGTCAGAATACCAGACGCAAAGCAAGCCGTACTCTCGGTCTTATCCGGCGAACACTGTCACCATGTTCTATGGAGGTCAAGACCAGAGCTTATGCTGCGTTAATCCGCCCACAACTGGAATACGCAGCTGAAGCATGGAATCCACACACTGTTACAGCCATAAATGCACTTGAACTAGTCCAGAAAGCAGCGGCCCGTTTCGTGCATGGGGACTATAGAAGAACAACGTCTTCCTCAGCCCTAGTTTCTGCCCTAGGCTGGCACACCCTTCATAACCGTCGACTTCTAGCACAGTGTGTCCTATTCCATAAAATTCATTATCAACTGGTTTGCATCCCACACCCACAAGTCATCACACCTGCAACTTATATTGGAAGACATGACCACCAACTCAAGTACACAGTACCCACAGCAACCATCGACCCCTACAAGTTTTCACTATTTCCAAGAGCAACAAGACTGTGGAACAGTTTGCCAGGCGCAGCTGTTCAACTCACCAACCCAACACAATTCAGAGAGGCTGCACTCCAACATATCATCATAATGCAGCCTTCTTCTGGTTCCAGTGTCCTGTAAGGAGCCAACCTTATTTTTACTTGCACGGGTTTAACCACTTTTATTGTAAATATGTGGGTTATGACTATGGCACCTCTGCACCCTTGTTGACACACGGCAGGGATTGTTCATCCCGGTATAGCTTCAACGGAGCTGCAGTTTTGGGATTATTTCAACAAGTAACAAGTAATCACTTCGGGATTATGTTGAAAACTTTGCATGTGGTCACACTGATTGACAAAATGTCCCATCATCGTCGTAAATAAGCATTGAATTGATCAGTGTTTTAGTATGGTAGCCATAATATATATAAGAAGAGCGTACGATCTCCCGGACCCGTTTCATAAAACTTGTTATCGGTGACAACTGCCACATTTCTATGACAAATTTGCTCTCAGCCGATCAGATGCAAGGATTCAGTAGCTTGTTACATCTATGACAACTTGTCACTGATGAAAAATTTTATGAAACGGGCCCCTGATCTCTGAAAGACTTTCATGAATTTGAATAAAAATTGTGGTCACCTGTCAGAAAAGACCAACCTCACTTCGAGTTGACTCTAAATACTTACTTGACCTGTGTCGTGTGTGTTTAGAACCTGCCAATACCCTGAACCTTAGCTATGATACTTAGCTACCTCTTACATAATATCACGGATGAGCTCAACTTCATTTTGTACTGCGTTTAAAGGTCACAAACGAAGTCACATCATGGCGAATTTCTACTTTTGAATAGGCTATATCACTTTTGTAAAAATAAGTTCACCGCACTCCATAAATCGCACGCAGGACGGATGCTTCTTTTTCACGAATCAGTAAATAACGAATGCTCTCTCTTCTACAGTCTAAAACATGAAAAAATGCAAGTGCCTATTGCCGAGACTAATAATGGCGTAGGCCAAAAATCGGAATAACAGAAAATAACAATATATTCTGCATAACACGCAACGTACAATATTGTAGACATAAAATGGATTATTACGTGGGTGCTTTCGGAATTGGTATAGACAGGGAGGTGGTTTAGTATTCTTTTCTGGCAAAAGCTTCACCCGTTCGCACTAGCGGTTGTTTTCTTCTTACATTGTGTACAATAAATGAGGAAATAAATTCCCTCTGTGGGGAACTTCCCATGTCCTCGCACGGATATCAGACCTGTCTGTAACTGCACCTTAAGAAAACGCTGCACACATTCAAGATTTTTTTTTTTTTTTTTTTGGTTAGCTCTTGACATTGGCGAGTAAATCTATACAATTTTGATTGAAGTGAACTGGGTCTTACCAGAGTGAATTTGATTGAGTCGAACTGATTTGAAAGGAAGTATATCAAATAAAGTTGGGGTTTTTTATGTTTAACAAAACGTTGGCAATTATGCACTTTTTTGGGTTAATGTTGCCCGCCGATTCTGATTTGCATACAAAGGTGCCACTGAGGCGTTGTTCTTGCTACCTATTCATTCGAACATTATTGGCCCGCTTATGAACATATTCATGATTCGCGGGCATGCGTCACTTCCGGTGTAGATGGAGTGAAGTGGGACAGATATGTGAAAAATATGCTCACATCCGGCGGAAAGTATGAAATTTTGCATTTAGGGGTATTTTGAGGCGCTGATTTCAAATATTGCCGGATCCAAGAGATCTGGCCACGGGGTCGGCGGCCATTTTGAATTCCAATATGACCGCCGTCAAAATCCCTATCTTCAGTTCTGAATGACATAAGCCATTGAAGTTTGACACATAAAAACATGGTGATATGATGACTTCCATAACAGACTTATATGTCTGACAAGCTGCACGACAGCCAATTTGAATTTTTATACATAGTTGCCATGTTGGAGTGTTAAAAATCTCTATCTCGACCTGATTGAGCGCGCGTTTGTAACTGATAGAGTGCGCGCTGCTGTATTGTGACGTCAGTGAAAGGTGCATTATGCTTCTTTTTTGCTGCACTTTTTGACATGCCCATGAATGTTAGTCGTGATGTTTGTCTTCGTAGCGACATTGGAATTCAAAATAGCAGGCATTGCGTTTGTCAGACATATCACATTAGTTAATATTTTAACTCAGTATGTTAGAATACTTCTCTCTTAATTTCTAGGACTTAAATTTTAAATCTTTCTTACGACTTAAAATATTTTAAGTCTTTAAGACTTATTTTAGGTGGCTTCGATTAAAAGTTGAGTGTCGAAGCAGTTCGCAATCTAAATCTAACAAAGACTTAAACTTTCAGCCAATCAGATGACTTGTAAATGACGTCATCTTGAACCGCCTAAAACCGGAATTGGCGCTGGCCGTCACTTTGCTTCATGCGCGATGCTAGATAGCGTAGTCATACACACACACATTCACATGTACCGTACTATAGTACAGTACTTGTACCAGTCCTAGTATACATCGACCGGCCATTTGCAAACATTATTGACTTGAACAGTTGGTCCTGAAGGCAGAAGTCATGCAGGCCGGAGTTTTTCGAGGGCATGATCTGACGGAAGCTTGACCAAGTTGCTTAAAGGTGAGCATATATTGTATGAATGCTTAAGAATGTGGTTGATAACTCTGGGACTCAGTAACCAAAGATAAAAGATGTTAAGATGTGCACTACATTTTTGGCGAGTTTGAGCCTTGCCGCTGTATACAGCGCTGTCCATCCCTGAAGCGCCAGTGCTAACGTTAGCTAGCTGTTCATGGCTTTATGTGTCTAGACCCTATCTAAACATTGTAACAAGTGACATGTAGGCTATAAACGTTATACTAGTATTGTTGGGGGGGGGGGGGGGCTCTATCTCGGTGAAACTGCAAGTAATAATACAGGGACTCTTATAAAGCGCTCATTCTACCTAATGATTTACGATGTTGGTGTCTTGACTGAAAGGTAAAGCTATGGAGTAGGTAACTATGGGCAAAACAGGCTACTGACACTAGCATAGCCGTAGGCCTAACTGTCGTCTAGTGTCGGTTCACCCCTTCCTACACTCTTGTAAGGTTTAATTTATCAATTTCTACGTAGAAAGGCACAGTTCTAGGCCTTATCATGCCCAATGCTGTGATAAAATGTAGGGCATATGCTGTTAGATGGGTTTTATTTTTAACGTTGTGTTTATAGGCCACCAATACTAGTACGTAGACCCTATGGGCGCTAAAATAAGAACAGCAACCAGCCCGAACACGAAGCCCCCTGTGTGATGAGCGCCCCAGGGTTTAGGGCACCAATGTTGCAATGCCAGTGCAGTGGCGTCAAGCTCTGAACTTTAAAAACTTCTATCGCATGGGCCATGGCTGACATCACCAATTTCCATTGACTCCCATATTAAAATAGTACATGTTATAAACAGTTTCTGTTCCATTGCATGACTAGATCCAGGTCTACTGAGTCTGATGTCACAATACACAATTACCTTTGGCGTGTGCACTCAACACTCTTAGTATAAGCGCGCATCCTGTCACTCATATTACTGGAATAAACAGCTTCATTCAATGCTACTTGCACTCGGCTGCGTACATGTGTACGTAATGTGAATGTGCTACTGATTTGCATTCCATGAAAATACTACCACTCAGTAGTAGGCCTTATGGTTGCCATTTCTGCACTGACTTCAAATTCAAGACTCTTTCTTGAACTAGTACGTCTGTTAGTGTTATCGTTGAAGGCGTTGTATGAAACAAATAATGTATGGGATTACTAGTAGTAGTAACTCATGCAATGGAACAAGATTTCGCACCTGGATAAAGATATTCTACTCCAGTCTTTCTCTTTGTAGCATAATCAATGTGGTAATCTGCATTTGAGTTGAAGGATCTAGACTTCAAAATTCTACAGATCTACACTTCTGGCTGAGATGTATGCATTAAGCATCACATACACCAGTGAGAGAATGTTGTGAAGCTTTACAATATATGAGGCCTTTTTTTTTTTTTTTTTTACTTTTGATATTTTCTAAGATAAAGGGAATGCAAATTACCTGTTATTTGTATAAATTTGTACTCCAAGGAGTACTCTGTCAGGACTATCCCTTTTTGGTGTTTATGCAAGACATCCCTGGTATTTCTAAAAATTGATTTTAACGATAACATCTGAAACAAAAATCAGATATCGGTCTCATTTTTTCCTCCAGCATGAAATACAACCCTCGAGACCAATAAGAAATAATTAATTACTGGTACATAAAGATCTAGAAATGTGGCTATGGCGACCGTTTATACCCCCGAAGCATATTTGTTTTCTTCCTTTTTTTTGTCAAGCGTTTCTGTTTTTCATTTTCCACTTATCAGTGATATTTCACAGTTTTTGAGTTTATTTTCAGATCAATGCGGACTTTGCCCAGTTGTACCGAGAAAAGTGCAGGAGATGGTGAACAGATGGGGGCCATTTTACGTCAATAGAATCTTGCACTTGCCAAGCGAAACTACCCTTAGTTGCAAGACATCGTAAGAAGATATGAAGACATGGATGGAGACAGTAAGTCCTTCCGGCAATCCTCATAGATCTTGTGGCATTGATTATAATTACTGGAACAATTTCTGTCCAAAATGTAAGAGTAAAACTTTCTCATTTGTTTATGCTTCATTGCTATTACACCTTTCAGGAAAGTGAATGTGTATGAGTTTGCTCTCCATAGACTAATATTGATAATAAGTTGAAAACTGAATGTTAGGGATTGTCATAGCTGATACAATACGTTATATCTAATATGTTAAAGAGAATGTGTGAAATACTTAAAAAAAATATTTTGTATTGTGTTCCATTCTATAGGAATTGTGTGGGATGTCGCTACTTGCAGCGATGCTTCACAGACCCAACATCCCCATGTAGAAGAAAGGGAGAGGACCTCTCATGCTCCCGAGGGATGCCCAGCAGTACCTGGTGCAGAATGACTATGTGCCTGTAAGTACAGTATATGCTTAATGTTTATAGACTTGAAATCAGTTTATGATCAAATCATTGAGCTTCCAATTTTGAGAATTATCAATATGCATGTTTCATTGGGCTTTTAAGTACCAGCTCATGTTTAGAGAAGAATATTTGAGCTTCATATCTTACAAAGCAAGACTCGTGTAGAATCTGCATGTACTCAGTAACAGGTGGAATTTAAAAGTCTGAATTTCTCATGCTGTCGTGAGAAATGCAAAGTTTTCTTCTCTGATATATCGGTGTTTTTGAAACAAACTTTAGAACATTCAGCAATGAGTATTGTGTAGGGGTATCTACAGTGTTTTGACAGTTTTCTTTTAAATTCATTGAATTAAGGATTAAAAATGCATGCTCACTTCTATTGATTTGTAATAATATGTACATCAAATATCTTATGAGTCTGGAACATGTAAATATCAAGTAGGCCCCAACCCGATGATGGCAAAAAGTAACCTAATTTCTGGGAATTTTTTTCAAGGCTTGAGGCTTACCAGATAAGACAAAATGTTTTAAAATAATATATTCCAAAATATATCAGAAATATTTACCTGTACATCACAAACTAAAAGGTATGTGATGTATATGTTATTAGTACATTGTATTTAAGATCAATATGTAAAATTATATTTTAATATTTTTTCCATCCAGAGTGCCCTTTCACTGAGAAATTAACTTCCCTCTGTGTGATGCAAAGTTTATTTGATAATAATTGTAGCCTTTGTCATTTGCTCAAACGATTCAAGTGAAATTTAGTTCGAAATATCAGTAGTGCTATACATGTTTAATCTCTTTTCAGGTAGGAACCAATGTTCATGGCATTGCTGATGCAGAGACTCCAACCCCAGCCAAGCATCTTCTGATCTGGAGATTCTCCCGCCTGAAAGCCCTAGCAAACGGGAAACGCAAAGTTGATCCGCGCGAAACGTATACATCACGAGCGAGAAGCGCGAAGTTCAGTGATGCTAAAGATGCCACCTTCAGCCAGCCCTGCTTAGTCAGATAAGGGAGTGACTAGACTTACCTGGTACATCCAGTATTTTCTCATCCTGGACAACACCATACTAAGTCCAGGCTGGAGATGACCGGAAGCAAGAATTGACAGACTCTTTAAAGCCCACTGTGTCTTCATCGTCAAATATGCTTGGGTGCTTGAAGCATTCTTTGATTTTGTGGCGGCATATTCATGAACTGCTACAATCCCAAGTGAGGGCTTCGGTCTGGGCATTAGCCACGAACTTCAAGAACACGTCAGTGTATGATGCTAGTAAGATTTTCCGACATTGTGCCACAAACCCATGCACACAAGAAGCATATCTGACTTGCCCTGATGTGCAGCAAAGTTTTCTTAATTTTCGGTGAATTCTTGAATCGCAGTAAGTAACACAGGTAAAATGCTGCAATGTTTCCTTTGAAGATACTATCATGCATAATGTTTGACTCATGGATATTGAGTCATGTTATGTGTGCCTCACTTTTCCATTTATATTGAGCTACAAATCCATGCACACAAGAAGCATATCTGTCATGCCCTGGTTGTAGTAAAGCTTCCTTTTAATTTTTTTTGGTGCATTTTTAAATAAAAATAACACAATTAACACAATAAGGAAAGTTAATGCCGCAATGTTTCCTGTAGAGGTACTATCATGTATGTGTGTGCCTCACTTTTGCATTTGCTTTGCTACGTGAACGTTTGAACAATATTTCAAGTTTTTATACATGTCCAGTTTCAATTTGTTTATTGTTCATCTTTGGCTTGTTTTCTGTATATTATGTCTGGTTGATGATGAAAACAAAAGTAATGCCAGATAGTTGGCATATAGATATGATTTAAATTGAAAGAAGAAAGTCTAAGTTCCCCTGAACACTTTTGTAATTATTCAACGATTACCTAATTTTCATCACTCCCACAGTGTTGTTGAGCCATTGTCCATCACATTTATTGAGCGCTGATTTGTTGCTATTTTCATTATGACGTTGTGGCTAAACACTTTATGAAACTCTCTATTTATAAAGAAATAAACTTTGGTTTTCCAGCCAAAGTATGTGCTTGAACCCACGAGGAAGGATAGATTCAGTGCAGATGGGCACCTTAAACAAATTTAGAGCATTTGACTTGAAATTTGGCACACATGACCACTATGGTATATAGTATATATATGGTATATATATGGTGTATAATCTTTCGTCAGTGGTGAGCAATGCGTTGCCATGGTAACAGCTTTTTTTTAAAACCAAAAAACATACAAAAATATTGTGGATTCAGCTAACTTCCTTTAGTCTTTGAGCATTTAGCTAGAAATTTGGCACAAAAGACCACTGTGGTATGTAGATGTGTAAACGTAATCTTTCATAAATGTCGATCAATGTGTTGCCATGGTAAAGGCATATTTTGAATGAAAATCATACAAAAGTATTGTGGATTCAGTTAACTCCCTCACTCTTTGAGTAATTGGCTTGACATTTGGCACATGCAACCACTTTAGCATATAGATGTGCAAACTTTATCTTTCATCAATGGTGAACAATGCGTTGCCATGGTAACAGCATCTTTTCACTAAAATGCATACAAAAATATTGTGGATTCATGTAACAACCTCAGTCTTTGAGCATTTAGCTTGAAATTTGGCACAACTGACCACTATGGTACGTAGATGTGCAAACTTAACCTTTCGTCATTGTTGATCATTGTGTTGCCATGGTAACAACATAGTTTGAATGAAAATCATACCAAAATATTTTGGATTCAGGTAACTCCCTCAGTCTTTGAGCATTTGGCTTGAAATTTGGCACATGCAACCATTGTAGTTCAGAAATATGCAAACTTCATATTTTATCATTGTTAAACAATGTGTTGCCATGGTAACGGTGCATTTTCAATGAAAATCATACAAACATTTCGATTCTCCTGTCTCTGTTTAGAGCATTTTGGCTTCAAATTTGGCACATGTTACCTCTACATTACCTAGATGAGCAAAAAATCTTTTGTCAGTGTTTAAAATGTGTTGCCATGGTAACAGTATATTTTGCATGAAAATGATACACTAATGTGAATTCAACTAAACCCCTCACCCTTTTAGCATTTGGCTTGAAATTTGGCACATATGACGGCTATGATATAGGGCCTATAGTTGTGCAAACTTCATTTTTTTCTTAATGTCCAACATTGTGTTGCCATGGTTACACAATTTTTAATAAAAACCATAGAAATCGTCAGTTTATTTATCTTGCTCACTCAGTTTTTGAGCACTTGATTTGAGAGGTGGAACAGTGCATTGCCATGGTAATTTTTTTCTTTATTAAAAAGTAAGAAAAAATAATCCTGGTTGAGCTAATTCCCTCAGTTGTGGTTGGGGGTATATTAATCACAATGAGTGATAGTTCTAGTTAAAAATTCAGATTGCATCACTTCGACGTAGTGCTTTGTTATGAAATATGACAACAAAGTAATTAAGAAACTAGTGGTCCATCTCACTTGAACAGTCTCTTGAGATGGTTCCCTGTCATCAGTTGAGATGGATTCTTAAATATCAATAGATTAAGCAGGAATTTGTATATTCTTTGTCAAACATTTTGTCTACCAAAATGCAGTATGGAAATGTACTTATGTAAATCCATTTCAGACAATCGATATTCAAGGAATTTTAGAAATAAGTTTAGAATGATAGTTGTTATTTGAGCTTCTTAATGTTTTAAGGTGAATTTACTTCAGAGTTCACATAGTTCTTGATCCCTACTGTTGTATGTAATACAGTTTGGATCTAATTGTAAATTTTCCCTACGGAATAGTGGAAAAATTAGGAAAGTCTGGTAAGAAATAAGGAAATGTAACACATTTTCAGAAAACATTTCTTGACTAGTCCGTATGAATATGCAAATACATGCAAGTGAAAAGTGTAAAAACATTTTGAAGGAATGACATAATCAATTCCCTCATTTGGACGTTCATAAAGACTGGACAAGATCTGTTTCCTGGAAATGTGTGAAATTGAAAAGAAGCATATCTTCCTTATTTCGTAGCTGATTTTCATAGTCTTTGCACCATTCTGTGTAGGAAAATTTCTTCTCTTTTCTAATTTGATTACACTAATTTTGGCCTTTACTTCCCTCTTGATTAAATTTATACTATGCATTCAAAAAAAAATCAAATAATTCTTTAAATTGCATGCATGGGACAAAGCGTGTAAATCTAAACGTCAAGTTAATGCAGGCTGTATTGTTTATTACACAGCATCATTTCTAAAATTTATGTTAATAGAATTCATATGTAATCTTATTTGTTCATAGTTTCCATCTTACGACTTAACGATCCTCACCAGGGAAAGAAATACATAAAAAGAAAGTCTGAATCGAGTCTATGGAGTCATCTTGCAAGATAAAAAAAGTGAAAAAGTAATCTATTTGGCAATGAAGGTTCCAGTCATCTAGTAACTTGTTTACAGAACACAGTGAAAGAAGCATCAGTAACATGAATGTGAAGATGTGACCATCTGAGACTATTGCAAAATATGCTCTGTTTTCATCATGTCGTATTTCACTTTTTCTGGAGCCTACATGTGTATGACAATCATCTCTATATTTTGTAACTTATCGATGTTTGTGAAAAATGCATCAGTTTGATTTTGATAAAATAAATAGACCTTTACACGTGAAGAAAGTGCATCAATTGGCTGTCATTTTCAGTAGTCTGAGTTTAAATCCATGATGGATTTATTTGAAATAAATCCAAGGAAGGCTTAATATAAGTCTTTCGTCGTTTAAATCCAAGCTGGATTTATTCTAAAAACAAGTCTAAGAAAGATTTAAATGTAATCTAATAAGACTTAAAAAATAAATCCTATAGACTTGAAATTTAAGTCGAACATAGACTTAAATTTTTAAGTCCTAGCTAAGACTTACTTTTAAGTCCTAGGGTTTTGTCTGTATTTACAGTCCGCTAGGACTTAAAGAAATAAATCCTTAGGACTTAAAAATAAATCCTAGAAATTAAGAGAGTTGTTTACACCTAATTTCAGCGTCATTCACCGCTTAGAAATCGAGATAGGGATTTTGAATATTTCGTCGAGGCGGCCATATTGGAATTCAAAATGGCGGCCATTCGATATTTGTCAGACACTTCAAATCAATCTGTCATCAAATTTAATATGTCAAAACGCTCATGTGTACCAAATTTTGGTGCCACAGGTCATTCAGAACTGAAGATAGAGATCTTTGAATTTGTTTTGTGATGGCGGCCATATTGGAACTCAAAATGGCGGCCGCCCCCGGGATCAGATCTCATATCTGAAATTATAGCCTCAAAATAGGGCCTACCCCTATATGCAAAATTTCATACTTTCCTCCGGATGTGAGCATCTCGACCAATTTTTGCTACATATCTGCCCTACTAACGATGCGGAGCCAACTGACTGAAGTGTGAATGGTATGAACGGTATATACCGGGTGTCCCCCAAAAGGCGGAACGGTGGATTTTCAGTACCTTGCGTTCTAAAAGTGATACATTTTTGACATCATTAGAAAGAAAATCTTCCGCAGAAGACAATGATACCAAAGCCATTAAATTTGGTTCAGTATCTTTTATTCTACACCAATTACTGTAAATGCAGTCATTTTCAAATGTCGCCTGATTTTTGCGACGTATGAGCAGGGAGGTGAAACCCTCCCTGGTATGAGATAATAATTTGGGTGCGACACGAGTTCCTTACGGTGAGTTGTGTAAACTCGTTGATCCATGTCAACAAAAGATACAGCTTTCATATTGGGCGCGCGCACACACATACACACACACACACCCACATACTGTTTTTTTTTTTCCTGGCCCGCGCCCAATGTGAAAGCTGTATCTCTTGTTGGATCACTGAGCTTACACAATATTCACCGTATGGATCGTGTGTAGCACCCAAATCATTGGCTGCGTTTATCAACTCCTTTTCTCGGCAGAAACATGTTATCCAAACAGCTTTCAAGGAATTTTTACGAGTTGATAAACGCAAAGCTGTTTTGAAAGCCCTTTAGGAAAGCCTTTTACGAAATTAGGGCGCGTTTATCAACTCTCCTTTCTCGGCAGAAACAGGTTATCCAAACAGCTTTCAAGGAATTTTCACGAGTTGATAAAAGCAAAGCTGTTTTGAAAGCCCTTTAGGAAAACCTTTTCGCCAAGCCCCAAATTTGTGACGATCCAAACAGGTTTCCTAAACAGGTTATCAGAAACCTGTATGTAAAAGCCTTTCGAAGTTGGCTGCGTTTATCAACTTTCACCTGTTTAAACGACTTTCGAAAGCCCTTTCCATAGCCCTTTCCATAGCCCTTTCCGTAGCCCTTTCGAAAGCCCTTTCCATAGCCCTTTCGAAAGCCCTGTCCACTCCCTGTACTATTAATGTGCCGCTTGTTTTCGTCGGCTGCGTTTATCAACTTTCCCCTGTGTAAACGGCTTTCGATAGAAAGAAATATTTGAAGTATGTGCTAAACTGGAGCTGCCTCACAGGTAGGAAGACAATTGATTCATGTGGCATTGTATCATGACTCGTCACTCTCAAAGGAAGATATGTCTTTATGATGGTAATTGCTTTTCGCCTTCCCTTCTTAGAAAACAAGCGGCACATTAATAGTACAGGCAGTCAGGGCTTTGGAAAGGGCTCTCGAAAGGGCTATGGAAAGTGCTTTCGAAAGGGCTATCGAAAGGGCTATCGAAAGCCGTTTAAACAGGGGAAAGTTGATAGACGCAGCCGACGAAAACAAGCGGCACATTAATACAGTAAATACAGGGAGTGGACAGGGCTTTCGAAAGGGCTATGGAAAGGACTTTCGAAAGGGCTATGGAAAGGGCTATCGAAAGGGCTATCGAAAGGGCTATCGAAAGGGCTTTCGAAAGTCGTTTAAACAGGGGAAAGTTGATAAACGCAGCCTAGATCTCATAAGCTGCAAAAATCCGTCGAAATTTGAAAATGACTGCATTTACAGAAATTGGGGTAGAAAAATGCAGAACCAAATTTAATGATTTTGGTTTCATTGTCTTGTACGGAAGAGGTTCTTTCTAATGATGTCAAAAAATATACCACTTTTAGAACGCAAAATACTGAAAATACTCCGCTCCGCTTTTTTTTTTTTTTGAACACCCGGTATATGAATGGCACAAGCATATATAGTGCAGTGGCGGATCCCGAGGGGGCGCAACCGGCGCACCCCCCCTTTTTTTTCCGTAAAAAATAAGCAAACAAAAGAAATAAAAAAAGAATGAAACCCAGAAGTGGCACCAGAAATATTAGATGCCCCCCCCCCCCTTCACAGAATTCCTGAATCCGCCCCACGTACGAATCTACGTGCGTGATACAGATAGACCATATCTGACAGTTTCATGGAAAGGGTTGGATACGATCGTATAGGTTTGTTTTTCACTCCAGACACCGCAAAACACCGGAAGTCTGACCATGAGAAAACAGCACGTAATTAGTGCATACACACGAGTGTTTCTTCTGTCTTATGTCTCAGAGTTGATAAACTCTCCTTGAGGGCAGTCACAAGACATAATTATACATTTAGTCCTGCAAACACTTGTTGGTGTCAAAGGAAAAGTTTGCTTTTTTTTCAATTCGTCCTTCTACAGATTGTTTTAACACCACTGCCAAAGACTGATGGGGTCAGCAGGACGTTTGTTAAACCACTTCAACGATAGATTGTTTGTTATTGTTTTTTTTTCAGCATTACCATATTTGACAATCCCCCTTGTTTTGCACGTTTGTATACGTTACATTAACGAAAAGAGAAATCATATAACTTTGTGTTATTAGTCATCATGTACATATATTGATATGAATATACAGTACACTGCATTATTCCTCGTTTTCTTGTCATCCTCCTTCCCTATATGCTTCATTCCACTCGAAGGCTGCCAATCCGCCGATGCCGCCCCGAAAGTCACAGGTAGGGATATGAGGTTTTTCTTTATCTCTGTTGTTGTCATGTCTCTTCTGTGTTCTTATTTCCCCCATAATGTTGTAACAAAGTCAAATTCATCAATGCAGCTCATTCATGTTGTGATTTAGAGCAAAGAAATACTGACAACTTTACTTGTAAGCAAGGTATATAGATATTGCTTTCTTGTAATGACCCCGCGAGCCCGTCAAACCAGCCATGACGTGGATATCACCGCAAGCTACCATAATATCCGACTCGAATGATTTGCCAAGGACGCGAACGTTGCAAGAAAAATTATGTCAAAAGTTCAACATTCGGTGAAGTTTTTCTCCGGGTGTGTCCAGACAATGGAGCCGAAAAACAGTCTAGCATATTTAGTAAGTAGTTCTCACGACGTAACATGTGCGAATGTCGTGTGTCCCATTGCCGCCAGTCACATTATACAAGAAGAACACGCGACTTAAAATGTGCATACGCAAATGTTCGAAAAAGCACGGGCAAAATGTTTTCAAGTAGAATTCAAATCTGAATCACCCATTCCATAAAATTAATAATAACGTTAAATGTGATATCAATCCTAAATATAATACATTTAAACTCTAAATGCAATACCGACCATCAATGTAGGCTAGTACATTTTAACCCTAAACATAATAATCGCATCAACCGTATGTACTACCTTTTATCTCTAAATGCCATAACCGAAGACAACCCTAATGAACTACTATCGCTTGATGTTATACAATGTATCAACCCTTAATGCAATACATTTCAAACCTAACCGTAGTACAATAATATTTCACCGTGAATGCAATACAATTTAAACCTCAATGTACTTGTAGTAACATAATGTAACCTTGAATGTTATGACTGAAGAGAACTAAGTACCCTAAAATGTAATGCATGTTTTCTGTAGATGTAATATCCACTCCTAATGTAAGCCATCTAACCATATATATTACAATCTAGATGACAATCGATGCTAGTTAAAAGACAAAGGCTTTCCATACTTGCGTCTGAGTATATGGATGATCCATAATGGCCCGTTCTGGTTAATGTAAGGGTCTTCTCAGTCTACCCTGCCTATTTATAATTGTATTTTATACCAAATAACTTTGTAATACAGGAAAATCTTTAATTTAAAAGAAACAGGATTGAAACTTTAGCTCCTTTTAAGCTGTTATCAAAAGAGAAGTAATTGATCAACATAGAATCAAACACAAGGGAGAGGGAATGATTTGATAGTTTGTACATAAACTGAACCTAAATGTAAAAGGTTCAAATCATTAATCTCTATAAAAAAATCTCTATGAAATAGAAAAAAATTGTATGCCATATCTCCATGATTGTTACAAACAATACATTGTACATTTATAGGCTTCAGCTTATTTTCTGCGATAATAATATTCTTTCTGAATACGAGGAATTCCTCGGGCGAGTACACCCTCAAGAAATGTAAGATCAAAGATAATGTACGGCATTATATAGAAGAACTTTTGTAGGAAATTTTTTTTTTAAATGACACCTATACATTTTAGAAATATTGCGGCAAATTCAATCGATGCGCTAAATGTCATTTAAGCCTTATTATCGTGAATCAAATCTTACAAAAAATGATTAAAGAGACCTTTCCTATGACTGTTAGGTAACCTGCAAAGGAAATGTAACCTATTGCTGAGGAATCATTACAAGCAAAAGCAAGTAGATTGAGATATGAGTTATTAAAAAGTACCACAAAAACAATTTTGGCAAACTTTTGCACATTGAAATACGGATGCTGGACTTTGCCATTTTTTTCGACATTGATAGCGCACCGTTCGCATGCTCCGTGAAAGCAGCCCTTATCTTTCATAGGGCATATAATGTTAAATCCATCCACAGTTGAGACTTTGACGGGTAAATTTGCGTACTGTTTACATGGCCCTAACACCTTCGGTATAGTCCTACTTACACATTGTATAATGCGTTCATTCGTACACAGCATAACATGTCATCAGCTAACAATTGCTATGGGCAATGCAGATGGAATGGTGTATTCAATTCAATTCGATTCAAACTTCATTTCATTTTTCGAAAAGAACATAAACATTTCACTTTCTTTGGTAACAGAGAATAAGGTTACATATAATCAAAACAAAGTAAATTGAGAAAACATAATTGTGGAACCTTGGGGTAACAAATATGTTGCAATGAAAATTGATTGACTGAAGTGATATAGACGATATAACATTACACAAAATAAATATAAAGGTATGTATATCTTGGAGACCTGTGAATATATGTGGCTTGTGAAAACTATAGGTATATTTCTTCTTTTTTTTGGCGAGTCTCCTTGATCATTCATTTTCGGAATTTGATAAGATTTCCGGATTAATTAGGATATGATGCTAGGTTTTTTTCTACTTTCTAATTCACAGAAGGTGTTACCAACCAGTAAAGTTTATTCCACTGCGGAGCTCCTTGGTAACCGAAGTCGGTTTAAGGTTGGTGAAACGATTGAAATCCGTATCACCGCCAAAGACAAGCTGAATGTAACGAAGACCTACGGAGGAGACTACTTCCGGGTAAAACTGTTCACCGCGACCAGCAGGTCGTCGACAGCTTTTGACGTCACAAACGATCTCGGCAACGGAACGTACCTCGCTAGTGTCACGCTAAGGTGGCCGGGAGTAACCGGAATATACGTCACCCTTGTCCATTGTTCGGAAGCCATTCGGGTACTTGAGAGAATACGACCGAAGGACAGAGTGGTGCTGGCAGGCAGGTTCACCAAGCAGGTGAACGGAACTAACATAGTGGAAGATCGCCCGTGCGTGCCTCACGTACTGACCGACGTAAGTTCGAATCCGATTTCTCCCATAATCCAATCTACTGTTGAAAAAAAGCAAAAAGCAAAAACAACAATACAGACATACACACACACATACACACATTCTTTTTTGTTTCTCAATATTCTTTATTTAATTTCTTTGATCATTTCAAAACGTTCATCCTGAATGTACAAACAATATGCAATCAACAATAGAAACAAAAACATATAAAAAATGGGGTAACCCGAAAATCATAGAATCCATCTAAGATTTTACCCAAACTTGCACACACACACGCATATGAACGTATACACACAAACGCACACACGCACACGTACACACACACTCACACACACACACACACCCTCCTTAATAACCAACCCCGTTACCTCTCCCATCCCCACCCTTATATGTAGGGTTCCATGACATTTGATCCTGTGACACATTGCTCCCATTAATAATTATCTGTACGTCTAAAGCGAAACATAAATTCTATCCAACATAACGCTAACTCTAATACCATATTAAATTATCAGCATCCTCACATCAAATTAAACCTACAACCCATAACAACCCTAGCCCCATACCTTAAGAACTTCGAGAAAATAAGACCCGAACATTTTTTTTTTGTCGCAAGAGCAGATGTCGTTTCACCCAATACAGACTTAAAGTACAGAGCTTCAATTAATCAATTAAATTGAATAAGAACGTTCCATGGTATTGAAGGGGGTACTACCGTTTAAATGAAGTCGTAGGAATGGGCATTTTTTCTATCGTTATATCGAAACTCTGTTATAGCCGAAAAATAAAGTATATAAAGATAATCGATAATTTTGGAAAATGAAGGGGATATCTTTACTTCGAGTTTCGTTACAACTTTGTTCGCCGTAACCGCTAACCGGAGCGCACTGTATGCTGTGTTTTCGGGGCTTACAAATTGCTTTGACTTGTGATCTACGAAAGTACTAAACAGGGTTCGTTTGCACACTTTTTATCACGTTTAACGCTCTATTTGTTTGTTTGTTTGTTGCCTATTATGTTAGGGGTCTGCTTGTAACTTTACTGATCGAAGAACTGGTTACCCCTGGTTCTGTCGGCACCCTACCAACCTCTCCCTTAGCTGTGATGACTGGCATTTCTACGGCCCGAACGCCTCGTCTACCCTCGATATCCTACCCATGGTAACGGAAGAGGAAAAGGCGCTTGTTTTGATGTGAGAAAACGATGTCTTAAATCTAAATTAGTAGTTATAGAGTACATTGGTTATTTATGTATGTATATATATATGATTATATATATATATATGTAGTTGAGACAATGTAGATAACAGAAGATGTCGCATGAAACCGGCAGAGTTGTGAAGCTTTCGACCGTGGTCTTCCTCAGCTTTAATGTCTGTTTGTGAAACGAAATATATGTTTTTGAGCATAACAAATCTGAAGTCATAAACACAATATATTAAATATAAGTTGAGCATGAGTTAATAGTTACATGACATACTTGGCAATATTTTTTGGCACTTTGCAACACATTCAACAATGTATAACTGGAAATGAGTGTATAGTGAGTATATATAGCATACAAACATATCATACAATAAAAATTATCAAACATATATCATAAATAAACTAAATAATATGATTACCTGCTAAGCAGACGTTTGCGTTGCCTGCATGTCTTGTGGCTGTCTTGTGGCGGGATGTGAGTGATCATGTGATATTGGGGGAAGGTTTGTGTGCGGTGGTGCATGTCAGGCAGGAGTGGGGTAGTGTAAAGAATTAGGTTCAGTGTTACAAGTGTGTCAGTCGTGTCAGTGCAGATAAAGAATTGTTAACAATTACGATACAATGAACATTCTCGTGGTCATTAACCCCTACAGCTGATTTACCAACAATCAAAATAGCAGGCATGGAACCCGGGTACAGATAGAGTGTGGATAGAGAGTGGATAGTGTGTTGCCACTTGTCCCTAGGTACATAACACAGAAATATACAATATACACATTATTTTATATACCAAAATTATTGCTGAAACAATCTTCATACTCTTGCCACATAATATATATATATATATATATATATATATATATATGTATATATATGTATATACACAAATATATCCATATACATATGCATGCATACATACACATAAATATCAAATACACACATACATACATATATGATTACATAATTCCTTCTATCCACATTATATAATAACTGAGTATATAACAATACCTATCAGTTAACCAATACAACATCAAAAAATCGCAATCCTTTACAAACATTCTATCTTTTCCGTAAATACAGTCTCATTTTACATAAAACCCGGGTACAGATAAAGAGGGGATGATGTTTTGCCACTTAGAAATAAAATATATGCCAAAATTATTGCTGACAAAATCTTCATGCTATTCCCACGTGATATAACAAAGCTGTATCGCACAATAATTATTATATATACTGTTTCTCTGGTGCACAACTCTACCTCTCTCTATCTATAATCATCATTTCTTATACATATTATATAATATTCATGCACCCATGTTATGATTATATACACATGCATACACTATATATATACATATATATACATAGAAGAGCCTGCTTGCAAAAACCGACAGGTCCATATTTGCCAAATGGAGACACATGTGGCTAAAGGTCAAGAAATAGTATATATATATATATATATATATATATATATATATACTATCTATTATTTGTTTCTGGTCAGTTTTCCCTTTCTTGTTTCAATTTATATTACAAAAAATAAAAATCTGCATCGCTTCGGTGAGCCCTCACATTTATTCCAAAGTTGATTTACGTCCTTTGGGTCTATGTCAGGTTAATGTGTGTGTGTGTGGCACACATACACACACTATAGCTTCTGACCACACGAGCAAAGAGAGTTAAGGATTTGGGACGAACACCGATCTAGGGCTTTCAATAGCTCAGTCGGTAGAGCACCGGTCTAGTAATCCGGAGGTCTCGGGTTCGAATCCCGATGAAAACCCATTTTCTTTGCTCAAAGTTTTCGCCATTCGTTTTCTGTTTACTCGCCTGAGTATGTATGTCTGTTTGATACTCTATCTTCCTAGAGGGCTTCCAGACTTTTTTTCTTTTTTACTTTATTCCCAGTCTTTCTTCCCCTTTTTGCATCAGTTCAATTTCTATTGACATTCTGTACTTGAGGCCCACATTCTACAAGCATTGTCTTTTTAGTGGGTCCCTCCATTTTTCGATGTCTTACGTATTATGTCGTCTTTATCACTTCAGTCAAGTTTCATTACAACGTATTTCTTATTCCAAGGTTCCTCGATTTTATTTTTCTCAATTTACTTTGTCTTGACTATGCAACCTTATTATCTGTTACCAAAGA
The DNA here is from genome assembly GCF_040938485.1 of Diadema antillarum. NCBI lineage: Eukaryota > Metazoa > Echinodermata > Echinoidea > Diadematoida > Diadematidae > Diadema > Diadema antillarum. The sequence continues at coordinate 1,124,238 of NW_027270911.1, read as the reverse complement.
AAGTGAAATGTTTATGTTCTTTTCGAAAAATGAAATAAAGCATGAATTGAATTGAATTGAAAAAAAAATTGTGTCACATTACTGCCATTTTTGAATGTATTTCCTTTTCAATGAAAATCAAACCTTATAATGTACAAGTTAGCTCTGATAAAAAGACTGAAATCCATCAAACATAAAAGTGACAGTTTCATCTAAAGAGAGAGAGAATTTGATCCCAAGACGAGTTGAATATCCTTTTTAAAACATTTCAAAGTGAGATCATGAGATAGAAAAAACTAAAAACTTTCAGAAGTTTCTTACCTGTAACATAAGAAGTACAATATTCCTCAAGGTATGATTTAATGTAACCCATAAATTCTTTTGATTTTCGTTGCTGTTTAGCACTCTTAACCACAAATATCTCGAATTACCGAGAATGGAGTTAACTCGTTCTGTGACTTAGTCAGACTATTCAAATATACATGTACAGCTGTATAGGAATTAGGGGGAAATAAGTTGCAGGATATTTTGGTGTTATAGCCTCACAAATTTTATTTGACATGAAAAGAAAATTTGAAAGCATCCACAATTGAAGAATACCGAGAGTCCCATTTGATGTTTGTTTGTTCGTTTGTTTGCTTGTTTTTAAGTTGGTGTCATTGTTGTTCTTGCTTTAGGTTTTGATTAATCAATGGAAATATGAATGAAACTTTCCAAGATAATTAGTGTTTGTCATTTCAAATGCAGCGAATACTCTAGAGGGAAATATATATATATATATATATATATATATATATATACATATAGTATGTATATATATGTAACGAGCTGAAAATAGGGGGCTTCCGAATAGGATGGGTATTATAAAGAGAATAATAAGAATTTAGAAGGTCATGAAGAAGATAGGGCAAAGCACAGGGTGAAGGAGTAAAGAGAATAAAAGGGAAGGGAATAAGGTTCCGACAGCGGGCTTAGGGCATGGTAGGACATTGTAGGGAATCAGACAAAGGGAATAAAGAAGAAGGACATTTGATAGACATCAGGTGATTTTTAAGGGAATAAAGAAATAGATAGGACCGGCAGGATGTTAGGAGTAGATGTTTGACGAGGAGTTGAGGTGTTTAACGAGAATATTGTGGTAGTGTGAGTTAAATTGGGAATCCTACTGGAGGAGTAAGTTAAAGGGCTCGTAGCGAAGCTAGGTTTTGTTTTATAAATATTAGGAGGAAGGGAGAGTGTCAGGTTGGGTTCGAACCGCAGGTAGGTTACGCAGGTGAGAGGAGAGGGTCAAGTTGGGGACAGGTAAGCGGATTGGTCGAAAGAGGGTTGTCAATAATTCAGGTGTGGGAAATTAATTAAAATGATTGGATAATGGAATTGTAGGAGGGATTTAAGGGTTAGTTTAAAAGGGCATGCATTGTAGGGAGAAGACAGAATTTAAGATTTTCAGGAGAATTTTGCACATTTCGAGATAGATTTCTGCAGACATTTCAAGACAATTTCCGGCACCCACTTTTGGGGGAAATTCCGCCCAGATTTCTGCGCACATTTTGGGAGAGACTTCTGCGAGCAAATTCTTGCGAGAACTTTTGCCCGGCTCGAGAGAGAACTCTGTTTAGCAAAGATGAAGTCCTCAGAGCAGCAGATTTGAAGATGTAGCCCGTTGGCATAATTTCCTTCTGAACGTTTGTGGGGAAAGACCGCGTTTGGCAACACACGGGTGGACTGAATTGAATTACAGTGGGGTGTCGTCCTGAACAATGATTGATTTCTGCCAGACTATTTATTAATATGAAGTGCCGTGGGCCGAACTTTAATTTCTGACGTGGAGAACGGCTTGTAATTTCGAATGACAATAATTATAATTAGCGGAAAACTCGGAATCTGGTCCGAATGGGAACGCCTGTCCGTGCCACTGTTCGACAAGTTGCCGTGTAAAAAGTGATTGTGAATTGTGCACAACCCCCACCCCTGATGCCCACTAATATCCCGATGAGGCCGAGGAGCAAGTGAAGCGAAGCCCAGACAGCCAGATCGACGCAGCCGCATACTAGCCGTCAGGGAGATGCTGCGACGAGCCGCCGGTGCGACGGAAGCGGTACGGGTCGAAGGCGACGAAGGCAGCCATCAGCAGAGTTACGTGTAGCGCCAGCGAAAAGGACTGAGCGAAGGAAGGACTTCCGTAAATGACTGCAGTTATCCACGGACAATTTCCCCTCCCAATTAACCCCCCCCCCCCCTTTTGCACTTGCACCCGAAGCTGTATGTAAGTACAATAACCGAGATGAGATTGTCATGCGCATGCCCAGTTAAATTGTGTAATAGTGTTTGAATCGCCAGTGTCAAGTAATCATTGATAGAAATTGATTGAACAAGAGGAGATTTTCCCCTTGAATAAAAGGCAATTAATTTTATGAATTTGATGTAACGTTTTCTTAATTTTTGTCCGTAAATTAATTTAATGAATTGCTGATGATGTGGCAGGTGTGTCTATTTATAAGAGTGCACTAACCAAATCCCCTCGCGTCTTACAGACCGGGCGCGAGCCCAGCCATCCCCTGCCGCTGGTAGCCCCAGCTCAGGGCGGTGTGTTGGGTCGGGAGTAGAGGGTTAGACAGAACTCACTCCCATTTGCCGCGTTTATCAGCACGATGTTTTGAATAAATTTTAATTAATTATAAATAATGCAAAATGATGCATTAGAAAAAAAAATCTCCTCTTGGTCTAATAGCAGTTGGCAATTTGTTTATTGTTGAGAATTGCGATGTTGAAGTGATTGTTCAATTTCAGCTTATGTGTTGAGAGGCTGATTATCAGTGAGTATTGTACAGTGGTTAGGATAGCTAAAGCGAACTTTAGGAGGCACAGCAGGTAGGGTTATAATCAAACATTTTTCTATTACAGTGAGATTGGTTGATGCTTTAACCATGGATACTGAAGTTTGTATGGATTTTTTTGTCAAACATTGGTGGCTAATGATGTTTTCCGCGATAACCTTGTTGGTGTCGTTGATCGTTTTGCTCGTTGTCGCGTGGATTTATATGCCGTAATAGGGTTTTAGTATTCATTCATTTTGTGGTATAAATTGTTTTTAGTGGATACCGTCTATTAGATTTCGTGATTTGTTTTGCGTGTTCCAGTTTTTTTTTTTGGCACAAAATTCGCATTGATTTGTTGATATTTTTTTGCATGGACGAGAGCAGCAGGGGAATCTCCATACCCTGGGGAGATATCCGGAAGCTAGCTGCGAATTCGGGGTATTTCGCCTCTATCCGAGAACGAGGGTGGGGTCATAAGCTGATCCACTTATTGATATTACCGGAAGAGATTCGCAGGCCCCGAGACGCCTTTAGGGTTTTCTATAGGTATTCTCTGCGCCTGCCCTTGACCCGATCCCAGACAAACATACCAATTGAAGATTTCATTTATCTTTGCGGGTACTTGCAAGTCCCGCAGGGTATCCTCCGACATATAGTCACACGCTTTTACATAAGACCAAGCCGCAGCGTGGAAGCGCTGAGCGATGCGCTGCACTATTGCGCCACTTTGGAATATTATGACTTTGTTTCATTTTACTTGACCTTGCTGGGGATCCCAATCTGTATCCCTTTGCTGACCCAGCCGGCGACTCGGGAATACGCCCAGTGTGTCATGAAATGCGTTCTGGCAGCTTTACAAGAAAATTACCCGCGCCATCGCACCGCACACCTCTTCCCGCCGATCACCTGCCCCAGTGCTCTATTTTGCCTGAGTCCGGGTCATAATTATGTAAGACAACGGATCAAGTTGTTTTGTTGTACACCTAGGGCGACTAGGCGCTGTTGGTGCTTGGTATAAGCACATGGGATTATGAAGTAGTGGATAAATGGTATCATAGTAGGCCTATTATATTATGTTTTTGTTCATGTGGTTAATTTTGATATGTGTGTAATTTGAGTTACAGTTGTATTCAGATTATTAGAGGTTGTGGACTGATTTTTTTGTTGCTTTGTTGTTACATTAGGACTTAATTCCGATATCATGGCTTCATTGGCAGGAGATTGTTTGGTTTTAGTCCAAAACTTGAAACCGGATACGAAAGACGAGGAATTGAGGAAGTTTTTTGAGGGTGTGGGCTATTTGACATATATAAAACTAGGGAGGGACTCCCTTACCAGTGAGCCCACTGGCACAGCTTACTGTGGCTTCAAGACAGCTGAGGAGGCGGCTAAGGCTAGAGAATTGAATGAAACGACACTTTTGGGGAGGAAAATTGGGGTAGCATGCATGCCTCGCACTTGCCTTTCTTTAAACATTTCGGAACCCAGGGTCCCTGAACAAAAACCACAAGTTGTGGTGCAAAACCCCTACAAATTGTCCTTTTTTAGTGGGGATCCAAAGCCGAAGGGGGGCGAAGTTTCGTTCGAATTGTGGAAATACGAGGTGGAATGCCTCGAGCAGGACGAAACGTGCCCCCCTGACTCCCTCAATAGGTTGGTCAGACGGTCGTTGAGGGGGGAGGCGGGACAAATGGTCCTTAACATGCCTCCCGATACGACGGTCTCCGGCATTGTTTCAAAGCTGGAAGGTTTTTATGGGACCCTGGAGAGTGGGGCGATGCTCCTACACCAATTGCACTGCACTAGACAACTCCAGGGGGAGGCGCTAGCAGCTTACAGCGCGCGTCTCCAGCTGCTGATAGACCGCGCGGAAAAGAGGGGAGGGATCCCCTCCTCCTCCAAAGATGAGACACTGCGAATAGTGTTTTGGAGGGGGCTGATGGACGAAACCGTGAAGCAAGCGATCCGGCATCGGTATGAGGTCGCGACGAGCTTTGACGAGTTAGTAAAAATAGCGCGCGCGATGGAACAGGAGGCGGCGGAAGCGCGCGAGTTCCGAGGTAGTGGACCGTCGCGGCCTCGCGCGCAACACCAGCCGGCTAGCGCGCAAGCGAGCGCTGCCCCCAAGGAGCTAGTAGCAGGGCTAGAAGAAATTAGGGATAGATTACAAAAGTTAGAACAGGGAGGGATGAATCATATTAATAATCAAGCTAGGCCTAGGCAGGGAGGGGCATGTTACCGCTGCGGCATGGTAGGTCATTTTGCGAGGGAGTGTACCCTCCCTCCGGTACCTCGCGGCCCACCCTATATGGCTGCACATCCCCCTGCCCCTTATCGCCCACCGCCCCCTCAGCATGCCCCGCCACCCATGCCCCCGCCCCATGCACAGCCGTTAAACGGACAGGACCCGCGTCCGTGGGGCAGGCCGTGGGTCAGGAAATAAGTAGCCAGATTCCTCGTAGTAGCAGCGAAGAAGCCACGGTTGTTGACAGGTTAATAGGAGGGGCGAATGAGGGCATTGCAAGAATAGGGGGGAAGACGTGTCGATGTTTATTAGATACGGACTCACAGGTCAGTACTTTGTCAGAGGGGTTTTATAGACGTTATTTATCGAGGTTCCCCCTACACCAGATCGACAATTTGATAAGGGTCGAGGCGGCAAATGGGAATGCCGTCCCGTATTTTGGCTATGTTGAAGTAGACATTTCATTTGACGGGGCCCTCCCCCAAGCAGGGAAAATCCCAGTAAGTAGTTTGATTTTAATTGTCCCCGAGACCCCGTACAACAAAACCGTCCCCATGTGTGTAGGTGTCAATGTAATACGCGAATGTGTTAGATTAGGGAGGGAGACCGTAGGACCCCGTTTTCTCGAAGAGTCTGGGACTACGGAGGGCGTGACTGCCGCCTGGAAGCTAGTCTACGCGGCCGTCAGCGGCCCAAACTCCCCGAACGCTAAGGGCAATTTAGGTGTAGCTCGAAATGCCAGTCGAAAAGCGGTCCCCGTCCCGGCCCAAAAGGCCATTGTCGTGTCCGCTAAGATTAAGTTACGTCCATCCCCAGTCCAGTATGATGTGGTGTTTGAGCCGAAATTTCACAACCTCCCGTCAGGGTTAGTTGTCGAGTCAGGCTTAGTGACAGTTAGTGAAGAGGTGCAAAAAGAGCAGAGTATCCCAGTTGTAGTTCAAAACCCGACAGACAGCACATTGTGGATTCCCCGACATGCCAAATTGGGGGAGGTATATTTGTGTGAGGAACTCACTACTGTACAGTCCCAAGAGCAGGTAATTGAGAGTCCCCCATCCCAGGCCGAGATAGTTGCCTCCCAGTTAGATTTTTCGGAGTCTAGCGCCCCGGAAGCAGCTATCGACCGCATTAAACAGTTAGTAGGACAATACAGTGGTGCGTTTAGCACCTCAGAGACGGACATAGGCCATAGTAAAATCGTGGAACACAAAATCCCCTTGGTAGACCCCACCCCCATAAACGAGAGATATAGGCGAATTCCTCCCGGTCAGTACGAGGAGGTGCGGAAGCATTTACAAGAAATGCAGGACGCAGGCGTAATTCGCGAATCTTATTCCCCATACGCAAGCCCAGTAGTGTTAGTACGCAAGAAAGACGGGTCCATGCGCTTTTGCATAGATTTTAGGAAACTCAATCAACGTACAGTTAGGGATTCCTATGCCCTGCCGCGGGTGGACGAGGTGCTGCAGATGATGGGGGGTGCCCGGTGGTTTAGCTCCCTTGACCTGAAGGCGGGATACTGGCAGATCGAAATAGCGGAGGAGGATAAATCCAAGACTGCTTTCGTTCTGCCACCCCCTTTTGGTCATTGGGAGTGTAACCGGATGCCCTTCGGACTCTGCAATGCCCCGTCGACCTTCCAAAGGGCTATGGAGAGGTGTTTAGGTGAGTTAAATCACACGTGCTGCGTTGTATACCTTGACGACATCATAGTTTTTGGTAGCACCTTAGAAGAACACACCGAGCGCTTGGGCAAGGTCATTGACCGATTGGCCACCCATGGGTTCAAGCTGAAGCCCTCCAAATGTCACTTACTACAGTCGAAGGTTAGTTATTTGGGCCACGTGATTTCGGAGGAGGGCATAGCAACGGACCCTGGGAAAACGGCCGCCATCGATCAATGGCCTACCCCCACAAACGAACGCGAGCTGCGAGCTTTTTTAGGTTTGGCCGGCTATTATCGAAAGTTCGTGCCGAACTTTGCCCGCGTAGCGCGCCCATTGTACGAATTATTAGGGGGGACAGGGGGGAAGAAGGGAAAGAAGAGCATGAAACCACCCCCACCATGGACCTGGGGGGCACGGCAAGCGGAAGCGTTTCAAACATTAAAGGCCAAATTAACTTCTGCCCCAGTGTTACAGTACCCGGATTTTTCCCAGCCTTTTATTTTGCACACGGACGCGAGTAGGACCGGTTTAGGTGCCGCGTTATATCAGAAGGACAATCAAGGGAGGGAGCGCGTTATTGCGTACGGTAGCCGCGCAGTTAACAAGGGAGAGCGCAATTACCCCGCCCATAAGCTAGAGTTTTTAGCCCTTAAGTGGGCCGTTACGGAGAAGTTCCACGATTTTCTCTATGGGAACGAGACCCATGTGTACACCGACAACAACCCCCTGACCTATGTGTTGACCACTGCAAAGTTGGACGCGACCGGACACCGATGGTTGGCTGCTTTGGCAAATTATCAGTTGACCTTGACTTACAGAACAGGTAGGACTAACATCGACGCTGACATTTTGTCAAGGAACCCCCACCCCCAGACAGAGTCCCATAGTAAGGAGACAGAGGGTGATGTGGCACCCACAGTAGTTCACTCGGTAATCACCGCCGTGGCCCAGGGGCTAGGAGAAGCCCGAGAAACAGGTACCCCCTTAGTGGAAGTAGTAGAGGATGAACCCCAGGATGTAGGGCTGGGTGAGGCCGTCGCTTGGCGTGTAGAGCCGAATGTCACCGGTGAAATTAATCAAATAATTGACAATGGGTCGCAGGATAATGTTAGGGAGTTGGACCCATCCATTGATAATTTAACAACAGAGGCTAGGGAAGGAGATAGTAATGATAGGGAAGAATGTATTGAATTGGAAGAGGTAGTAGATACCAAACCGTGTAACGAAGAAATTGAGGAACAAGTTGAAGCCCCAGGGGACGTGCCTGCCCCTCGGGACGAGCCAGAAGCCGCCTCGTTAGAGGATGATCCTCCTGTGAGGAGATCACAAAGGTGCTCCCGCGCTCCCGAGAGGTTGGCGTATTCCCAAGTACAAAGAGGTATTGTACAGCCAGTGGTGGAGACCTTAAGTAGGTCCACTATTGTTCATGTCTTGTGTATAATTTTGTTAGTGAAGTGTATTTTTGCTTTCTTATCTGTAACAGAAAGTATTGTTGTATTGGTTTTAGTGTTGCTTTGTAATGATAATGTGAGAAGAGTTGCAAAGCGCTATATTGCAGAGTGTTTACGTTTCATTATGCTCCAATTGGAGGAAGATGCGGAGTCTCCACAGAGGGGACGCCCTAGAGAATAAGCAGATTTGTGATTTTCATAAATCAATACAGTAATTTCAAAATAGGCGAATGGCCCAAATTCAGCCTGCTGGCTTTGATGTTTTATGCTTGTTGTTTTATAATGTAATGTTTGGATGATGTTGTGTTTTGTGTTACGGAGCGGTCGGTTGATGTGCTATCTCTTTTAATCGATTTAGTAATCAAGCTGACGGAGTTGGAAGTAGGGATATATTTTTTGTACCTTTGCAAGGACTAAGGAGATTTGTGCTGACAAGTCAATGTGGCAATTCTGAATAGGAAATTGGCCAATTTTAGCCTACCAGTTTGCTGCCCTTACGTTCGCACAGGGAATATTGTTAATTTGTTAATGGATATGTGCCTTAGGGGCGGTCACTGATGTTCCATATCACATAATCGATTGGTCATCGAGTTGACGGTGTAGTGAAGGAGGATAGTATATATTTTTTGTAATGAAGCAACGATTAAGGAGATGTGCTTCGGAAAATTGATGTGATGTTATTATATAGGAAGGAGGGCCAGAATTTAGCCTACCCATTCATCGTTTTGGTTGACGTTATTTAATGTTGTGAATGATATTACGATGATTATATGCTTATTTGATTGTATTCGCGAGCATCAACCAGTGCATGTAAATAGTCGTAGCGGTAAGAAATTCGGAAAATGCTTTGGTTAAGCATGTGGTTGCCTCTTTATGGGAGGTTTCGTAGCCAGGACGCTGTGCCTCCGTTTGAATAGTGTATAATGTCATGAGTATTCAGCTTAGCAGTCATTGTGTTGTTGAAATTTATGTGGCATGTGGTTAGGGTTTGATGTTATGCATATATGTTGTAAATATTTTCGCGGACAGTGGCTGGCGATGTGACAGTGTTGGTTCCCCACAGGCATTCCTGGTTAAAGGGTAGGGAAAGCAAGACCGGGCTGATGGGAAATGATGAGGACATCATTTTGTGAACAGGGGGGAAGATGTAACGAGCTGAAAATAGGGGGCTTCCGAATAGGATGGGTATTATAAAGAGAATAATAAGAATTTAGAAGGTCATGAAGAAGATAGGGCAAAGCACAGGGTGAAGGAGTAAAGAGAATAAAAGGGAAGGGAATAAGGTTCCGACAGCGGGCTTAGGGCATGGTAGGACATTGTAGGGAATCAGACAAAGGGAATAAAGAAGAAGGACATTTGATAGACATCAGGTGATTTTTAAGGGAATAAAGAAATAGATAGGACCGGCAGGATGTTAGGAGTAGATGTTTGACGAGGAGTTGAGGTGTTTAACGAGAATATTGTGGTAGTGTGAGTTAAATTGGGAATCCTACTGGAGGAGTAAGTTAAAGGGCTCGTAGCGAAGCTAGGTTTTGTTTTATAAATATTAGGAGGAAGGGAGAGTGTCAGGTTGGGTTCGAAACGCAGGTAGGTTACGCAGGTGAGAGGAGAGGGTCAAGTTGGGGACAGGTAAGCGGATTGGTCGAAAGAGGGTTGTCAATAATTCAGGTGTGGGAAATTAATTAAAATGATTGGATAATGGAATTGTAGGAGGGATTTAAGGGTTAGTTTAAAAGGGCATGCATTGTAGGGAGAAGACAGAATTTTAGATTTTCAGGAGAATTTTGCACATTTCGAGATAGATTTCTGCAGACATTTCAAGACAATTTCCGGCACCCACTTTTGGGGGAAATTCCGCCCAGATTTCTGCGCACATTTTGGGAGAGACTTCTGCGAGCAAATTCTTGCGAGAACTTTTGCCCGGCTCGAGAGAGAACTCTGTCAGATATTTAAGTTTAGCAAAGATGAAGTCCTCAGAGCAGCAGATTTGAAGATGTAGCCCGTTGGCATAATTTCCTTCTGAACGTTTGTGGGGAAAGACCGCGTTTGGCAACACACGGGTGGACTGAATTGAATTACAGTGGGGTGTCGTCCTGAACAATGATTGATTTCTGCCAGACTATTTATTAATATGAAGTGCCGTGGGCCGAACTTTAATTTCTGACGTGGAGAACGGCTTGTAATTTCGAATGACAATAATTATAATTAGCGGAAAACTCGGAATCTGGTCCGAATGGGAACGCCTGTCCGTGCCACTGTTCGACAAGTTGCCGTGTAAAAAGTGATTGTGAATTGTGCACAACCCCCACCCCTGATGCCCACTAATATCCCGATGAGGCCGAGGAGCAAGTGAAGCGAAGCCCAGACAGCCAGATCGACGCAGCCGCATACTAGCCGTCAGGGAGATGCTGCGACGAGCCGCCGGTGCGACGGAAGCGGTACGGGTCGAAGGCGACGAAGGCAGCCATCAGCAGAGTTACGTGTAGCGCCAGCGAAAAGGACTGAGCGAAGGAAGGACTTCCGTAAATGACTGCAGTTATCCACGGACAATTTCCCCTCCCAATTAACCCCCCCCCCCTTTTGCACTTGCACCCGAAGCTGTATGTAAGTACAATAACCGAGATGAGATTGTCATGCGCATGCCCAGTTAAATTGTGTAATAGTGTTTGAATCGCCAGTGTCAAGTAATCATTGATAGAAATTGATTGAACAAGAGGAGATTTTCCCCTTGAATAAAAGGCAATTAATTTTATGAATTTGATGTAACGTTTTCTTAATTTTTGTCCGTAAATTAATTCAATGAATTGCTGATGATGTGGCAGGTGTGTCTATTTATAAGAGTGCACTAACCAAATCCCCTCGCGTCTTACAGACCGGGCGCGAGCCCAGCCATCCCCTGCCGCTGGTAGCCCCAGCCCAGGGCGGTGTGTTGGGTCGGGAGTAGAGGGTTAGATATATATATATATATATATATATATATATATATATATACATATAGTATGTATATATATATATACACCTTTTTTAAGGAACAGATCTCGCCAACTCTCTTTCTATTTTTGTTTTCCTTCTTCTTTTCCCTGTGATTCACTCGTTTTTGCTATCCAAATATGAAAATATTTCAGTTTTTTTCACTTCTTCATGATGTGTGGGGGATCAAAATCAATCCCTACCAAGCCTACAGAAAAGTGTGTGTGGGGGGGGGGGGAGGGGGAGAGAAACTCTCGAAAGTAAGTAACAGTAGGCCTGTGGAGAACTCTATTGCAATTCATTATTCCGCAGGTTTATTATTCTAAAGGCCCGTTACACTGACAACAAAAATTATATAAGATTCGTGATTCCGAAGATTCGTTGCTTCTTAACTTCTTTTTTTTTTCTTTTTGAATTTACGAACCTTTGGCATATCGAGCTCTTCTGCTTTAGTTTGCTTGTTGTTCTCTTTTTCATTTTAGGATAAACGAACCTTTAGATTAATATATATATATTCCAAACATAGAAACACCAATCCATTCCCAGATTTAGTTTCTGATAATGTTTCTACCAAGTGTAGTGAATGGGTACGCGATCTTGGTTTGATCATTGACAAAAATCTTACCCTTCAACACCACATTAAGCACATTTGTAAGGCAGCATCTTTTGGATTGTTCAAAATTGGGAAGATGAGGAAACTACTTGACCGACCTACAACTGCCAAATTAACTCATGCATTTGTTTCTTGTCATCTAGATTATTGCAATTCCATATTTTCTAACCTCCCTCAGACACATATATTCCCACTTCAACGGGTACAAAATTCTGCCGCAAGACTTGTCTCCCTCTCCAGGAAATCCGAGCCCATAACTCCAATCCTCCGTATTCTCCACTGGCTTCCCATACATCACCGCATATCTTTTAAAGTTCTTTTGCTTATAAATAATACGTACAAAATTCTGAATGGGCAAGACCCCAGGTATCTCACAGATCTTGTTTCTTTACGTTCCATTACTTCCTCAAGATCCCTCCGTTCATCCTCTACAATGCAATTGACTCCTGGACCACGTACTTCCACAAAATACGGTGATCGTGCTTTTTCTACAATTGCCCCTTCTCTCTGGAATTCTCTACCCGCCTATATACATCAAGCCACTTCCGTTAATCAATTTAAGATTTTGCTTAAGACTTATCTTTTTAGTAGATAGTTCTTTGGAATAGTCCAGTTGTGGGTCGGTCAATGGAGGTACACACTGATTTTGATTTTCATTATTTATCGTAATTATACACTGTATCTATTTTTTTTTTGGTATGTTTGTACTGCTATTTTGGTATTTTTGTATTATTCTGGTATAGATATTAATTTTTCCGGTAAACTGTACGCTTAGAAACATCGGTACTAAGAGCCTTATAAATGTATTGTATTATTATTATTATTATTAAACCTTCGGGATAATACCATAGATGTTGGGCTTAACGAACTCTGTATACCCTATTCGGATTATTAAACATACAGACATAGGGAATTAGAAAATTCATTCCCTACTCGATTTAACTTCCCTCATTACTCTGATACAGGCACAAAGTTTCCATCAAAGGGTCTCCTATCACCATTGACGTCCAGAATGATACGGAAGGTGAGTTCTAACTTTTGTTATGTTTTACATAATAGATGCTTGCTACAAACACGTGCGAGAGCACGGAAAAATATTTTATATATATATTATATATATATATATATATATATATATATATATATATATATGTTTAGCAGTGCATTTTGAAGACCAGTGTCCTTTGAAGACAGACTTTCATGTCTTTTTTTTTCTGCTTCTTCATCTTCTTCGTTTTACATAATAGATGCTTGCTACAAACACGTGCGAGAGCACGGAAAAATATTTTATATACATATATATATATATATATATATATATATATATATATATATATATAGTTAACGAATCAGTAGAAGAAGAACGCCGTAAAAAAATAATAAATCCTAGATCTTGAAGATCTTAAGAACGGAGCATAGCTCTCAAATACTGAAAGGCAAGGTCACACTCTTCATCAGTGCCCATGGTGTGACAAAAGATCTCAATCAAACCCGTTTCTGAAACAGACATGAAAACACGTCTGATCATGGGCAGACGGATTTTGAAACTCACCTTTCAAAGAAGTCACCGCGCTAAACAGATGGTACCGTGAGTTTCAAAATCCGTCTGCCCATGATCAGACGTGTTTTCATGTCTGTTTCAGAAACGGGTTTGATTGAGATCTTTTGTCACACCATGGGCACTGATGAAGAGTGTGACCTTGCCTTTCAGTATTTGAGAGCTATGCTCCGTTCTTAAGATCTTCAAGATCTAGGATTTATTATTTTTTTACGGCGTTCTTCTTCTACTGATTCGTTAACTTATTATCATCAAGATGCCGAGCAGACCAATTTTCTTATTACGTTTCTGTACTGTATATATATATATATATATATATATATATATATATATATATTTGTTTAGCAGTGCATTTTGAAGACCAGTGTCCTTTGAAGACAGACTTTCATGTCTTTTTTTCTGCTTCTTCATCTTCTTCTATTACGGTGATGTACTTGTATCTTCAGTCTGTTTGCTTTGATGTACAATTGTAAAGCGCCTTGAGCATTTAATCAAAGTGGAGAACGGCGCTATAGAAATTGTATGTATGTATTATTATATATATATATATATATATATATTCTCTAATTACATTAATGTAGCATGATGTTGACATTGATATGAATCACACACATACTTAACTATTATACGTATACATATTATATGTAAATCATGATAAATTGTAAAATGATAAATACGAAATACAATATGTAAATTACGTTATTTTCTGTCCTTTGGATCTCGGGTAACACTGTAACTGGCCAAAATGGCACCGTTATGAAAGCTCGAGTTCAAGTTAATTCAAATTCAAATTCAAGTGAAATTTGATTTCCAATAATAATACAGATTCAAGGAAAACAAAATGTACAGTGTATTACAGCAAAAACGTGTGCAGATATACTTGTACATTATAATGGTCATTACGCACAGGTAAATGGAGAGGTGGCAGTAACTCAAAAGTTTTTATTGTAGGCCTTTATAAATAATATTGGAGATATCCTTTCGTCCAAATAACAATCTAACATTAGAACTTCGAAGTTTATTCTCTTTCAGTTAAAAGCATGTCACATTGTACAAAACAGAATGAATACAGAAAACTAATATATAAATTATAGAAACGTGCAATACATAACAGATGCTGATCATAGCTAAAATATCAAAACTACAAAAGACTAGCGGTTTATTCATTGCAAATTATAAATGCCTGACTTATTTCCCTTTACCAAAATCACTAAGCCCCGATTAGCTAGTGCTTTAGTAAGACAGTGTATAGACATGATGGGAAAAAATCCGCTAAATGTTCTCATCAGAGCTCTTGTCAAAACAGTTCCCAACAAATTTGACAAAGGAAAGTGAAAATGAGGAAAACATTACAAAAACCAGAACTGGCAATATTGGCTGTGTGATATCATTCGGAGCTGGTGTCAACCACGTTGTATGTCGTGTATGCTTTCTGTATGTTCCTTGTTTAATAGTGTGTTGTAACAAACAATCTACGTGATGGCTCTAAAGCAATTCCTGTGGGAATAAACACACACGTACACTGTCATTTCATAATCATTTGTTATTACTTTGGATTAGCAGTGCGCTAAGTGTACAAACATCAGTCATGATTTCTTGAATTCAGTTATTTCGTCATTTATTTCATTAATCACGTTGTAATGTTACTGTTCGTACTTTGGTTAAGGCGTTAGCCGTACGAACAGAATACAAGTAATTTGTTGAATGTACGTCAATGAATGGCATCTAACTCCACAACTCTTTTTTCCCCCTCTTTCCGCGCCGTATTCCTCTTTTACGTACACGCACTCACACACGCACACAAACTCATGGATATTCCCAAGATTGGTTTGATGACATGACAAGATTTCAGAGAACGCTTCCCCCGTACCTTCCGGGACAGCACTTGAAGAACACCGCTCCTTCGGGATTTTTTCACCACGATGTCTGGTACTCACACCAGTGCGAAATACAGCGCTTCGACAAAGAGGGCGCTCTCTCGTGCATATCTAATAAACGTATCTATATCTACGGGGACTCGACCGTGCGCCAACTTTACAGCTATCTCTCAAGCCAGTATAAGCCAACCCTGATCGGGACAGGAAAGCGCCCGGACCGCACAGCCAGGGTAGCTGGCCCTATGACAGCCATAGACTCAACGCATAACATCACAATTCACTTCAATTTCCATTTTGCACCAGCTCGCCCGTCTTCGTTTTTACGCCTTGACGCTCTCGATTATGTCGTCAACAGGATAGACGATCTCGAAGCAGATGAAAACACGGTAGTTGTGATAGGAGTCGGTACGCACTTCACAACTTTTTCGCTCGAACTGTACGAGGAGAGAATAAGAGGAATAAAAGATGCTGTTGAAAGACTACACGCCAGAAGCCCGCAGACGCTGGTCGTCTTAAAGAGCGCCAACACTCGAGAGCACAAAAATGTACTTCACCTGCTTTGCAATAGCGAATGGTACATCAAAACGATCGACCAGAAGATGCGACAGGTGTTTTCAGACTATCCAAAGGTGTCTCTCATCGATGCTTGGGATATGACAGTGGCACAGAATTTCCGCTCCATAGTCCATCCCAAGCCACCCGTGGTATTCAATCTCTTAAACTATCTCATGTCATTTATATGTCCGAAGAACAAAAAGTAATTATGTACGGCCATGTACGGTCGGCACTCACTGACCGTACACAGCCAGAGTGGAGAAGTTAGTCTCCCGAATGTAGCGTATGAGAACAGAGTGATGTGTAATGAGTCAATAACGCTTGACATTTAATGAAAGAAAGATGTTATTCACAGGAAAGAAGTTTCAGGTGTGAGTTTCTTCAATTTGTTTCCCTCTTCTTTTGGAGAGGGAGACAAATGGAAAAAAACTCACACCTGAACCCTTGACCCTTACTATTGGCTAGAGAGAATGCTGCACCTTTTCGTGGCTTTGCAACGACGACTGCTTAGCTTTGAGCAAAATCGTATATCTTCTTCAAACGTTTCTTCAGGCAGCATTGCAGAAGCTTAAAAATGTTGTGATTGGCTTAAATGTGTTAACAATTCTGAAATTCGAACTTTAAAGTCTATACACTCTTTTAAGAAAGCTGTAAAGACAATGCTGCTCTCTGGATATCAGTGAGCTTATAATGTCATCGTAATTGTATTGTGTATGAAATTCCCTCGTGGAAATATCGCCGTTCTGAATTTATTACGTAATGTAACCGACCATGACCTGTAACTGTTCACCTGTACCTCGGTGAGAAAATACTTTGCCATGCTTTACTATTCAGTGATCCAAGTGATCTAACATTAGGCGTTTTTACATCAGCCCGATAAAAATGCAAGCTCGATATTTTTCGCGATCGCAAATTAGCGCGTTATTTCATTTCCTATTCACATCAGCCCGAACATTATCAAATAGCGCGCTAGTTCGCATTAATTATCCTGCTATTTGGGAAATTTCCCGAGTTGGACTCGGGAAATTTGTATTCACACTATCAAATAGCGCGCTATTTCGTGATCGGGTTAATTTCCCAAGTCAGAAAATAGCGCACTATTTCGAAATATCGGGCTGATGTGAAAACGCCTTTTGTGCATTAGCGAAAGCAGACAGACCTCTCCTCTCTCCTTTCTTCTATCCTGTATCTATGCAAGTCATCCCCCCCCCCCATTTTCCTATATGTTATGTGTTACGAGGGCTGCATGCAAATCAAGCAATGCTAAGCTGTAGCCCTTCTGTGTTATTCATTGCAGCAGCATCGCTCATATATTTTGTTGTACATTGTAAAGGCAATGAAGAAACTTACTTTAGGCGTTTTCACATCAGCCCGATGTTTCGAAATAGCGCGCTATTTTCTGACTTGGGAAATTAACCCGATCACGAAATAGCGCGCTATTTGATAATGTGAACACAAATTAGCGCGCTAATAGTATCGCTCTGATCGAGAAAATTTCTCGAATCCAACTCGGGAAATTTCTGAAATAGCGGGATAACATATCGAACTAGCGCGCTGTTTGATAATGTGAAATCGCCTCAAGAAATTATCGCGATGTATCCCATCATGACTAGCGTGTGTGACCCGAAAGCGTGCGCTCTATACCCGACAGTGTTTGCGCATGCTCAGCTGTCGAATTAGCTCGAAAAAAAAAATCGGGCTAATTCTTTTCGGGCTGATGTGAATAGGAAATGAAATAGCGCGCTAATTTGCGATCGCGAAAATATCTCGAGCTTAGATTTTTATCAGGCTGATGTGAAAACGCCTAGTGTTAACAATTAATGTTTATATATGTATGGCACCAGCAATGTATATAATATAATATGTATCTGCATGAGCAATGATATAATGCAGGAACCAATAAATCAAATCAAATCAAATCAAATCAAATCAAATCAAATCAAATCAAAACAACTTTGTGATCAATAGGATTGCCTTGACAAGAGCTTGATCCGGTTTTTGAACGTCACGGGTTGGGAGTTCATTACTGATGCAGTTCTGTTTACTTTAATGTTCTAGAACGAAGAGCCTATGGGAGTCGGCAGCCATGCTTCTTCTATACATTTCTGTAGACTAGAACAAACAAACAAACAAACAGACAGATGAAAAAATGCAATAACAGGATGAAACGAAGGAACGAGGCTCATGGTAAATAGATATACGATCCGAACAAGAACACTCACGAGCCACGGATTCTAGAAATAATTCTGTGTACGTGCCATAAGGTGAAGTATAGAAGATTGTACTTGTAGTTCAGTTACATGAGTGCTGATAATGGTAATTTTGATGATAATTACTATCTAAAGTAGATATGATAACACAGAAAAAAAAAAGAGGAATGGTAACCTAGTATCAGCTAGCCATGGGATAAGAAAATTATGGCTTTTTGTGGCTTTTGTTATGTCTGCGCATATCTATTTGAAGAAAAAAAATCAACGAAAGAAAGAAAGATTACTTACTATAGTCAGCTGATAGTATATGCGTAAAGATTACTAGGTGATGAAGTTTTTTTTTCGTCTGAAGTTAGCAAGTTATGTCGGAAGTAGAATCACCAGAAATAAAATAATATAACAGTTGACAATTCAAGACGTTAATTATATCATGTCGAGAATTACAAATAACAGCAGTAAATAATATTTTTTATATAACTAATTACTATTCAAGATGTGAAGTGCCAAGGGTGAACAGCTGGTTAAAGTGTAAGGAGTAAAAAGGTCAGAGGTTAAAACAGAGGTATGTGACAGAGGAAAAATTGCACAAGGGAAACACTGGAAGAGGTGATTGCTAAGACGTCAGTGTTAACTTCTTTAAAGTGAGAACATAATCTTTTGTGTGCTTCGAGTGCAGATTGGCTCACAATGTACTGTTGTAGGCCCTATATACACACCGTCCAGAGAGTTCTGGCACGGAAATGGTTAAACACAGTGCGAAGAATATTTATATTTGTGGTGACATTTTAACACACCCTTTGGAATCTGTTTATAGGTTTAAATTTACACCTCTGTTCTTTAAAATGTTCTGCAAAATTGTATCGAGCTATGAACATTCACGATTAGTCCATGTTGAGTTGCTTCAAGAAAAAAAAAATTGTCATAAGGCATTTTTCCAGTTTTGCAAAACTTAACTATTCCCTCGCCTTTATCGTGTCAATGAGCAGTTTGATGGAAATTCGCCTTGTGGTTTTATTAAAAGGCCCGGCGTTGTGGTGTCATGAAATAAGATACAAATTAATCCGTGTTTAAATCGAGAGAGAAAAATTAGACGAACAAAATGAGGGCAGTTTCATCAAAATTAGACGTAAAAGAAGAAAGTTATCAAATTGTAAATTTCAACATGATTTCATTAAAAAATAAATTGTGATTTATTGATGATGTCATCAACTCACAACGACAGTGAGCCAATTGATTAGCCTAAGATTAAAGTCTCCTTTCAACAGGGATACCTGAATTGGCTTTTGTTTGCTTGACGCAATTTGCAAACATGTATATATATATATATATATATATATATATATATATATATATTATGCATGTATGTTTATACATATATATATATATATATATATATGCGTGTTTGTGTGTGTGTGTGTGATTTTGCTTGTAGGGGTACATGTTTGTAGGTCCACGATTAGCATTATTGTAATAAGTCCTCGGTTGGATGGTAATTTACGAATGAGTCCTCAGTTGACAAGGGTCCTATTTACACACAGGTCCTCGGTTATGTGGTAAAATTCTTGTGGGTAAAACAGGTCCTCGGTTTCCACCATAGACGCGTGTGTGTGTAAGTGTGTGTGTGCGTGTGTGTGTGTGTGTGTGTGTGTGTGTGTGTGTGTGTAGATTATAGATACATAAAGTATAATATTCATGTATACACTGTCAGTGACTAAAGTGACTTTGGTATGGATTATACCTAAACCTCTGTACCAGCCCAATATTGTAAGTATCTATTGTTTACATACATTTGTGGTTAAGAAATTGCTTGAACGCATCAGATAAAATTTTGGTATAATTTCCAAAAATAGGATCATCAGTCTTTACGAGCTGTAAATGCCATGAAATCATGTAACAGGTATGCCTATTATGATTATGTATATACTTTAATATAGTACACCATGTATTATCCTTCCTTCGCACAGACTAACAGGTGGATTCGCTCATTATACAAGCTGCAGCAAGTATACAAACAGCACAGAGGAAGCACCTCATCTGCTGTGTGAATGCCAGATCTCACTGACTATACACATTGGACATATTCACCTCCCCCCCCCCCCGAAAAAGATTTTTTTTTTTTTTTTTGGGGGGGGGGGAGGGGAGCCCTATTTAAGAAAATCGTCAATTCCCATGCTTATGCAATGTACTAAGTCTATGGAGGGGACGAGCACTTGGACGGTGTGGGCGCAGGGGTATACACAATCCCCCTCCGACACGAAGGAGCTTTTGAATTTTTGTATTAGTGCAACTCCACGATCTGGTGCACACTTTTGGTGGAATATTTGAAAAACTGCAAATCCCCATAGAGTGTAACCATATATACGCATTGCTGGAGCCGATCAGGGTGAGGGTGAGTGTGTGTGTGTGTGTGGGGGGGGGGGGCATCGGTATCCCCATCCCACCCATACGTGGGAGCTTGTACATTTTTAGAATTCTCAGCGCTTCTCCCCCATCACTGTACCAATAACCAAGGACAACTTGCCTCAAACCTCAAGAGGACATTATTTTACTGAAACTTGTATGACCATGACCATAGCTGGAAAGTTTGTGTGAATATATCAGACAGTATCATCACAAATGGGTTATCTCCTGAGACCGTATAAATAGTTTGGAAAATGCACCTTTGGCGAGATGAGATTTCACCGAGGATCGAGAGTCAAAAAACAATTTAATATACGTCTAACGCTGCTCCAGCGTCCAAGAAAGGGAAGGAAGAGCGGGGGTTGTTCTCATCTTTGTTCTGCCCAGTCGATGGCGTCTCTACTCTGTGGTATGTATTTGATAATATTCAACGAATTGTATACTCCTCCAGAGACTCCAACCCAAAGCACCTTCTGATCTGGAGATTCTCCCGCCTGAAACCCCTAGCAAACGGAAGACTCCAAGTTGATGTGTGCGAAGCGCGAAGTTCCTAGGGTTCTATAGATGCTCTCTGGTGCTATCTAAGGCTTATTTTTTCAACATACAATAGCAATAAGAAAGAAATCCTTTCCAACGGGAGACACAGAGCCAGGGCGTGAGAAATCAAATCTCAAGCGGGAGAACGGAAGATTTTTCAAAAATGGGTTTTCGGCGGGAGATCTGCCGTCAAAAACGGGAGAGTTGGAGTCTCTGCTCCTCCTCCCCCCCCCCCCCCCCCCCCATGCTCCTTTGCGTAGAACGATACGTGCCTATACGCACAATCTTGACAAATTGCACATCATCTCGCCAGATGTCACATTGCCTTCTTTGGTGTTGGGAGAGCCGGATTCGAGTCTACGCTGTAACGCAATCGGTGAGTTCATCTGAATAACTGACAGACTTTAATTGAATGTAAGTTGATACAATATTCGTATCTATGACAAGAAAAAAAAAATACATCGAAAATTAAAAACTAAAACAGAATTCAGTGTACAGGAAAGTTGATAATGCTACGTGTGTTTTTTTTTCCTCAGTATGTTCGAATGATTTGCGCACAATGTTTATTGCGGCATAAGCGCTTACTAAAGAAGAAGAAAAAACCGAGATGAAACTCAAAACCACTCATTTTACTGCGAAAGAGACATCACGTAACGCCTGTAGCAACAAACATATGCATTCTATTTTCATTTTATGGCGTACCAATTATACATGTAGTTATTGCCTATCACATTTAGAGCACTATTATTTCCCCCTTTTACTATTCAAAATTACTTCTATATACACTTGTAGAACTGATATGTAACAAGATGTTCTTGTAGGGGTATGAGTTTTTGTCATGCTTAAAACACTGGCAGATTTTTACTACATTCTTACCTGCATGCTTCTGGTTTCTGTTTTTTGTATATTCGATGTCTCTAGTTTACACGTGTTTTTTTTTTCATCTTTAAATTCTTTTGTTTAGAACTCTGAATTTGATATCACAGAGCCTTAACTTGGTGAAACTTACTGTTGAATATTTTACTGAACTGTTGTATACAAGCACGTCTCTTTCCGATGTGTTTTGATGGTTTTAAACAAAAAGAAATATAACCATTACAAAGTAAATATAGATTGGCAGGACATAACAATGTCCCGATAGAGAAGTTAAACTTTGAAAAAAAGGGAGAGAAACGGTAACTATGGC
Source organism: Diadema antillarum (assembly GCF_040938485.1). Lineage (NCBI taxonomy): Eukaryota > Metazoa > Echinodermata > Echinoidea > Diadematoida > Diadematidae > Diadema > Diadema antillarum. The sequence continues at coordinate 1,102,171 of NW_027270911.1, read as the reverse complement.
GACGAACCAACCAGGGAAGAGACCTACATCTTTTAGTTTTTTGCTCTAGCTCCGGTGAAATCTAGTATAATAGGAATATTCCATACAGGTAAAATTACAACATCACGTTACATTATCACGAAAAGTAGGTCCTACAATGATAAGATCTCGTAAAAAGATGAAAAATAGATAAATATCAAAAAGAAGAAATGATACCATCTGCAGTCGATGTTGCTTTTCCAACAGATTTTCAAATTGACTTATCTGGGTATATTCTTGTTGCCATAGCAATAACATGCTCGCACGCGACTTCTTGCCATAAGTTCCCTTTTTTCAAGTGACTTTCTCATCGCTTCTGAAAGTTCATGATCACAAATGAAAGATCTAATCACGCATTAGCCACTTAACGCCTGTCGAGAGAGAAAAAAGAAACCATGAGAAAACGACACAAACGAACGAAAAACATTTCAATTGAAACGATACTGTATAGCTTGTATAATCCGTCGTTATTGATAGGAAAGAAATCAATTTCGCGAATTGACAAATGTGCTTCACTGGAATGACAATAATCTCCCCGTGCTTGCATTGCAAATGGCATAGGAAGCGTTATCTTGAATCTTCTTTATGAGAGAGTATCTTCCAAACCGTCGTTTGATGATTATTTATTTACCCTTGCGTCAGAAAAATACCGATCCACTGCCTTGCGTTCAAATTAACATAAGGTGTACCTACGCATTCTTAAAGGCGCAGGACATTGCAGTATTCACATGTAGGTCGTCTGTATAATCTTTCTCTCTCTCTCTCTCTCTCTCTCTCTCTCTCTCTCTCTCTCTCCCTAGATATATATGTATGTATATATATATATATATATATATATATATATATATATATAATTTTTAGAGATTATGGTCTAAGCCTATACATAACATTTACAAGATATTCGAGCAGTGACAAAATGATGACCGGAACGAAGTTGTAGTCGGACTGTACTTGTGGATAAATGTGGATATTAAAGCATGAAATTGTGTAGATTTTTCCCCCTTCGTTATGTGCGTGTTTGTGTGTGTGTGTGTGTGTTTATCTATTTTGAGTTTGTCTTCAAATTTCTGATTTATGGGCTCTCTGAAAAAATCAACAATCTTACACACAAAAAAACCCTCAAACACACACCCAGTTGCACACTCACATACTGTACTTAGCTGTCCATACATAATTATGTATACGCACATCAGTAAGTTATGACATTTGTTTTATGTCAATCTCATGTCAATGTCTGTATTTTCTCTATGTGCTGTTATGTGTAGACTTTTTTTCTCTCTCTCTGTTTGTGATTGTTCTCCTTTTTTTTCTTTTTTTTTATTATTATCATACACTGAATCTACTGAATCTATGTTTTTCTTCTGTTATATTGTATACATGCACGGACTTGCAGAATAACAGTCGAAGGTTGAGCAAGTTCCTTTTTATTACCGAAATGAAATGAAAAAAAAAAAGTTGTCAGTTGTGTAATGTATGTCAGTTCGTGATTTTAACTGAAGTGTCACAATAGGCCTATTATTCTGACAATAACATATCCTGTTTTACTACACTTTTTACTACACCATCTACGCACAATTCAGTCACAGGTTTTTGGTTTGTGTCTGTGTGTGCGTGTGCGTGTGTGTTGTGATTGTAGAACTCGTGAACGTATTTACGTTATCAAGTAAACATCATGAATATACAACTTATGCCAAGTTATCTCCACACAGTAGGAAACGGATATCGGCATCATGATGACGTCAACAAAATTCCTCCTCGCCGCTGTAATCGTGACGGGTATTCCTTCAAATATTAGTTGTTTGTTTGTTTGTTTTGCTTTTATATTTTGTTGTTGTTGTTTTTTGTTTGTTTGTTTGTTTGTTTGTTGTTGTTAGTTTTTTTATTTTTTTATTTTTTATTTTTTTGCTTACTGCAATAAAGTCTGCTGGGCTCTTCCACTTGCACCAGCACTCACCTCACTCACCTCATTCTCTATATAGTGTCTATAAAATTTATGTTGTTGCAATGTGATTCCAGAGTGTCACTGGTTTTGTTTTTTTCTTGCTTTTTCTTTTCTTTTCGATAAGTGTACAAGATGTATGTTTTGCCCATTTTCTTTTTTTTTTCTTCTCTTTCAAGGCTGTCGTATCTTCAAGCTGTAAGCTTATTTGACGACAGTCTTTTGTATTCACACTGCCAATACATGTGCCATATTCAGTCAGATCATTTGATTCACTTTGTCCCGAGTGGTTCCCAATTGACGTGTTCTCTTATTCTTTTCTTTAATCTGTACACGTATATATCTCCGTTTTATATCCGGATGTACACACTGTATGTTCTAGTGTCTTGTAAACAAAAAGAAATGCCTGTATTTCATTTGTAATATATATTCGATGCAGAAAATCCCTAATAAATTCATTTGAATTTGAATTGAAATTCATTGAACACAAATATAACCCTAACCCTAATCCCAGTCTTCACAACAGACCAAACTTAAAACCCTATCGCCACCGTAACCCTGACCATAAGTCCTTGCAGAATATAAGACCAGAGCAATTGCTGGACGAGCAAATGTCTTGTCACCATTTTGATCATGTCCTTGATATATTCTTTGTTATTATCATCATCATGAATCATTATCAAGTTGTTATTCAAGTCAACTTAATAAATGCGCAATTAGTTTTGGCTCTATCTATATATTTGGGTGTTCGTTGTTGTCAGGAAGTTAAACCAGGGATCTCAGGATTGATGATTCATGGTCCTGTGTACTCGATCAAAAAGAAACAGTGATAACTATACTATGTCAAAAGATCTAGGAAAAATAGTTAATAATACGCTTTTCTATTCTTTCTGATTTCCAACGTCTTAAAATGACCAGTGGAGATACAACACGTACATACGCAGTCCTGTCAAGCAATGAATGAATATTGTGCCGACAACAGCGACTACATGCTGATACCGAAGGAGATGACACGTCCTCCATACCACGCTCTCGTTATTTGCGAGCCGAGGAGCCAGAAATGTTTGGCAGGTATCCAGCACTTTCAAACCTTTGATGCGACGACAGTCACGTACAGACTCTTCACCTTTTTTTCTACTTAATATGTATATTTCTGGCATTAAAAGGGTTGTCTGAAGTTCTGTGTTGTTGCATCCTTTGATGCGAGGGCACTTGTATAATATAGACTGTTTACCCTTAATCTATACAAGTATGTTTTTTTTCCTGGCATTACAAGGGTAACCTGAAGTTCTAGGCCCCATTTCATAAAAAAAATTTATATGATAGCAACTCTTGCTGGAATGACAATTGTCATAGTGATAACAGGAATCCAGCTTCCTGATTGGCTGTTGCTATGGGAAGTTGTCATTCCAGCAAGAGTTGCTGTCCTAACACCCTTTATGAAATGGGGCCCTGATATACTTCTTTATCATTACATCACACATCCTTTGATGCGAGGACACTTGCATACAGTCGGTTCACCCTTTTCTTACTGTCATTTCGAGGGTGATCTGAATTTCTGATGGTCCTGTATAATTCTGATCTGTCTCCCCCTCCGTGCTAACGTTCCCGAACTGGTTGTACCTTATAAAGCTTCCCTCCCTTAGTAGTGCCTTTGATACCGTAACGCCATTTCTCTCACCAATTTAATCTCCTTCGTATGATGGAATCATTAAAAGTCTTCTTTGATTGCAACACAACTAAGTGTCTGGTATATGTCATTTGTCGCTGTTTAGTTCTATTTTCACAATGCCTTTGATCGCCAATGAACAAGTTATGGAATAAAACATCTTGATTACTTAATTACAAAATTAAATAGAAATAATGAAACTTCTCACTTAGGTTTAATGACTTTAGACTTCAAGCCAGTGTTTACCATTGGGACAAGTGATTAAAAAAAGTGTTCAAATCGTCACATTTGATGCACATGAATGATAGTTTAGTTGTACCACAAAACGTTATATCATATAAAAATTTGGCAATAAAACCGCAAGTATTAGGAGATATAACTAATTTTCTCAATAAAGCATTCAGTTTGCCAGTCTTGTCCCTCCCGTTTTGTCGGGTGCACGTCACGGGACCGACACCCACGAGTCATACAGCCCACAAGTTCTACAGCTCACAAGTCATACAGCCCACGAGTTCGACACTGAGTGAATAAAGCCCACGAGTTCGACATCAAGCAAAATAAGCCCAGGAGTTATACGGCTCACGAGACCGACACTACGCACAAAAGGCCCATGAGACCGACAGTTAGCAAACAAATCCCACGAGACCGACACTACACTTAAAAGGTCCATGAGACCGACGCTACGTATACAAGGCTCACGAGACCGACATTACGCAAAAGAGGTTCACCAGACCGACACTAAGCAAAGAAGGCCCACGAGACCGACAGGATGAACAGCGCCACATATAGACCAATAAATTGTATACGGTGTCCTGATAATAGCATAGGAAGATATGAGAGATGGAAAAGAAGAGTTGCCATCTCCGGCAGGGTGTTACCCCATCGGTTGCCCCCCCCCGAAATGATCAGGATCTTTAATTGTGTTTGCATGGGTGTGTGTTTGTAAAAAAAAAAATGAACAAAGTACAGTAAAAGTGTGTAACAGATCTTTCCACAATAAACCTGCGAGGGTGTTGCTTCAGTATTAATAAAAAATAAAAAATAACGTAATCGTCTATTAAGGTAGCGTTAGGAATTCGGGAAAAACCAGATGCATCCATGAAAACAGCTATTGTATTTCACGATAAAATGTACTGTTCGGAGGAGAATAACACAAGCCACAAAATTGAGGTGAATCCCTGCGATATAAAACGTTTTAATCAGTAGAATTGCATTATAGTTACAGAGAAAATTTCAAATAGATCTTACTGCAAAACGTCAAAGCAGGAGGGTAGAATATCTAAAATAGAATAAGTAACGAGTGAATCGGGAAAGAGAAGAGGGAAAATTTATTTCTTGTCCATCTTCTGGCTAAAAACTGGGAAAGCCTATCAGAAATAGCACGATAGCGTTATCAAAGCTCTAAAATTAATCCATACATCGTTATTGTCCTCTTTTAAATTAACTTGTGTTTTTTGTCTCTTTTGGGGGGATGAAGAATACTAATTCTTCCATTTTTTTTGGGGGGGGGGTGGTGGCATGAAGAATACGATTCAATTTTTCTACTTGATAACAATGTCGCTCCCTGACACACTTGCCCCCCTCCCCAGAAGTATGTAGAAATACATATTTGATGACGTTCATAATTACGTAGATGGTCACCATCTTTCAATTGATAGCGTTACGAAATTACATCCGCCAGTATGTTATTTTTCCGTTCATGGAACACCCTGTACAGGTGATTAACATGTAGATGGCGCTGTTTATCCTGTCGGTCTCGTGGACCTCTTTTGCCTACTGTCGGTCTCGTGGGCTTTCTTTGCTTACTGTCGGTCTCGTGAGCCTTTTTAGCTTAGTGTCGGTCTCGTGGGCCTTTTTTGCCTACTGTCGGTCTCGTGGCCTTTCTTTGCTTAGCGGCGGTCTCATGAGCCTTTATTGCTTAGTGTCGGTATCGTGGGCTATGTTTGCTTAGTGTCGGTCTCATGAGCCTTTTGTGCGTAGTGTCGAACTCATGGGCTGTATGACTTCTGAGCCGTATAACTCGTGGGCTGTATGACTCATGGACCTATTATTGATGTCGGTCTCGTGGACCGTATGGCTCGTGGGTGTCGGTCTCGTGGGATGCCCCCGTTTTGTCTTGTACAACCTTTTTTTCAGCAGTTGTCTCGTTGTCTAGTCCTGTTTCATGTTTGTTCGCGTCTATGGATGTGTATATCTTGTAATCTAATTTTCAGTGGGCTTCCAGACTTCTTCCACTTTGTTATCTTTTGTATCTACGATGATTCGATTCCATCAATGTTCTTTTTAGAGGGGCCCACACACTACAAGCTCTAATGTCTTTTTAGTGGGTCCCTCCATTTTTCGCACTTTAAGCAACGGTATATATGTACTTCACTTTGATCACTTCTGTATCTTTTTTTACTATACAATGTATGATTACTATAATATAGGTCCTCAATTGTTGTACAGTCTTTTCATCTCACTATGTTCTATTTACCTTATTCTCTCTTATCAAAAGAAGTGAAACATATGTTTTGTCGAAAAATGAAATAAAACTTTGAATTGAATTGAATTGAATTACTGCAGACGGTTTGTTCTAGAAACAATTTCGATAACACTATTGTTCACATCCTACTATACATGTATTTACCAATACTTACAACATTAATTGATTATACCTTTCAACATTTTTACGCCGGTTGTTTCTATCCCTGACTCATCTGCAAACAACAAATACTGACTTTAACTAAAGAAGATGTTCGTTATTCTGAAGTTTTGTTAATCCAAAACACACAAGATGTTCGTCAATCCGAACATTTGCGGCTTTATTCCGAAGGTTTGTTAAAAAAAAATAAGAAAACGAAATACGTTTAGTATTCCGAAGATTCGTTAATCCAGGATTGAAAAAAAACAAAGTGCGTACTGAATACAATCTTCGGAATTTCGGAACCTTTTCCATTTTCGAAATAACGAGAATAACGAACGCAATTGGGAATAAAGAATCTTATTTCATTTTCGGATTATCAAACCTCCGGCATAATGAGCCTTCGAAAAAAACGAACTGTAACTGAAGGAGAAAACGATGTTTAGATCAATAACAAAATCTGTTTCTTTTCTGTGGAACAAAATTATCAACTCGAAAGTGTTCCCTCTGTCAGTATCATGACATTGTTTTTTTCATAACTTCTTATATCGAAAGAAAATGTCATTTACTTCGTTATCCATTAAACCTCGAAACCACTGAGCTACATATTTTAAGCATTCGTGGCCTACGCCAGGTAACTGTATAATAATGATTTCTTTCTTGCTCTGACAGGGAGTGATCTGCTGTTTCTGGCCAGCTCAAGCGGCCTATACGTGACAAGAACGGAAGACCTCCACTTTACGAGAGTCTTAAACTGTACTACCATCATTACGGGCATGGTGGCTGATCGGACTGAACAAGTTCTGTATTGGACAGATTGGAACTTCGTAATATCTCGTTTCCGACTGTGGAATGCTTCTTCCGAGATTGTTTACCGTAAGATGGAAACGATCATTCATTTTTTGCTATTTTCATCATTAACTGAGAGTCCACCTTATTAAAATTCACATTGGGTACTGAAGAGGAATGGAACGTGGATATGTATGTACATGGAGTGAATGCTGACATTTTAACAGAACACATCAATAAAATGTGAGGAAAAATGGACAGTTCATTTAAAAGTCATGAAGTTTCGGTGCCACCATTGCTAGATAAGAAGACTACAGCAATTCGTGGTGTCACAGTATATATGGGAGAAACACATTGCTTTAAACGTCTTACCGACATATTATGTTGATGGCAATATCATTCTTATCATTATTATTCTGAAAGAAGGAAGCCTACCGCTCTTTTGTTTACGCAAATTTCTATATTTCAAAATATCATGTCTTTGTGTAAAGATAAATTAATTAAAAAAACAATAGTGATGACACTTATTTGAAAATATAGAGAAGTATGAGCTCACACCAAAGCCGTGCATTAGCCATTAATCAACACATTCGGACGTCTTAACGTAAACATAATTATATTTTTGTGAGTCTCTTGCGACTTTCGTGCACCACGTTGCATAATGAAACTCATATCATGCCGTTTTGCACCAAACGGCAGCTTCACAAGAAGATGAGTTTGGTTGCCTATATCTTCAGATATTTCCCATAGATTCTCTGTGCTGCAGGGAAAATGAAATCGATTGCATAGGCTTTATCAGACACAGCGTGTATGACAACTGGCTTTTCATTTATCGTGTTCTCTGAATTTCAGCTCATCGTACGGTTAGAATTGCCCTCTCCGAAAAGAACCGTATTATATTCGCCTCATCTTGTGTCGACAATAGATGTGGCATCAATCAGATTTCTCTGAAGAATATGACGGTTCTGGGAAAATTTGCCACGACCCCGACAAATGTTCTTGGCATGTCGGTGGATGATATCGAAGGGCAAGTTCTCATTTTTCTTGCAAAAAAAATGAACAACAACAAAACAAAAAACAAATTAAATCAACCTCGCATTCAAAGAAAAAAAATCGAAAAAAAAATCCAATCTATGGAATAGACTTACTCTGTTCTTTTTCATACTCTGTTTATGCACTTAAACAAACAAACATGCATGAACACATAAACACACACACACACACATACATACACACACACACACATACACACACACACACACACACACAAAGGCTATGTTCTACATACACGTGCATATTGTTTTTTTCTTTGTTCTTTTTCTCGTCCTACAACCTATAATTCTAAAGAGGATGCTGTTTCAGTTCTTGAAGTTTCACAAACTTTCATAATATTATAGTATCTCCATTTTACGAAATAACAATAGCTTTATAAGTTGGAATGAAAGAAGTATTATAGTTTTCAATTACACTTTCGCACTGTTTTGAACAAAGTAATGTATCTATACATCCTGTGTTCTTATGTTATTCTTATAATTCTCGAATATGCTTTCGGTCCTGTTTTTTTTCTGTAATTATTGTGGATAATGGATTGTGTGTTATGCATGTTTCAAAACCTCTACCCCAAGCAGAACCATTGATGTTGTTGAAAGTTCGGCATGCAATGACCTCAAAATGTAATTGTGATATTGCTATGATCGAGCCACAAAGGTGAAGGGAAATGACTCAATTTAGATGCAATTACCGAAGAAAAAAATTAGTAATATTTTAGTCAATACTAAAATAAGGAAGAGCAAAATTGATTTCCTTGCTCTTCACTAGTTTTAAAAAGAGTCATGTTTATTTTTTCGGCCTAACTTATGACCTCGTGTAACTTGATCATTAACGACAAAGAGAAAAGCTGGACCAAAATCTTTCATATCACTCAATATGCTGAAGACTTATTTCTCCGTTTTATTTAGGAACCGCCAGTGTATCTACGTACGATGTTCGGAGCGAGCTGACATTAATTCCTACGGTTGCTGACCATGGGGGCGTCCTTCAGTGTCGCCTTCTCAGCACTGAACAGTCCAGAACGTTACAAGTCCAACGTAAGTAGCTTGTGTTGTTGTTGTTGTTGTTGTTGTTGTTGTTGTTGTTGTTGTTGTTGTTGTTGTTGTTGTTGTTGAAACCAAAACGTATAGTGTACAGACCATGGCAATGATAATTGTGATATCGCAAAAAGGGGGGGGGGGGCGAATTGCTATTCCTTAGTCCACCATCGGAGGACACTTATACTGTCAAGCAATTGTGCAATCTCAAGAGAAATTTTACTTTGCTTTTTCATTTCCAGTGCTTCAAAGTTGATTCTCTTCCTCCAGAAGATAAATATGGGGTTCTAGCATGTCCTTCTTACTTCCGGTATAGAGAATTATTCTCAATTACAGCGTACAACTTGCTCAAAAACAGTGAGAATATGGTGGATTTTCATCCAGTAGCAGCTGAAATACCTCTCACAAAATTTTACGGAGATGACGGGATGTAAGGTTGTTTGTTACAAAATCTTTTCTACACAAAAGTACACCCTATAAGCCTGCCGCTAATGATATGGAGGAAATCACTGTAACACACCATAATTTATACAAGTGTATTTATAAAATATATATGTATATATATATATATTTATATATATATATACAGTATATACATATATATATATGTGTGTATATATATATACATATGTATATGTATCACCTTCATAATATCATACATCAATACATTCTCACCTTAAAAGTGATGTATAAGTTACCAACAAGGCTGTTTCTAACCAACTGAAAAAAAAAGATGATAAAAACTATGCCTCAAACATTCAAAATGTAATTTCTGAGAGGTCTAAAGGTTTGAAAAAAGAAAGGTAAAAGTTTATAAACGCCTTTCACACAGTTTCCACTTTGTGAGTGTGCACACACATACACTGTGACAGGATATAAAAATCCACAGTAGTTTCTTAGTTATCATCATAAGCCGCATCCATTCCTTTATTTTGTATTGAATGCATTAAAACATGTTTATGTTCGTATTGCTAAAATACCAGGTTTGCAGTAAGGTGGATGTAATGGCAAGTATCGTGTACAAGGATTGCATGACAGAACTTTATACTTTTTTATGTGAAATCTCCTCACCTAACCCTTTGGCTGCAACAACACTGTTATCAATTAATAATTTATTTCAAATTTTATTTCAAATCAATAAAAAAAAATAGCTATGTCAGCTCTGTGTTCTCCGTAGTATTTCGCACATTATAATGCTTTCAGTAACACAACGCACAATCACAAAACTAGTGCCATTACCATACTAACAGATATTTGTAATTCAAGTGTGCGTGTGTGCGTATGTGTGTGAGTGCGTGCGTATGTGTGTGTGAAAGAGGGAGGGGAATGCGGTAGAGCAACTATGCAGGGATCCCATCGAGGAAGGGATAAAGCGGGGGAATATAAACTAAGGTAAAAAGATGTGAACAAGAAGGAGACGAAGTAATGAAAAACAGGCAGGGAATTTGGGAAGAGGCATTACGGAGGGGAGTTGTGGGCCAAGGACTTACTACAGCTGTATAACGAACAGAAGAACATACCAATACTGCCAATAGAATAAGCAAAGATAGAATTTGACTTATCCCTTCTCACGAGCAGGTGCAGTTTTACATATCCTTGATTCATCTCCTCAGTGACCAATCTGACGACACTGTAGGAGTATTCAGGCTAAAACAAACAAACAATCAAACAAACAAAAAAGCTCAGCAGAACCTGTGACAAACTCGGACATAATGCAAAGGAGTGAAGTATCATACCGGTATGATGTTGGCGAGGAAAATGTCCGCACTATTTTTTGTTATCACTCTAATTATTCGGGCGAGCAGACGATAATTATGCTATGGCATGCCAAAAGACGTCCCTATATTGGGAATCTTTAATCCGCTGCACTATCGCTTTATAATGTGTGGTGTGGTGTGTATGTGTGTTTTGTTTTGTTTTGTTTTGTCTTTTTTTTCGGTATAATGTGGTCAAATATCTATAAGATATCATGCGTGAATTTGTGTGAATGTCTGTTTGTCTTTGTATGTTTATGTATACGAAGGTACGTTTTGTGTGTATGAAGGCTCATTATGTAGGCTAAGTGTGCATGTGTGTGTTTAGCTGCATGCCTGTATTGTGCATATTGGACAAAAATCAAATTTCTATCTCAATGAATTAACAGACAATCAAATACTCATTATCTTATCATTGATTTTGTGTATGTTTGAATATAGGCCTATACGTACTAAGTAAAGTGTTGTTTCAAGAATACAAACATGACAAAATATGAGTATACTGCATGAATATCATACTACAAGACAGCGTAACATTTTCTTCTCTTTTTTTCGCTATCGGATTCAATTTGATTTGATATTGATTTGATTTATTTATTTAAACACGTAAAAAAGCCTGCTATCAGCTTTGAAGCTGCTTTTCAGCAAGGCCGTGCATAAGAATTTGCAAAACTGAATCAGAAACAGAGGAACAGGTACGATAGTAACAATAAAAAAAAACCTGACAAAACACAACATAAATAGCATACAGTGAATAGAACTAAATTTGAAACAAAATGAATACAAATATACATTTCGATGACAACAAAATCAAGCTGTGACGAAAATGATATGCGTAATTAAAAAAAATATATATCACAAAGATTTGTTACAAATGAGTGGCAAGAAAAAATAAATATAATATCTGGAAATTTACTTCCATTCAACAATGCTACCTCCCCTCCCCCTCCCACAATGTCATAGTTTACAATATTTTATTTACAGCTGTTTTATGCCTAAAACATTCTATTTTGTTGACACTTTATCTGTTTTTTTTTCAATACTGCTTTATTCTTTCAGTAACGGTTTAATCAATATGGATTGTGTTTATAAGATGTTCCCCCACCCTTCAAAAGAATGAAAAAAGAAAGAAAATCTACTTACATACGCACACTCGCACACACACACACACACACACACACACACACACAACCACGCACATTTTCTCAATGGTTTATTCATTGCCATTTGAATAATATCATGACAATCATTCAAACTGATATTTCTGTACAAAATACCAAATAATAGTTGCGTAGTTTGGGCACAATATTGACAACACACAAACACGCACATAATTAAATACACACAAATCGAATGTGTAGGCCTATGGGGCAGCATATATGAACGACATCCGAGGAGGCAGCAATTTAAACCACATGTAAGTTGAATAAGTCTTAATTAGGGGTGGGACAGCTTCGGTTGAGATATAGGGCTTCAGGTTTTCAACGTTCAGTTTTTGATGATGATTTTTTGAGATAATGAGAAACCTGTTATAAGATAATCTTATTATGAAAGAGCGCATAATTCTCTAAAATGAATTCAAAGTTTATTCGAGGAAAATAGGTTTTGAAATGACTGATATAACAATCCTATATAAAAGAAGTTGGGGTTCACCTTTCATTATTGGAAAGCTTTGTTATACTTTGCTTTAGAATATCTAAGTCACTTTAAAAGTCTATATGGTGAAAAAAAAAGAGTTTCACCAAATAAACTGTGAATTCATAATTTAAAAAGTGGTTTTCAGTATCTCTTAAAAATTTAAAAGCCGGAACCCTCACCTTAACCAATACTTAAACAAATCCTTTAAAAGGTTTTAGGGACCATGGTTTGTACTATTATTGTCCTCCTTCAATATCACAGTCTGGTCTATACAATGAATGTGAACTTAGTATTACACTCCATTTCCAAGTTGCCTTTGTAAAACAACAACAGCAAACACAATTGAACAAAACGTAGAAGTTTCATCAAAAATGAAAATAGGATAAGATGGAATTGAGACTCTCAACTTTTCATATCATTCACAAAACTGTGACATTCTAGTCATAAGAAGATGGCTTGGCCTCACAAGCCTTTTGTTAACAAACACAAAATTAGTATTTTGTGTTTTTCTTGTCTTTTTACTGAACTAGAAAAACAAAGGATCCCCTTCATCATATTATTCTTGGGTTGTAACTATTGCACAATAATGAATTTCGATGATGATGACCTGATGATGTTAATAATCATGGTAATAAAATCCATGAAAATAATGATGATTATATTAGTAATAATAATGATAATAATAATGATAATAACAACACATATCTTCACTGTTATTGCTATTACTGGTTAAGCCTAATTTTTCTGGAAGTTATTCCACAGATTCGTCAATCTGAAAACAAAATAAGGCTTAACGAACCCCAGGAATAACGAGCATTATTTCATTTCATTTTTTTTTTTTTACCAAGAAACCTTCCATTAAAGAATCTTCGGAATAACGTCCCATAATTTTTTAAACTAATAAAAAATATGGTTTAAGAACCATTAGAATAATACTTCAAAAAGTAATGTTACTACGATAATGAATCTTTTTTTTTTTCGCATTGACGAACTTCTATAATAGGGAATTCATATTTTCAGTATATGACGAACCTTTGGAATAACGAACCACATTTCAATTTTTGGATTAATGAACCATTGGAATAATGAACATGACCCCTATTACCACTGTCGCGCTAACTGTCATCATCATTACCTATGTGTCAAGCAGCGCTATATATATATATTTTTTTTTAATTGTATGTTTAATCAAATTATATCACAAACATAATCAAGTTATTTACAAATGATTTGTAATGATTAGAAAAACATATAAACAAAAAACAAAAAAAAGAAATTCAACTCAATTATTATGCTCAATTATCATGAATGACAATTTATTGAATAACTATGAGTCAACTTCACAACGTAGTGTGTCCTGCTTTGTTTCAATACTGTGTCTATCACTATGTACCACAACATCATTTGCCATTCTTTTACGTACATTGTAATTGCATAAATTGATAATAGATCGTTCAATTATACACGTATTGACAGAATACGGTAACAAGTCGTTTGATATTTCAACAATACAAAAAATTTACAGATGGCTTTCCGTAAATTTGTCAGTGCTTATCGAGGCTGTATCGACGTAAATAAAATCGCCACCTTTTTGATGTATCACTTTACGCCTACGGATGATGCTGCGCTGTGCTCGCTGTGTGCGGTCGATCTGCTGCTGCAGCTGCACGGTCGGTAAGCGGGTGCGCGGTGCACGGTGGGCGATGAGACGTGTGTGTAGCTTGTAGAACGATTACATTGTAGTCACAGATGTTGCAGATCGGATCAGACCTGGGGAATTTTATACGAATACTCAATAATCGCATTGTGTGGTTTTTCTGGATGTACACCGTTCCTATCACACCGGATTTACATAATTTGCAAGGATGTCAGAAGGAAGGTTTGACTTCCACTGAAGGGGTTGCTAACTGGTGAGTGTAACGAGTGTATTTGAGTTTTTTTATCCTCGATTTGCTTTGCTGGTGCGAAGATAGGGAGTCACTCTAGCCACTGGCGCAGGCAGCTGCAGGACCGAGTTCATCCATCTCGACACAGTAAACTAAAAGCAACATTACAAATACAAACAACACTGACAGCAATTCGTGCGAATAAATCATGTCTAGCCTAGTTCATTGTGGTGGGTGGGCGTATTTTCTGGACTGTGCTTCTGTCGTTGCATTCATTACTGTGGAATTTCAGCTTCAAGGTTGTTACTGTAGAACCTATAAATTAACAATAGATAAGTTAATGGCTACAATGCCAAAATAAAAGAGTCGGTCTGGTTTAAAGTCAGACTCAGAGATGATCGTCGAACATGAACTGCTTGTTGAGGAAAAGTAGACCGATGCGCGATGATGTGGTGATGTGTGTCTCTGACTCTTCAAACAAGTGTCATGTTTCAAGTTTATTCATCTTTCTTCCTTCCTTACAATATAAATATGGTTCTACATTGAATGTGTCAATTAACAAGAGAATAACAAGTACAAATATAATGGAAATACACTAGGTCTACTGCCTGGTTAAAGCAGAAAAAATGAGAAAGATGAGGAGACCCTATAGAAAAGCAGACCTTGTGAAATTAGGGGTCCTCATAATTAAAAAGAGTAAAATTTACTGTACAAGCTGAAATTTTCGCGGTGGTTTTATTTTCGTGAATTTCGCAAATCGTCATTGTGAAGCGCGAAAATAACAACACCCGAAAATAACGCGTGAATAAGTAAGTTCAGTTAGTTAGACCCTCGCAACCGCGAAATTATTACAACACGTGAAAATGTCCTCCATATAGGGTGTCTGATTGCGCACTGCTAACCCTCGACCAAAACGCGCCCCTATCTAATAACACGCAAGTCCCATAGACCGCAATGGAGCCGCGTGCCTACGCCGTTTTGACCCAGCATTTTTGTGCCAAATTTCGCATTTATTGCCAAATCCCCAGACCATGCCATTAACGAATCCTGACAAATGTGGTACTAAGTATCATATGAAAGAGGAAGTTTTGCTCCATATTCTATCAGAGGGGCGGTTCATGAATCTGACGATAAATTGATGTAAACATCGATAGAAGCACATCTATCCCCATATCTCAGTGTCTGCTTCGGTACTGTACTTGTATCGCCCCGAGACATGCTAGGAGTTGAGGATATGCTGAATCCGATGATGTGGCTCATTATCTGATCGCTGGAGATCCACACGCGAATGCTGCTTTTAGGCGTTGTTTGCAAACATGATTGGGTCACATTTTCATGCGTGCTCGTAAAAAAAGGGGGTGATATTATTGTGATTTCAAAGTTAAATTTCTCAAGAGAGAAACATCATTTCGCCATGAAATTTGAAATATGTCTTAATGATGTAATTCTCTTTCATATGAAATAATTCACAATTCGTTTCTCTCAAAATTTCAAAAGTTACAAAAATGCTCCAGACACCCTTCGCGAAAATATCTATACGCGAAAATTTCAACACGATTGACACTAACCCCGGGGCGCTTCTCCCCAACGCTACGGCAGGTTGGGGCTGGTCACAGAATAGGTTGGGACATGTAGGCCTTTACTCATGTAGGCTATGGGTCACATACCGGTACATCTTCATATGTCCCAATGTCAGATTAGAACTAAAGCCCACCGTGAAGAGACAGATGCCATCAGTCTCGAAGAAAAGTAAACTTAAAAGGGCCCACCAAATTTAGCCCATGCAATAATGCGCAGATCATCACAACAGGCACTGCACTGCCACTCTAACGTTAGAGCAAGCAGTAACAGCTGCATCACACTAACGTTAGACATAGCTCTAGGCCTAACGTCAGCCAGAAAGGTACGTCTGGCGTCTGTCCGAAGTAAGGAGTATAAAGGTCAAGGAGGTATTAGTAAGGATCCGTGAAGACCAGATACAGACCAATTGCAATCTTTCAGTCACATATTCACAGATACTGCCACTGGTCAGATTGCAGTCTCTATTCTAGTCATTCTAAATGTTAACGCACATAGATTCTATTTCTAAAGACGATTACAATAATACTGGATTCTAAACTAAGAATAAGTTAGAAATTAAAGACTGTAGGCGTAGGCCTACATTTGTATGTGTGCTAAGTTCATGATTGTGGACTAAACCTAGTCTATAGTCATACAACTTAGCTGTAAAAGCAGATATTTTCGCGCAACTAATTTTTCGCGCTTGGCCGGGTGAGAAGAGTTTCGCATGTTTTTAATTCCGCAGAATCAAGACATCACGCACAGGAACATATGACAAGCAAAAATATTTGCATTCTTTTATTTTCAAGCTAATTTCTTGTTGCACAAAATGCATGAAAATTTCAACACCGCAAAAATTTCCACTTTTACAGTACTGAACTAGACAATAGCAACATGTTTGTCTAGAGTAAAACTTGTACATAAGGCCCCCATCTCACTAGGAAGGCGACCATGGCGATCTGTGACGATTTAACAAATCGTGGCGCGATCGCCATCTGTCTCCATTTTTGGCCTCCGAGGCGATTACACTATGGTTTCTCCACGCTCAACCTGCGCTGTAGGCGATAGCGCCACAATGATGATATGACTCTGCCATGTTGTTGCCGCATTTCCAGGCCGACGACACACGCTGCTTCTGCGATCGAACCGACTGTGTTGCGATATTCGTACGCTTATCAAGACCTCGCTACAACAGTGATACGATCGGAGCGACATTGATACGTTTATGCCGGGCTCATGCTATGATCTCAAGCGATCGGGGTATAAAATGTGTTTCATGATTGAATTTCTTCAGGCAGATGTCAGTGTCAAATTAACATGGATATATGCAGAATATGGTTCTACTCTTACATCTTTAGCTTTCGAGAACACACCAGTTAGAACCTGATGTGAAATTGCACTATTAGTTAAGTCATCCATTAAATCAAAAGGGTAAAATGTGTATAATATTAAAGAACCGACTTACGAGCAAACTACAAATCATATCCTACAATGAGACAATTTTATGAAGATATATTTTAAAAGATTACAACTTAATTACTTTCATTGTCTTGCAATGGTAAGACATGACAAACAAACACTTTAGTAAACAGAGCAGATTCGTACTGAGTGTACGTGGAAAAATGAATTTTACGTTTTTCCCCATGTCCACCTTCGTGGTCTGTGCATCACTTTCTATCATTCATGGTTGGTTCCTGTTACGCAATACTGTACAAGTGGTTAATTTTCATGGACGATGGGAGCCGCTTTTGATGCGCTTGAGTCACGCTTTGCATGATGCTACCCCGTCAAAGCTACGAATGTGGCACTTTTAATGCGCTCGTGAGGCGATGGTGATACGCTCTAAAACCAAATAAACATTGAATTCCTCATGGAATTACATGCTCTTTCATACAGATGTGTATTTCATAAGAGGTTTCTCATTATCTCACAAAAAAAATGTTAGAAACCTGAAATTAGGTCTCAACCAAAACTATACCATCCCATTAAAATCAGAGTTTAGTTACAAGGCCATATTTGAACATTAATATTAATATACATGGGGGAACCCAGTAACAAGCAAATGCATACATTGTGGGAGTAGGTCACCTTCACTCTGAAGAGAAGTCGGAACACACGCACAGATTACACAACAAGCATGAGTTCAAAAACCAACAAACAACAGAGAAAAATGAAAGGGAAAGGGACAAAGAAAGGAGAACATAGACTTTTTAAAACTCAAGACAACTATCATTTCTCTTTTGAAACATTTTGCCCTTGATTACTGAAAAAGTTTCATTGTTCACATTAAAAGTTGAATTTGTTCGTCTTTTATGTGGCTGAATGTAATTAATTCAGCAATGGTACAGTACATGTTTGTCGCACATATGTATGTCGTGAGAACTATGCACAGAGTGTGCAAGGATGGTTTTCAGCTCCATTTTTAGAACACATTATGGGAGAAAAACTTCTCCAAATGTTAGACTTTGCCATTTTTTTTTTCCATAATTGCGACCTTTACAAGTCATTCACCTGCTCAGTGAAAACAGCCCTGTAGGCATACAACAAATTAGAAAAGCCACACTGTTAGAGATTCCACCAATCACATTCTAACAGCAGATAAGGGGAATAATAAAGCAGTTTCCCAAGGTCTATAAAGCCAATCCTGCTGAACATAGCGATGTACGCTGTTTTCAGCAGTCTACTCAGCTGAAATTTTAACAAATTTTTGCCATTTCAGAGGCTTTGGAACGATTATATTCAAGATGAATATGTATGGTTAATAAGACTTGAACAAATAATGGCACACAAATGAACCTCTAAGGGACGCATTTTCCATTTCCAGTGAGTGGTTTTTTTTTTAATCCTTTCATTGTATGTCACTGGATTGTAGATTCTACAAAATGCCCACTATGTGTATGCTGACCTTTGAGTTTCAATGAAAGTTGCTAAATCCAGCTCAATTTATTCCGTGTGCATTTCCAAATGTGTAAAAACTGTATGCAGTATTTAGAATACAGCCTGTCATGATATTCCTCAAGTATGTTTTTTACCTTCTCAGTGATAGAAATGATGGAAATGAATGACATGAAATGAAGTGAAAAATTAGCCAATAGTGTTGAGGGACTGATTGTATGAGGTCTTACCAATATTTAACAGTGAGTAAAATTAGGGAATAAAATCCTTACTGGTAATAGGTGAATGGTACAGTGTGTGTAGTATCACCACAACATTATTCATGTTGTTCACTGATACACAGGGTGAAGGGGAGTTTGAGTACACGTATGTTTTTATTCACCACACATCCCACAGGATCATACTAGATGAACATGATTATGTACACATCTGGTATACGTGTGTATGTGTGGGATGTACGTCATAGGGCATTAGCTGTACGAATATACCGGTAATCAGCCTAATTACAATGTAGAAATCTGCCTAAAAAAAGCTCTCTCACACACAATTCACAAAATAATTCTCGTGATCAAAGGTTACCAAAGGAATATCCCTGGCAGTAATTGCATTTGACACTTCTGTACTCTATTTACCATCCATTGTCTACAGGAAGTATGTTTAAGATGTACAATTAGAATGTTTCAGGCATCTACTGGTCACATAATAAGAAAGATGACAGAACCAAACATGGGATATGTCTGATGCTACAGAAATTTAAATATTGGAAGCTACAGATGTACAGTGTTTATACCTCTCCGGGCTTTTCATCACTTGTTTCCAGTAGAGCTGTGAAGCCAACTTTTTCATTTTTATAGGTTTTGTAAATCCTAGTGATATATGCCCTAATTTTGTCAATTACACTTTCTTTTTTTTTGTTCTTTTGATACAGAGCCTGTGTTGTGGCCCCTCTGACGGACGGCAACTCCAGAACTCATCTTCTCTCTGAGTAGTGCCACGCCCCCACCCCCCTGTGCCAACCATGGTACTGGAATCAATCATTTCAGGTCTTCTCAATAAGTACTTGAGCAAGTACATCAAGAACTTGGATGGCAAGAACCTGGAACTGGGCATATTTAACAGTAAGTCATCTTGTGATAGTCTTTTAGAACCTACAAGTAAAATCCAGTCCCACAAAACCTCATTTCTTTGGTTTGCTGCTCCATACAAGTGCATGTAGTTTCATTACCTCTGTCAAGGAGGTTATGTTTTTGTCAGCATCAATTTGGTTTGTTTGTTGTTCGTTTGTCTGTCTGTTTGCAAAATAACTCAAAAAGTTGTGAACGGATTTTGATGAAACTTACAGGAAAAGTCAATTATGACACAAGGAGCAGATGATTAAATCTTCATAGTGATTCCGGTAACAGTCTGGATCCAGGGTACTTAAAAAATAATAATAATAAAATTTGACGATCAATTTAGAAAACAGGGCCATCAAACAAGGGGGTTTACAATGTAAGCAGCACATACACGTATATGTATATGAGGTTTTAAGCTTTTTCAATGAGGTTCTAGTAGACAGAGACACGAGATCATGTCATAATCTTTTTTTTTTTCTATTAAGACCATGTGATCTGTATCGGACTATTGATCAAGGTACTGTATGTTATATCCTTTTCATGTACCTTTTTCAATGAGGTTCTACATACAGTGTACATATGTGACCCGCTACAACAAAAGGTTCCGAAAGTCGGGGGAGGACAATTTTCTGAAAATGGCATGATATTATTCCCATACTCTTCTACTTTAATTTCATACATAGCACAACTCATAAAAGTACTCGGTTGCGGAGATATAGATGATTTTATCAGCGCATGTCAAGTGGTTGAGGAAATCAGAGTTTCGAGAAAAACACCTTCAAAGTTGTCCTTCCGACGCTATCATGGTCATGGGGAGGCGAGACAGTTTTCACCGCTTGACAATAGAAGGCACGCTCCTAGTGACCTCCGCCATGTTCAGTCAAGCTTAGCGCCAGCGGTCTACGCACAACCAATCGGTAATCAGGATGCCACGCACTGACCAATAAGATCACTCCCTCGTTGCAAGGGGCGGAGTCTAGCTGCGGCGCTCAATCCAAATCTTCGGACGCGTTTCTCTTACATTGAAAGTCGGAATATCATGGCCCAGAAAAATGCTAATTTCTTGCTTTTCCTTTGATCATTTAGCTTCGAACTTTCGGCAGATGATCGACAAAACATTAGACTACAAAATTATGCCAAAAACAGCAATCCGATTGTTTTGACCAATTTTGATGATGTGACTTTAAACTTGATTTTCTCGGCTCGGCCGTCAGCGACTTTAGGATCCTTTTGTTGTAGTGGGTCACATGTAGTAGACAGAGACACAACAGATCATGTCCTAATCTTTTTTTCTTTTTCTTTTTTTTTTTGCCATTAAGACCATGTGATTTGTACCCTATTGTTGAAGGTACTGTACATTATGTGTATGTCATGGAGTGAAAGTATATTGTACACTTAAATGCACAGATACAAAAATGTAGCTTCTGTTGTATGTAGAATGTGTAACATTTGTAAAGCTTTCTACACTTTACATGCAAAGTGCTTCATACCAGGTACTCTACATAAATACTGAACAGCACTGAGACCATTTGTTTCTGTGGTGAAACTGATCACTGTAAATACCATTAAAAAAATGAACAAAATTGATACAATTGTAAATCGCATTGGAAATATATTCATACTTAATTGTTACATTCAATTAGAAAATATCTCTGTAGTGTGCAGAATGTTTTTGATGCCTTTTAAGCTGGTCATATGGCCATTTTTACAATCAGTGGTGTAAAACACAGTGTTGGCACTAATTGGTGTATAACTTTCTTATACACTGACAGATATGCATTATTTTTTCTCATAAACTTACTACCCACAGTGTCTACCTTGGGTACCTTAATGAACTTTCCTCTCTTTTTCTTTCAGATGTGGCAGGCACTTACATCCTTGAAATCCAACACTTTTGGTGTACTCACTCTGACATAGTATTTTTGTCAGAGCTAGCAAATTAAATTGTTTATTCCTTTTCATTATTTTTGTTGCTGTTGTGATAGACAGGTATCCAACATTAAGAACTATTATGTTTACCAGGTTCTGCTTTGTCTTCTTTAAATACTGAAATTGTCCAAACTTTATGTTTCGGAGGTGACATTTTCCGTTAACAATTAACCCCTCTTTTGAGTTGGCTCTAGTTCACAATTATAAAATTCAACTTAGCTAATTTCCATCAAAACAGAATAGTAATCAATCTGACTTAACTTTGATCCAAAGATTATTTAATTCAAATAACTTATCATTTTGTGGTGAGCGTTTACAAATTTATGTAACTTTTCCGTTAACATTTCTGTCACCTCCGAGACAACAGATTTATGTATTTGATTTTTTTATTCTTGACATCAGTTAAACATCACATTTGCAAAAATGTAACATATCCCCTCACATTATCTCTGAAGGAAGGTAGTAGAAATATAGCCTGTTGTTTTTATTTCGGAGCAATTTACAATTTTCCGTTAACACTTGTCACCTCCGAAACAATTGTCACCTCCGAAACAACAAGCATATTATATTTGATAATTTCTCGAAGACAAAGCAATTTTGTTTGATTCTGTCCAATTGACAGGAATCTCTTTTGGATGACAACAGTAATATGGCAACAGGAAGTGAGAATTTTCTAGAGATTGATAAAAGATTCAATAAAAACTAAAAATTACTGTTTCGGAGGTGACAAAACACTGTTGACAAGATTTTTTGTTCATTTCTGTTGAAGAGAAATCATATCATGTACACCAGTGGTTTCATTTATTTTAATAGCATAAGTCTCAAAGTGGAGAAATTAACTACAACACGCTCACTCTTTTTTTTATCACTAGACTGTACGTTTTAGGGCAAATTTACATTTTTTCACTTTTTTTAACAATGAGAATGCACAAAATACACCCATCTGTTGTATATATAATATTGTAATCAAGATCAATTCTCCTGCTTTAGTTAAGTAAACATATAGATGCTTTCATCTTAGAAGCTTGATTTCCAAAAAGCAATTTAGTTGTGAAGATTTACCAATCACAGCTTTCCATGTAGGTTGCTTTTTCTTGTGTTTCGGAGGTGACATTGTTTGTTAACACCATATTGTTATGTGATAGTGAAAGGCAAGACTTCAGTTCCTTTTCACTATCTATTAATATTTTCTAATACATTTAATATCTACAAAATCATCACAACAGAAGGGACTTTTGTATACAGTACATAGCTCTCCAGAATTCCCTCGATACCAAAGTGATACATGTGGCAGTTCATGCATGCCCTAGTCCACAATCTTTAAAAAGAAATGTAAAAAAAAAAAAATCATCAAATAATCAAACTCCACAAAAAGGCCACATGCCTATAGCTCGTGCACAACTTGTTCTTGAATTCTTAGTTGTTGTATTTCCATGTACAACGTGGTGATCATAAACAAAATTATGTGATTTTTTTTTTTAATGACAATAATTATTACATTTTCCAAGTTGAACCAACTGTATATGACATTGTATTTTTTAAGATTATTGAAGTTTTGTGACAACTAAAGTAAACAGAGGAACAAGTCCCCAGGACTGGAAAGGGAAAGATAAAAAAACAAGATTTGTAGTTCTATTTCAGTATAATTTTGATGAGGTGTTTACCTTGTTTTGTAATTATGTTTTGTCTTAGAATTTGGCTTTAAGTACTGGAATTTCAAGGAAAAGAAAATGGTTTCTTAAAGGACAAGTCCACTTTCATATACATGTGGATTGAGTGAATGCAACAACATTGTAGAACACATCATTGAAAGTTTGGGGGAAATTGGACAATCCATTCAAAAGTTATGGGTTTTTTAAATATCTGCGCAATCACTGCTGGATGAGACGACTACGACAGTGTATGATGTCACATGCATACCACAATATAAGGAAAATATAAGTGAATTTCACAAAACTTTACTTTTTGAAAAAAGTGCACATTTCTTCAACTTGCTACTGATGTATCAGCAATATTATTTACTCTACCTTCCAAAAGAGAGAAGTCATGTGTTCTTTTGTTATGCAAGAAAAGTGAAAATACAGTATGTTGAATTTTCTTGATACTTTCTCTATATCCTTATACACATGTGACATCACAAGCTATAGAAGTCTTCTCATTCAGCTTTGACTGAGCAGAAACTTAAAAAAATCCATAACTCTGGAATGGATTGCCTTTACTTTCCTCAAACTCTCACTGATGTGTTTTATTAATATTGCTGTATCTACTCAACCCTCATGTCTATTGAGGTGAACTTGTCCTTTTCCAGTTTCGGTCCCTTTAATATAGGTTTATTTGAGACCAGTTTGTGTCCGGGACCTTCTGTGAAGTTGATGGGGAAAATTACTGTAACAAAAACAAATTTTCCCCTCAAGTTCACAGAAAAGCATTATGCTGCTCTCTTCAGCTGGGAAACACAAACTGTTCTCTTAATCCAACTGTAAAAACCTGTTAAAGATTAGTATGAATTACAATCTCAAACAAAATATGAGCTGGTATCCATTATCATGAAAGAGAATAACCAAACAAAATAACAAGTAAGAACTGAAAGAAAGAGCTTATATTTGAAAATTAAAGCCATGAGGAAAGACATGAATGTTCACTAAATAGTTAACACCTGAGAAGTTGGGTTGTCTCTGTGTTGTGTCACCTCAAAAACAATAAAATGGTTTTTCTTATCTTATACTTTTTACTCTCAAAAGTGACTGTTAAATATGCATGATTTGCAGGTAATTTTCAATCAATTCAGAATGATACCGGTACGTAAAATATATTTTAGTAATGTCAACAGTTTAAATGAATCTGGTGTATAGAAAATTTATCCCAGATGAACCAAACACCTTTCACCAGTATTATAACATTTGTATGGTGGCTATCAAGGATGATGAAGAATTCATGAACATCCTTGAATTAATCTATTTATAAAACTATGTGCAAACAAAAACGTACACAAGTCAAATAAGAATTTTTGCTTTTGGTATTCATACCGTATGTCCCCACCAAAAAATTACAGTGGTACCCTCCGCAACGATAACTTTAAAGATAGTGAATCAATCTAAAATACAATTTGAGGGATTGAAACTATAACTCATTGCCCACACCTTACAGAAAACCCCATTCAATTTGCTTCAGAGGTCAAAGAGAATGGAGGATTTTTGTAGAGCATGTGAGGAATCCCTTCCCTCCAAGTTCTGCATGTGTTTACACATTAATATGCAGTTCCAAGAGCATCCAAGTGCTGAACTTGGAAAAATCAGACTCCTGACATCATTTATAACAATCCACATTTCTTTGAGATCACTTAACCAATTTGACTGGGGCTTTCTGCAAAATAGAGCTAAGATGTTATAATTTAAGACCCCAAAGTAGAATTTAGCTGATTTAATTATATTGGGTGCTATCAATGCAAAAGTCTAATTGTAAATTTTTTGGGGGGACATACAATATGAATACTTGAACACAATGTTTACATTGAATGTCACCTCCGAAACGAAGTTATTCTTCCCTGGTGTTGTGGAATAAAATGTTCTGAGAGCAAAGAAACATTACTAAAATGATCTTACACCCTCATTTCAATTTAAGGTAGAAAATGGAATGCCATGTTTCTTCAGGTTACAATATCCAGCTTAGGTCAGTCATATTCTTACTGTAAATGAATATTTTAAACACAATGTTAACATTGAATGTCACCTCCGAAACGAAGTGATTCTTCCCTGGTGTTGTGGAATAAAATGTGTGAGAGCAAAGAAACATTACTAAAATGATCTCACACCCTCATCTCAAGTTAAGGTAGAAAATGGAATTCCATGTTTCTTCAGATTACAATATTTAGCTTACATCCTTCGTCCAAATGGAAGGCAAACTACCGGTACCCATGCTAATTAATGAAGTGTAAAAAAACACTTGTTCTGTGTGGTTTATCTGCTTGAAACAGGAGTTAATTTCTTGTTCTCGAGTTATAATTATTAAAAACATTGATAAAAAGAAGAAGTTTTTGTGTTATTGTCACTTATTCTCAAAAAAAGTGAGTGTTAATATTAATGTCACCTCCGAAACATTCTAATATGTTAACTGTCACCTCCGAAACATCCATGTGTGAAAAATCCAAGTTTTAAAGAAATGATTGGAATTTCATTTAACCTACATAGGAAGGTAGCCCTTCTTAAAGACTTGTTATAGTAAGAGTTTGACCTGGCCTGCCCTCCAATAAATAGTTAAAATCTTAAAAATTACATGTCAATTGGTATTTTTAGCAAAAATTTATAAATCTCATGTATTTTTTTAAAAATTCACTTCATATTCAACCCCCAAATAGTTTTGATTCACAAACTATATATTGTTGTTAACCATAAAAACTTTGCATGGTGAAGTTTGACTACAGAGTTTTGTCAATGTGGTGCAATTCATGAAAGCAGAATTTTGCTTAAATTTACTTCAGGTGCCCGGGTTTTCCTCAAATTACACCAATAACCCTTCAGCTTTAAGGTCTGAAATGTTATTTTTTCAAAAATTTGAATACTTTCAAACCAGAATCAAACAGAATAATGAAAAAATATTTTGTTTGAAATTTTGACCCTCTGAGTACAAAAGTTACACCACTGATCGTAAAAAAGGCCATATACATGTATGTACATTGTCTTGCAGGCTTGATGAATATATGGGAGAAAGAAAGAGACAGAGACAGATAGCGAGAGACAGAGAGCGTAGAACACAACCCTGGATGATAAAGGATTGCCAATACTAAGATGGAAACCATGCATAATCTGCCACTTGCTACTGTCTTTGTATGTGTGTGTGTACTGTATACTGTATGGGTGCATGTGGATATACTAAGTACACGTACAAATAGTGAGGATGGCATATATATTCGAACAGTTTTAACATGAAAATCTGTCATTGTGTTGAAACTGTATTTAAGTTCATTTTGGCAGTTCTAACCGACAGTAACAACAAAGAATGGTTTTTATAAAACACTGCAATACCTGGTTTCTTCCTCTCCACATTTTTTTCTCTTTTTTTTTTTTTATTCAAATGTCAGCAATTTCTTTATAGGAATGAGGCAAGAGCAGAGGGAAGTATAAAGTATTTATTTTTTCTTTAGATAATTTCTTAATGTGTGAAAATTTTGTTAATGTGCTTTTCTTACTTTACTGCTATCTTAAATCTGTGCAGAGAAGCTGTAAAGAAAGGCTGTAAAAAATTCCTCTTGGTTTGTACACAAACAAAATCTTGAACGAGACATGAAAACTCGTCACATTGAGGACGAGTTAGGTGATACGCTTGTGGTCATCAGATGACAGTCATCTGTGATCGACAAAGAAAAGAATGTGATATAGGCACCTTGAAGTTATATTGAGCGTACATGCGAAACCGTTTCTGTAACCACTCGGCCACGGGTCATCCACGGAAATGGTAAGACAAAAAAAAAAACCAATGTATAGATACGAGATATGAAACTCGTCACGCTGACGAGTTAGGTGATACGCTTGGGGTCATCAGGTGTCGGTCATCTGTGATCGACAAAGAAAAGAATGTGATATAGGCACCTTGAAGTTATATTGAGCGTGCATGCAAAACCGTTTCTCTAACCAATCGGCCACGGGACATCCCCGGAAATGGTAAGGCAAAAAAGAAATGTATGGATATTACAGGGGGAAAAAGTCAATGCCCACTCAACAATCGTGGCCGCGTGAACATGTATTGCATTGCTAGACGGAAATGCGGCCTTGTAACGACTGATGTCGCTATGCCATTTCTGGCAACTTGGGAAAAATACGCGCCGTAGACATAAAGCCTATAATCGGCTGGTTTTGATACCTTGCCTTTAATCACAATTTTCAGTGTGATGACGTCATCAAAGTACAAAACAATGACATGGTCTTGAAAGACAAATGTTCAAAGTACAACACCTCAGTCGTCGTCATTACATACTATGATCGGTTTGACAAAGTCAACCTGCAAAATGTTGCTGCAGTCGAAGCAATGTGGTCTCCAACACACAAAAAAGAGGGATATGGCGTGTGTCTGTGTGTCTGTGTGTGTGTATAGGTGCGTTTATATACGAACGTGATTTCTACATGGACGAATATGTAATACAAAATTGAAGAAAAAAAGTAAAATAGCTAAGTATTTTGTTTCGTGATCTTGTGGGGTTCGAACCCGCAACCTCAAGTCTCTGAGACGTCGCCTTTAACCACTCGGCCATACGTCTCGGCGAGAAAATATGAGGAACGTAAACTTATGTATGTGAAAGCTGAATCGGGAATCGTTTTGTCCACATTCCATTCTCATTTTCAGTTTTAAACTGCAAAATTGTCAACCTGATGATGAGATTTCAAAAAATAAAATGCATGATTACTGAAGCTTATTGTCTCAGCTACAACATACTTAAGTTTCAGAGGAAATGAAGCAAAATCAGCTGAGATAAAGGTGCTTAAACGTTGTCAAGTCAATGCATGGTTTTAAAAAAAATCACCTCCCATAGACAATACACGTAAACTTGTCCGATTTTGCATCTTTACCTTTAATCACAATTTAAGGTATGATGACGTCATCAAATTTCAAAACCATGACTTGGACTTAAAAGGCAAATGTTCAAAGTACAACATATCTGAATTTGGGATAATATTGAGCTTAAACAACAGAGATACGAGCAAATGAATGTCAGAAACAGTACCTCAAAAAAATTAATTCCACTTTTTTGATTTCAGATGATGATATGATGACGTCATAATGTATTTAGGGAAATATTGATACTTGAGACGTTATTTTCAATTCATATGCTTTTGTAATATGCAATAAAAACATAGGGTCACCTGACGTTTTAAAGAGCTATGGCGAAATAAACAAAGACATGTTTTTCGCTATATTTCCACATAGACGCGAACACGAAATTTCAACTTTGACGCCAGCGCATTCCTTTGTTATAGGTCGAAATTGATCGGAAATCAATGGATATTGTTACTTAATGTATCAGGAATCCAAATCTGTCAAAAAATGTGCATTTTCAGTTTGCTTACGCGCACTACGCGCGAAAATGTGCGGACGGACGCGAACGCGCGAAACGCTTAAAATTGTCTGAAACTTCGAGATTTCCCATTGGTAAGTTGTTTTGAGCCTTTTAAAAGTTTGACGCGCGCGTACGCGCGCGTAATAATGTCTTAGGTAATTAGCATTAAAATGTATGATAGAGCGTGACCTGAACTTAATGTCCGCCGAAAATGATACAGACATGACCTTTAGATATGAAGTTATGATCGATCATGTAACATGGTCCGAAAATCACAAAATGGCGCCTAGATGACGTCATAGATATGTTACTGTCATGAAAACCTTATTGTGGCTAGATTTTGTCATGAGACATGTTCCCTGAAAATGTCATGTTATTCCGTAATGTCATTCTTGAGATATTGATGACACAAAATTGTCCAGAAAGAAAGAAGAATAAAAAGAAATAAAGAGAGATTTTGACAATCACAATAGGTGATACGCTGATAGCGTATCACCTAATTATTGTAAATTTGTATTCCTATTTTACTTCATATTTTCATTCAAATTCAATTTTTCTGTTGGGCTGATTTTGCTCTAGAGACTGTTTATGGAAGCCCACTTACACATGATGCAGAATTTAGGGTAGAATGCTACCATATGTTTGTATGGACCACTTATAGAAAGAATCACTGCCGTCTTGGCACTGTCAGCAACATCGACCCCCCCCCCCCCCCCCCACCAAAAAAAAAAAAAAAATACACACAAAAAAAAAATCAGAATTCTTCTCTGAAGGTAAAGTTCATACAGGCACATTTCCTGTGAACTACAAGTAGTGTACTGCAGTATTGTCATCTTCTACTAGTATTAAAGGAGTGAACAGCTGTTAATACTGAATTCAGAGTGAATATTCCCCCACCTGATACAGTAGTGATGGCATGGCAATGTTCTCACTGCTAAACAGCTCTCCCTGGCTATACCCAATACCCTCAGTCATCATTACATATGCGTGCATACACACGTACGGATACTCGCTTGCTTCCCCTTCATCAACCTCGTACTCTTTGTAGTCCGTATCACTGTAGCGCACACACACACACACACACACACACACACAGAGTGATGCACTGCTATACTCTCACTCAACATTGTATATTCTCACGCAGAGCCTGCTGAATTGACTGAGCTGGTCTCCGTGCACCTTCCAGCTCCGTGTGCACAATCAATATAGAGTTTGACAATCGAGAGCCGCAGCGAGCGTGTTTTCATCTCGTATCAGTCCCCGTATGCAAGCCAGCACTTGGCACAAAGCATCCCTTTAAACTCTACAATCTCTTTTATACCAACTGGGGAGGATATGGAAAGTTTGTGGTACAATAAGCACAATGCCTGATCAGAAGCGAAAGTTGCTAGACAAAAGCAGAAAATCCATTCATTTCAAGATATAAAAAAATATATTAGACTCCTAGTGCATACTAATTAACTTGATCATGAGATTTACCCATTGAGGATGAACTGATTTTGCCATGACACGCATTTCCCATAGACACTTGCCCGAGCATACTCGGGACTCCTCCTCAACGGGTTAACTTGATCATGAGATTTGCTTGACTTGAGAGGATTTCGTGTTGTCATCTCGAACTGATAATTATTCTGGTACTGGTAGCACTTTTATTAAGTAATACATATAATTGGTTTCCAATCATCTCTTTAAATGTTGAAAACTGAATCCCCATTTCTACAAAAAACTATACCATCCCTTTAATGCTGATTTTTCATTGTGTATTTTGCCATTTTCCCCTCCCCCTTTCTGAAAATTGTTCAGTCAAGTTCATGTATTGTTTCAAGTGTCTATAACTCAAAAAGTAGCTACAATGTTGGGATGCTTTCTTCAGGATGATTGACCATTTGTGTACTGAGAGACCTTCCCAGCTAGCTACATGCATTCACATGCAATATGTATGAGGATGTCCCATACGTAACGCATTTGTCCCATACGTAACATTATTTCAATGCCTAATAAAAAATATTTCTTTCACTTTTTTTCTTTTTTCTCTGATATTTAATTTCTCTAAACAATGAATTAGAACTTTCCAAAAGGGCATTAAAACAACCTTAGCAATTTCAGAAAAAACCTAAAAAAATGACCTCATTTTGTTACGTATGGGACATCTCATGATAGGACACGAGCTAATTTGCATTATCATTTGCATAATCCTTAAATTTTCATACCAAGTTAAACTATGTGATGAACTTCTTATGTCCACATATTAATCAAATATCATTTGCTTTCCTTTGAATTAATATGAATTCTTATAAATGTCCCATACGTAACGCTGTGTTTCACATTTATGCAAATGAAGCCCTTGAAATTTGCATAAATTTACATAATATCATTTTTTCCTCCACGGAAATCAAAACTTCAACTCATAAGCTTCAAAATGATACCAAACATGTCAATATTGAGCAAAGATGAAATTTTGCCTTCTGAGGGGACCTTATCTTGGACTTGCCCGGCATCAAACTTTTGTGAATGGGAGCCGACAGCCTTTTATTCGCAGCATGAAATTCCTGCGAGCTGCCTCTAAACATTCAACTGATGCATATAGTGCAGACAAAATCTTTAGCATGCATTTTAATTTCACGAAGCTCAGCTCTCGCAAAATTCGCTAAATTAAAAATGCATGTAAACATTCCTCGTTTTATTTACTGAGCCTCTGTAATTCAAAGAAAGACTCTGGATCATGATTGTCTTGCTAACGGCTTTAATACATGTACAGTACTCTCTCCCATCATACATGTACTTGTACATACAACAGCATTGTACACTGTCTTGCTACAGCTCCCTCCCTCTCTCTCTCTCTCTCTCTCTCTCTCTCTCTCTCTCTCTCTCTGTTTTTCTTCCCATGTCCCAGCCCCTTTCCTTATTTGTTCAGCATTTAATCTGAGTTGCCCCAAGTGGTATGTCTTTTTGCCATCTCCCTACTCCTCTGCATACAAGGGGTGTGTAACATTTGGACCATTGATCACATAGCCTTTCTCTCCCTCTCTTTCCGTGTTCAATATGTTTTAATAAACATTGTTTCTCAGCTAGCTGTTTGTTTTTGTCTCTGCTATTTAAGACTTGATATACATTAAAGTAACCATGCATACAACTGTACAGATCCAGTCCAGATTGTACACTATACACAATATGTATTTTGTGTCTGGTCATACCATATTGCAGTTGTTTAAGAGCATAAAATCCTAAGACTAGAGGAATTCAAAGTTTATGTGATGGAGATCCAATTTGAAATGGTTGTGAAATATATAGGAAAAAGATTAAAAGTAAAATGATTTTTTTTTTAATTGCAAGTGATACACAAATTGTCCTTATTCAGTTTTCAGTAGTAGCCACAACAAAATTAATGGGTATACATACTGAGTTGTGACTCGAATCAATGACCTGACTGCTAGACAGACATCACATATCTACTCAATCACTGGGGTTCCACGAAGCACGTATTGCTTATTTATTAAACTTAATATTTCTTGTGTCAAGTTGTTTTTTATTGAAACTAAATGGCAAACTGCCCTTCATCAATGGAAGTAAACACTTTAAACTATTCAAATTTTTCAATAGTAACTATCCTGATAAAAATAGGGCATACATACTCAGGTTGGTCATAAAGAATATAGAATATGATTGAATGTGATTATGATGGTAAATATCTGGGGAATATTGTTCCCTTATCAATCTGGATCAGTATTTGAGTAATTTCAACTGATTCCACCTCAATAATTATGCAAAAATTTGTTTAAATGGGTATTTTGCAAAATTATTTTGCAAAATACCCATAAACATGGTTCTCCACACACTAAATGAATGGGGGACAAAGGGCATGCATACCCAGGTTGGTCATAAAAATATAAAAATATGATTGAATATGATTATGATGGTGAATATTTGGGGAATATTGTTTCCTTGACAATCTGGATCAGTATTTGAGTAGTTTCAACTGATTTTACTTCAATAATTATGCAAAATACCCATAAACATGGTTCTTCACACACTAAATGAATGGGGGACAAACTGTCCCATACGTAACTGTCCCATACGTAACACGTCATGTCTGTCTTTAATTAGAACCTGTAATTAGAGCTTTTTGCCTAATGACATGAAACTTACCTGTGATAATCTTGAGTGTTGTGACTTTCATCACAGTGAGTTACAAGTTGGAGAATGATATACTTTCAGAGAGTTTTGAGGTTGAAAAAAATGTTCAAAAAAACAAAAATTTTCTGGTCCCATACGTAACGGCACATATTTTCTCTTCTAGAATATAATTGTCAAGGTCATTTCTCTCAATGTTTTACATGATTATACTTCTTCTAGATATCAATCACCATGATGAAGTTCAATATGATCAAAGGCCATTAACACTATTTTTCAGGTCATAAAAGTCTCTGAATGTCCCATACGTAACGTGCGTGTTATCTTGGACTCGCCCTGCCGCGAAAATATTGTGTTTCACGGGAGATAAAGTCGTTTCTTTTTGCACAAAGTCTGCAGTGTGGATGGAAAGTTAGTCGGTAATCTACACAATACAGAGAGAGAGAGAGAGGGAGAGAGAGACACGCACGTGCACACACACACACAAAAAAAAAACCTACATACATTTTGTATACGTGTATGACATATTTGTATGCATTTCACAAGGTGTAAATTATGTAAAAAATGTATACTATTGTATACACACACATACATTAACTATCGAGATGGATCCAGCTACAGGGAGACATTATGTGCTCAAAATTACTTTATTAAAGAAGACACAAGAACTTCATGAGACAATTTGTGTCTCCTTAACATTTTCAAGTACCAGTACTGTGAAAGTGGATATCTTTGCGAGAGTAATTTTTTGCGCTCGGCGGGGAAAGATGGATTTCGCATGTTTTTAATCCCAGGGAATCAGGACTTCTAATAGCTATAAAGTACTGGAGCATATCTATGGCATGTAAAAATATTCGAGTGCATTTATTTTTGCACTAGCTTCTGGTTGGCAAAATGCACAAAAATTTCCACTTTCACAGTACATGTTAGGAACAGTGTATCCCATTCAAGCACACGCTTTACTGCTGACCTTGCTCATAAAATCCACACAATGTCTCCCTAAAACTGGATCCAGAGTTTATAACGTTACTGTATGTAATAAACATAGTGTGTCTTTGTTTGTGTGTTTATAGGCCATGTGATACCCACACCTAATAGATGACATGTGACCCCTTTAATATACCAGCACTTGAAAGACCGTTGTCCGTTAATGGGCCATCATGACAGGTTATTGGAAGCTAGGGGTGCACTTTAGATCAGCCTGGCCCTGACTGTCCTTCTGCTTTATGAAGAGCGATCACATGACATGTGACCTTTTTGCGCTGGGCCGGCTGCCCACCATGGTCCAGTGCGTCCAATTAACCTTGGGACGCATCCCAGGGTAAATCCTTGTGTGAACTAAACACGATAACGGCTCAATTGTACTGTAGCAAAGTGCTTGCGGATCATACTTTGAAATTGAACATTTCTCGTTAGCAGCAATGGTGTCCCCGTTGTCACATTCAATCAATTTTGTACATGTACTATTCATAATGAAATTCCAGTGCCGAAAGGATTATTTCGTATACCAAAACCCTACATTGTGCCGAATGGCAGAATGAATGGTACTGTTGTCTGTATTTGAAAGCAACCTTTACAGTATACTGTACATGCACAGTACACAAAATTTCAGCTTGTGAATTCTTGCAGTGAACATTGCCTTTAAATGTATGCTGGTTGTTGTTCTTGTTTTGTGCTTACTCCACTCAACTCAAAATACATCTGTATCATTTCAGCCTTGGTTATTTGCAAATTCTGGTTGAATAACCAGTACCTTTATCATTCAATAAATTTTGTATTGCCCATCTTTATACCAGATGAACGTTTTATTCCTGAGGTTAACCATGTTAATGTTTTAGGAATGTTTAGGAAAATGCTACTAATGGTTATCTGTACATGGTATTGAGGTTATTACATGGAAGGGGGCATTTCACGAAGCATTTTATCTGATATTTTAGCTGACAAATTTGCTCTCAGCCAATCAGTCAGAAGCTTAAATATAATTATGTGTAATGGTTCAAATGTCAGAAGAAAAAAAAATGTAACAAAATGCTTCATGAAGTCGCCACCCCTCCCCCCAGTTGTTGGATGCTTTACCAAGGATTTTACATTGTGAAGGCTTTGCCGATAAAACCCCGTAATAAGATTTGCAATAGTACTTTATATGAAGTGACATATTATAGTAAAATATTACTAAAATTTACTTATTTTTGCCATAGAATCTGTAGAGAAAATAAAGCAGTCATGCAAAGGTACAGATTGTGTTGAGCTACTGCTGCTGTACATCATGTGCAGTGTATGGCAGTGAGTATAAAAATGCAGGCTCACCAAAATTCACACAAACAATGTACATGTACATTTGTACACGTCTCATCAAAATCTTTGAGGTTTCACAAAACTGTCGAGGGAGATGAAGGCATTTTATTTCAAATATAATCCATTGCAGAAGGTGCTAATAAATACCCAAATCAAGGGAACTTAAAGTTCTTTTGTTAGGTCATGAAGAGACAGTTTACTTCTTCTCTTTCTTTTTTTCCCGAGGAGTCTATTGCAGAATTAGGGAGACTTTGCAGCTTTGCAAATCTATTGTCGATCCCTTCACAAATAACATTGAAATATAAAGTATTCGAGCAAATGGTACAGTATGCGTTATTTAAACACATTAAAGGGATGGTACATACAAATATAGTATTGGTTGAGGTGAGGACTCAGCTTTAAACGCCTTGTGAGATATTTAGAAACAACTCTATGAAGTTTTAAAGAGTGTACAATACTGTGGGGAATTGAACGTTTATTTGGTGAAAATTGGTTTTGAAATGATTGAGATATATAATCCAAAAACAAGGTAATACAAAGCGATCCTAATAAAAGACGCGGCCTGTCGCATTTTATTGGGATTGCTTTATTTTGATATCTCAGCCATTTCAAGACCAATTTTCATCAAATAAACTTTGAATTTTTCTAAGAATTACATGTTCTTTCATATGTGATAAAAGTTTGTCATTATCTCACAAATGCACACACACACACACACACACACACACACAAAGTTAGAAACGTGCAATCCCCATCTACCAGGGTAAACCAAGACTGTACTACCTGTATCCCTTTAAATACTGTCTCTGTTTTGAGTTCAGTCAAATTATTTTGATATTTTATGATTTTGAGAGCACATTCAAGGAGATGAAATTGCTTCCTGTAAACTGCTTTAGATCCCCCCACCACATTCAAAACAAGAAGACCAAAGTTAAGATTCAGAAGGTAGATATCTTTATCAGACATTTCCAAAGGAGATGCATTTACTTTGATTAGAAGGAAATTTTGAAATTGCAATCTTCCGGATTCATCAGGAGAGTCTCTATTTGCTCTAGCCCATTCATTTCAGTCGTCTTTTCAACAATCTTGTTATTGTCTGAGTGCTTCTGACTTCCACGGTGCACTTTGCAGCCATTTATCATCATAATGTCATTCACTTCATTGAGTTTACAGTGGCGCCTGCAACATTACCCCACCTCAAAGCTCTAGAAGAGCTTAGAAGATCATAGAATACCTCACTGTACATTATACCCCGGAGCACTTTGATTTTAAATGCAGGAAGTGTGTTTCATATATTATGATATACAAAATGTAGGTTGTTGTTGTTGTTGGGTGGATTTTTTTTTTTTTAGTACATATTGCATAGTGCATGTGTAATGTAAACACGGATCAGAATACAAATCACACGTAGCCACACGACATGAAATTCCGAAAGAGTTGATGTTACTAGGATCATTTTCTTTCTTGTTTCTTCTTGGCATTATACTTGTTTTGAAAACATTGGTACAGCTGTACCTTAAAGCATGCGGTTGAAATTAGAAACCCCCCAGGAGTTAATGCTTACAAATTTATGCTGTGTGCGATGTTGTACTGTGACCATCTTTTCTGATGTTCAAAATACAGCTTGGAGGAGCTGGAGGGGAAAAGTTGTAATTGCAACACAGAGTCAAATTACCATCCCAAATAATCATCGAGAATTCAATATCATTTTCCATATGATTGTAGAAAATACTCCAATGCTAAATACATGATCTTACACTGTATAACCTCTGATAGTTTGCTGACATGTTGCTTTAATAGTGCACATAACAAAGACTTGAGACCCCAACATGATGAGAAATACATTGTAGCTCTGATATTTGAAAAAGGAATGATATTTTGAGCTGAAGTATACTTGTTGGCTTTGTTCATGTTTCAGTGCAACTTACAACCTTGTAACTTGCAGACATAATGACTTTGTAGCATCCCATGATGCTTTAAGAAACTAACCTTGGAAATGTTGATTAATTTTTTTTTTTTCAGATCTGAAACTTAACATGCATGTGTTGAATTTCGGACAGTGTTTTCTCTTTAATCACAATGTAACCATATGGTGATTGCATTGATACTTGCTGGGCAAACCCATCTTGCAAAGTATCGCACACTACAGACATTCAGATGGCTGGTAATGATCTTCCTATCACCCCCCCCCCCCCCACCTTTCCCCAAATGCCAGCATCTCTCTTGATCATAGCAGGTGCGCCAGCCCTGCGAGCCTCCAAAGCGTGTGCCCCTGTGGTCATTCCTGGCAATAATTACCTGTTTGCGGTTCGCAGACACCCAGAGATTAATGAGAGTGCTTGATGCTCGCAGAAAGGTGTCAAACAGGATCTGCTTCAGGTGCAGTTTTATTCACTGTTTTTCCATACCCTTCTTGCTGTGCTGATAACTATCATGCTTTACTGCAGAGACTGTAGACACGGTTTGGTGCTAAGGCTGTATAAACTATTCATTTAATGGACAGGATTATGTTTTGACATTTCATCAAGTTGTGTAATAAACTCACCGCCCACAGCATGAAACCTGAAAGCTTTTTCGTTTGCCGAAGTAAATCATGTAGCCATTGATAAAGGAAAAAGCTGAAAATCCAGAGTAAACTGTTTTTATAGTCAGAATTCAGTGGATTATCGACTTCATCTTCTTGGCAAGTATCATCAGCCAGAGTAGAGTGACACATACACAATTAGCCACTGTCTCACTGCATGAAACTCTTGTGTAGTTTGCTTCATGATAAACTTCCAGAAGTTTGATCATGCGGCTACACTACCAACCAACAAAACTACAGTATGTGTGGTTTAAATGATACGAAACTACTGTAAAACATGATATTTTCGTGGCATGAAATTTTCATGAATTGGAGCCGACGGCCTTTTTTCAAGGCATAAAATTTTTGCGAGTTGCCTTTAACATTCAATGCATATATTTATACGTGTAGTGTAGACAAGAACTTTCAGGTGTTATTTTAATTTTGCGAATCTTGGCTCTCGCGAAATCCACGAAAATAAAATGCACGCGAACATTCCTCGTTTTACAGTCCCTATAGCTTCAGTTTGAACCCTCCCCCCCCCCCCCCATTGCAAATTTATGCGTGGCCAACAGCATGCGTAACATAATGTCAAAGAATGTACAATGTGCATAAACAACAGGAATGAATCCGAACATCATGTCACAAATTTTTCGAAGTTTCAGTCACATGCGGTCACACTACGCAAAACTACGACTGTGCATGTACTCATAGTTTCGCGAGAAGTGAGAAACTTTCCAAGTGCGTGCAGGAAGTTGACTGTGCCTTTTTACCATGTGTCAAATTGGTGACAGTATTCTGCAATGTGGTCTATGACCTACATGATGTACATCAACAGTAGATATGAAAGTAGTCATTTCTTACCATGGAGGTGTACACATAAGTATCAAGCATTAAACCTGGGGAGAAATCATCTGTTTTTGTTTTTGTTTTTGTTTTTCTCTACAACAGGCTGAACTTTTGTGTTTTAAAGTGCATAAAGTACCACCCAATATGTTCATTTAATATGCAGTGTGTTGTATTGTTTTGGCATGGCAGTATTAATAGAGTTTTTATTGTACAAATGTACAAATGTTTGTGTGTGGTGGTGGTGGTGGTGGTGTATGTTTGTGTGTGTGTGTGTGTGTGTTTGCTTACATTTGTATATCCATGACTGCTATTCATAAGTGGATTCTCTATCATTGAGTTTTCCTATAATAATGGTACTTTCACAATGTGTATGATTCTGTCAGATACAGCATGGCAATTGAATTCACAAGTACAACTGTACAGCATGTTTGCACCATGAAAACAAGAGATTAAAAGCAGAGGGGTGAAGCTTAGATAGGAAATTCCATTTGTACAGAGGGTACCAATAATAATCTCTTGTTTCCATTTATTTTGCCTTGTCTGCCTTGGACTACTTGACATTATTGTAACAATTCCAGAATTTTGGAACTTGTACATGTTGTAAATGTATATGATACCATTATGCCTAATGTTAGTATACGCTTGGGAACAGTAGTACACAATGTACCTCCGTAGACATGACTATGTACATTTCCTAGGAAATTTTGATGGAAGAGTTGCTCCTAAAGCTACACATGTAAGTAATGCCCACCCCCTTATAACTGTGTTTCTCCCACCTACATGTACTCTCACAAATGTTGTATACACATTGATGAGCAAAGCCAGGTGTGTTTACTGTACGATGAGATAATTGGCCACCCCTGGGCTAATGGGATCTAATAAAAATGATGGATGAGCCACATGCCTATTGCAAGTAGTTATAGCCCACCCGCCAAATCAGATTAGATCTGGTTATTTACATCCTTCTTCCAAGAATGATGATACGAGATGGGAGGGGAAAAGAGCAAAGAGGATGGCATTACTTGCACCAGTGCCCCCATTTTTACCTCCGCCAAGTAGGTTTAATAAATATTTTTGTTGAAATTGGTGTGTTTGTCTGTCTGTATGCAATTTAATAACTTTAAAAACTTGTGAACAGATTTAGATGAAGCTTACAGAAATAGTTGATAATGATGCAAGAAACATTATGATTTTGGCAGTGATTCAGGCCACTATCTGGATCCATGAGTGTTTTTTTGGTTTTTTTTCAAGGGCTTTCATTGTCAAGTGGGGCCAACAAATGGTGAAGTTCATGCTGTGTGTACTCGAGGTGTGCGTATGCGTACTGAGCTCACGTTTGAGGTGCAACATGTACATTGTATCTGTAGTATGCGGTAGACTAGACTCCAGTGAGATGCAATAGACCCATTACACACTGGTGGTGTAACATCACAATTTTAATAACTTGTGGAAGTTAAGCCGTGGAAATGGGCCTATTATCATTAGGAAATAGAATGTAGGGAAATCTTCAGCATGCATACAGAAAATTTACGAATGTATTGATAGTGAGCTGCTTGGCAGAGGTCTGTACTCTTCCTGTAATCTATTTGATTATCAAATTATAAGTATTATTGAGTTTATATACAGTTAAAATGCTGTTTGTAAAAAGAATAATACAGACGCATTATTATATTCTCTGTTCTAAAAGTGTTTGATGAGAGTCCTATACAGATCATGAGATATATCTTTCTCATCAGTAGTAGCGTACACATTGATATAACACTAGTTTAATTGTACTGAATTTTTCAAATCCCCATCATTTTATCATTATATTATTTTAAGTACATCAAATATCATACCGCCAGAGTAGCTTACATATATGTATATGATGAAAACCTTTATCACGTTGGAAACAGGCCAAGTTTTGAAAGAAAGATATTATTCAAGGGGGGGGGGGGATCAGCAGTTGCGATCTTGACAAATTTTCATTCGTAGAGGGAGACAAACTGAAGAAACTCAAACCCCAGGCCAAGTTTTGTTTTGAAGAATATGCAACATCAACCTATTGATGAAGCATCGATTGCATGGACTACAATATGAAAGTCGAAATCAAATTTTTCCAAACTTGCTCGTGGTAATACATGCTGAAATATAACATACAAATTGTTATATTAAATGGGTTAGTCAAATACCAGTTAGTGATTGGCTAAACACAGTCATGTGATGGAGGCACATTGGTTATGTTTGCCCATGGGCAGAACATATTTGCAATGTTCTCCCATGGGAAAATATTTTCATGTAACAAATGACAAACGATACCAAACGATTGAACGATAATATTTTTCACGCAGTCGATAGGATAAATTTGCCTATTCTATACAATGTGAAAAAGCAGATGACCGATATTTATTACAATGTGTACGAAAGTGTGATTTGACTAACCCATATTATAACAGATGATGACTTTTGTTGTCGGGAACATGTACCAAGCGTTCCACCCTCAGGGTTTGAAATGCTATTTCGAGAGGCTATAAGTCCCTCGACTCTCGGGACTTATAACCTCCCTCAATAGCATTTCAAACCCTTTGGGTGGAACATTCAGTATGTTCCCTCCCCCGCCAGTCATCATCTACAGTACCGTATATAAGATGCATTCATACTAGCATGGTTGACCAGTCTTATGTTTGCACACATATGCCAGGAAAAATTTGATTTTGTGATTGAAAGTCATTATGGCAAGTTTTGTGTGTAAGCCACTATATTTTTTTTAAACAGTATGATTGTAGAATCTGTCATATGCTTGAAGTTTTCTTATTGATTTTATTGTTCGGCCCCTCAAGTATGTGCCTACAGTATGTAGGCATTGCGTAGAAAATGTGAGTCTACCAAGAAATTTGATGCAAAATTGACAATGAGGCAACAGGGGAAACTTCATTGTCCTGCCTGCAGTACGTAGCTGCGCTATTCCATTCCAACAGACCAAATACTGAAATCATTCATGAGTGTCTCATGTGTGGTTTAATCCCTGAGATTTGCTGTTGTTACTGCAATATGGCCTTGCACCCAGTCCTGATTAATTCTGTCATGAATAACAGGCAAACCACACATTACAAAGTACAGTTGCCTCCACTTAAAGGACAAGTCCACCTTCATACATGTGGATTGAGTGAAGGCAACAATATTAGAAGAACACATCAGTGAAAGTTTGGGGAAAATCGGACAATCCGTTAAAAAGTTATTAATTTTTAAAGTATCTGTGCAGTCACTGCTGGATGAGAAGACTTCTACAGTGTGTGATGTCACATGCGTACAACAAAAATAAGGAAAATAAAAAGATTTCACAAAACTTTACTTTTTTAATAAAGTGCACATTTCTTCGACTTGCTACTGAGGTATGTTTAGGGTAATAGAATTATTCCCCCTGCCTTCTGAAAGAGAGAAGTCGAGTGTTCTTTTGTTATGCGAGAAAAATGGAAATATGTTGAATTTTCTTTATACTTACTTTACATCGTTGTACTCATGTAACATCACAACCTATAGTAGTCTTTTCATCCAGCAGTGACTGAGCAGAAACTTCAAAAATTCATAACTTTTGAACGGATTGTCCGATTTTCTTCAAACTCTCACTGATGTGTTCTACTATTATAATATTGCTGCATTCACTCAACCCACATGTCTCTGAAGGTGAACTTGTCCTTTAATCGACACAACTTGGGAGCAGTAGGACCCTCTTTTCCCATGTAACAATCTTTCCTGATTTTTATGAGACCAGACATTTAGTCATCCACTGACTACACTAGTTTAGGGTTAGACAAAGAAATTCAGATTCACATTCAGATTTCTTTATTTGTCGGGGACAGTATAAGAATGGATAAATAACCAAATGCCCATTAGGATCGTTGACTTCATATTGTTCTATAGTGGTCTTTCAGTTTATTGGAATCCCGATATAGATGGTGGTGACTGTGCATCACATTTGCAGGTTAGCCACCCAGATGAACCCACCTGTCTCATTGCATGCAAATGAATCTACAGAATCTGTCTTCTCTTGGGCTGTGTACATGGATGTATGTACACGTGTGTTGTGTGTTGTTACAACCTTTGGTATGGAGGTACATGCATATGATGTACATGTACAACTGTACATGCGTTGTACATGGGCCATTCTCAGATTAAGTGTTCAATTCCACGTGAGTAAAACCGAAAAATCAACCACAAAGTAATACATTCAAAGATGTGTTTTTGGTAACTTCAAAACCGGTCAAATACGAAACAAAAAGTGGAACATTCTAAATGATGGCCATTCATTGAGTAAAAATGGATTGAAATAGAGCATCATATATGATTTTTGATCACAAATCAGATACGTTACCGCAAATTTACATGTTGTAATGGACTCCTAACGTTGAATTAAATTTACTGTTTTGATCCAATTTCTGTTCAGGAAAAGACATTTGTCCCCCATAAAGATATTGGGATTTTTCAAGAGGTAAAGACGTTGTCATCCCTTGCTAGTTAGTAGAAATTATTTCTGTGT
Organism: Diadema antillarum; assembly: GCF_040938485.1. Classification (NCBI taxonomy): domain Eukaryota; kingdom Metazoa; phylum Echinodermata; class Echinoidea; order Diadematoida; family Diadematidae; genus Diadema; species Diadema antillarum. Next base: position 1,058,867 of record NW_027270911.1, on the reverse strand, counting down.
GGTAGGTTGAAATATGTTTTTTGCTGAAATAAAATATAACCTTAAGATTCACTTTGTATTTTTAACAAATTTCGCTTACAAATAAAGTTTTGAATGCCACAAATCATGCAAAGGGAACGATCCGATCTGGAATTTGCACAGGAAACAAATATGAATTGCTTTCCTGGGGAAATAACTAGTGAAAAACATCGAATTGCCTTTGGTAACGTATCTGGTAAAATATAACTAATAATTTTAGTTGTGTATGAATTAATGAATATCACCTGTTTAGTTATTTACTTTATGAATTGATGTAAAAATGAATGATGTAAGCCCAAATTAACAATTTTAAACATTGTACGTAATATTTAAACTATGAAATGTAGTGGAAAAGAGCCCTAAATATGAGAGCTGAGTTCTTCATTCACAGAATATTCTCATCTTACGTTTGAATGTATTTATCCATCTGACTATAAATATTCATTAAGTTTTGATGGATAATGCAAACAAGGTTTAAAAAATATATTTTTGCAGGCACTTAGAAGGAAGTAGGTACAGTCTCTATGAACTTGAAATACTAAAAAGTTGTTTTATCTATGGTAACGTATTTGGCTCACTCCTTTTAATGAAAATGAATAAATAATTGTTCAACTTATCAATGAATCTTGAGTAGTTCTTCATATGTTGAAAAACACTAGAATAAATATGCAACAGAACACTGAAACTTTTCTCGGAAGCTTTTCATAAACTAGTTTTTACTCTTTCAAAGTTAGGTAACGTATCTGGCGTATCGTAAATGAATCCGTCGGTGAAGTTACAGAGCAATATCTACTGAATATTCTTCATTTGAACATAACTTTAATTTTTTATAGAAGCGTCATTCTATGCAGAATTGTTTTATGAACACTTTGTTATACATAACATTATTTGTCACCGTGGGTGCCCTGAATAATACGTAACGTATCTGCTAAATCTGAAAAGCAAAAAACTGATATGCTGAATCATAGCTTCGTCTTGTAAAATAAACGTTAAAAGTTGTTGCATAGAATATGAAAGTGGCTGGGTTTTATAGATTAGAACTTTGGAATTTGTGAACACACAGAGATTTGTTTGTCAAAACATGTACAATTTTTTTTCAGCATTTTGATTATGTGGTAACGTATCTGTCGGAATACTTGGCATTAAGTTGTGAGACACTGACGCACAAAGAAAAATCATGTGGAAGTGTTGCTCTTTTTCAACTTCCTGTCCTTTTGGTGTAAGAATATAATCCTGAGGTCCCACAAAACGAAGCATGTAATGTGAAGGGATGAATTTTGACCAGATTTGATCCCGTGGAAGCACAAGACCAATGAACAAAATTCGGTCACGTATCTGCGGTAACGTATCTGTGGTAACGTATATGGTCGATCATGATATTATGAGAGCGATATCTACCGAATATTTCTCACTTGTACTAAACTTTAATGTTGAATCGATGCGTCATTCCGAGGAGTAGCGTATAATATACAATTTGTCTGACATTGCAATATCTGTCGCAGTGGGTGGCGTGAAATGTATGTAACGTATCTGTCCAAATAAAAATGTAGAAAACCGATATTTCAAACATTGTACCGTATTCTCAATAAAAAGCTGTTGCACAAAAAAATCTAAGTACTTGCAATGTATGGAGTATATCCTCAGGGTTTCATATACTCAGTGTCAGTGCATAGTCTTGTTATTTTCGCAATGCTGTAACACTAAAGAAACTGGTAACGTATCTGGCGGTGAATTTGGCGACAGGTTTCAAAAGGCTATAAAAAAGAAGTCAATAAAAATTTTGGAACTTTTCGAGTATTGTGATTAGCACATATGATTTGCTTATCGTCCATGCAAATTATATTTGGAAAGTGTGTTTGTGGACGGAGAGGAGCAATAAAACATAATTCTAAAATAGCCGGCGACACTGCGTTTTGGGGGTCTTAACGAAGTTTAACAGCAAAATTTTATACAAAAAGGCAGACAACCGCATTTGATCGTGTTTATTTTTAACAAATAATGTCCTCGTGATATATTATAAACATTTAAATAGTATCTAATAGGTTTCAGGGAACCGCAAACGGTCATGGAATGTCGGCGACACCAAAATTCCGTATTTGCACACTTTTACTGAGAATGGGCCACATGTGTAGCTCTATGCTACAAGTAAGTCCACATACTCTGTACATCCACATGTATCTTTGTATGTGATGTGTGTGTTTGTATTGGTGTGAAGATGGCTGTGCCTGCATTTTTGTGTCTCGGACAGTATATCAGGGTTCGAAATTGGCGATGGTCCGCTGGCCATTGGCCACCCGAAATCATGTCGGACTAGCTAAAAATCGCAAAATTCTGAAGTTACTAGTCCGTCTGGCTAGCCAAAATGTTGCTTCAGTGTCAAAATTTATTCTAAGTAGTCCGCCTGGCTAGTTAAAAAAAAAGTTAAGTGCAACCCCTGTATATGACATGATCCTTTATCATACCAAAACTGCCTTATAAGAACCATGTATTTTGATTGGTGCGTGTAGTTCAGATGCATTTTTTTTCTTTATAGCAAACAAGTACTATAAAAGTGGAAATTTTCACGCATTTCGCGTAACCAGAAACTAGCACGAAAAAAAGCACGCGAATACTTTTCCTTGCAATATGTTCCTGTGCGTGATGTCTTGATTCCGCGGAATTAAAAACACGCGAAATTCTTCTGACTCGGCCAAGCATGAAAAATTAGTCGCGCAAAAATATCCACTTTTACAGTATCATTTTCAGCGTACTTCAGTTCAAGTATCCGGCCATTAGTTCCGCCTTTCTTGCTTGGCCAAATCAATCATACATGTGATCTCTGTGCCTTGATGGATGGGACTCCGATGATTGATTGAACCCCTGTAGTCATGTGATAGTCACCAGACGGTAGTAAACATGAGAAGGGATGGGGGGGGGGGGGGGAGTCAGCGGGAGAAGACTGGCTCTAGGCTGTGTATCAGTTTTCTGTCATGTGGTTACAGTATTAAAGGACAAGTCCACCTTCATATACATAAGGATTGAGAGAATGCAGCAATATCAGTAGAACACATCGGTGAAAGTTTGAGGAAAATTGGACAATCCGTTCAAAAGTTACGAAATTTTTAAGTATCTGCGCAGTCACTGCTGGAAGAGAAGACTATTACAGTGTATGATGTCACATGTGTACAACTATATAAGGAAAATAAAAAGAGAATTTCACAAAACTTTACTTTTAGAATAAAGTGCACATTTCTTCGACTTGCTACTGACGTATTTTAAGGGTAATATTATTTCCCCTGCCTTCTGAAAGAGAGAAGTCGACTGTTCTTTTGTTATGCGAGAAAAATGGAAATATGTTAAATTTTCTTTATTCTTTCTTTATATCGTTGTACTCATCTGACATCACAAGCTATAGTAGTCTTTTCATCCAGCAGTGACTGAGCAGAAACTTCAAAAATTCATATCTTTTGAACGGATTGTCCGATTTTGCTCAAACTCTCACTGATGTGTTCTATTAATATCGCTGCATTCACTCAACCCACATGTCTATTAAGGTGAACTTGTCCTTTAAGCACTTTCTATTTAAGCACTTTCTGTGCCAGGGACTTTGGACAGTATATACAATTCTGTGTTACGATTTCCATTGCCAGTAGGCACTCACAGCGTACAAAGGGTTACGGAGTGCATGACAAAATATGTATAAAAATATGTGCTTGAATGGGCACATGGGCAAGGGTACAATGCATTTTAAGGAGCAAAATGCTTTTAAAAATCATTTTACTTGCTCCGTAGTGACGAGTGCTTGCCCCGGGCAGGTGAATTTGCAACACCCAATTAAGTCGACTAGTTTAGCAGTGACGTCAAATGCACGGGTGTTTGGGGCTCAAGTTTCTTGCGATGAGCATTTCTTGTCAACAAGTTTTATTTTCTTTTGATTTTCATGCTTCTTGGTTGTGTGTCGTCATGGAAATCATTAATTTTTGACGGAGGATCCGATGCACACACTGTATTTGCAATCATTCAAACCTAATGTATTCCTGGCCCATAATGAGATGGAAGTTACATGTACTTGAACTAGGTCAGATTGATAAAATTACACTCTGCATATTCAATATGAGTGAGGTCCATTGCAGAACTTTTTCTTTCAATACATTTCAGTAGGTTCAGTAAACATCTATGTTCAGTGTAGATTGCGTCAGAAAATTGGCATACTAATGTGTGAATGGATGGCATACTGTATACAAATGACAGTAGGTACATTGTAACACATCACTGGGCTGCAATTGATAAAATACCCCTAAACAACAACAACATCATCATCATCATTTTTAATATGAACATTTGGCTTTAAGTACATAGCTTGTACAGTATACTCATTGAAAAACCTTCGGCAAAACACACACACGCACACACACGCCACACACTCACACACACCCAAAAATAGAAACAAACCAGAACAAAAAAAGCCAGACCAGTTTAATAAAATGATAAACATGCCAGGTGTGACCCGACCTGAAAAGGAACAGGGATAGGAAAGTGAAACCAGTGAGACAGATATTGGAGAGAGAGAGAGAAAAAAAAAAAAAAAGAGGAGAGATCCTTCTATGGACAAGGTATGAAGCAGGGGAAAATAAGAAAAGACAACACACAGGATGAAATGATAGAGAAGATGAGAGAGAAAGGGAGAGGCATGCATACCCTGGCATGAACCAACATGCTGCCACATGAAACCATGTCTTCTAGTTTTAACTCAACGCCATCTGGATGTTAACATAAAAATCAGCCATGCAATGAGGAAGTATATTGGAATTTTAAAGTTGAATACATGTGTGGCCACAAAGGACTGGCTTACACTGTAAAGTAGTTGTAGCAACTGCACATTCAAGTTAATGAGATAATGTTATTGTGTCATGGCCTCAGGAGTCTGCCACTAACATGTGCACTGATCTTTCCTTTTTGATATTAGATAAAAACAAACAAGTATTCTTTTCATCAATTTTCTATTGTCCTGAAAATAACCAAGCAATAATGACAGACTCTGGGGTGATGAAATCTTAGTTGCCAAAGTATCTATAGATACAGTATCCAGAACGTGATTTCATAATACTTTGTACACTTTTTTTTTTTGTATAATAGAAAAGTTTTGAGTTCTTGACATCATTCCCCTAATGTCATTTGCATGCTGTGTAGTTTTTGACTTTCAAATATCAAAATTCAATGAAAATATGTGATGCATTGCTGTATACAAGGTCTGATAACTTTCTTTATTCTACTGTATGCAATTTTGATATTAAACTGCTTTGACCCAGTCTCATAGCATACATTGTACATAAACATGCCCCAGAATTGCAAGTTAATGCACAAATTTCTACACATCCACTTTTCTGTTTACCAGGTAAATGTTTGGTTAGTTTCCCAGACAAATATTTCTGAAAGATTTTCATGTTTGTATAAAACATTTTTTGATATGTGAACCCCGACATGCAAATAGTCAGTACCTAGAAAACCGACCGTGTCATTATTTAGACCCAACAATCGTAACCTGATTTGAATTATAGTATAAAATCATGTGCACCAAAGTTAATTGCCTTGTAAGGTCAACATTAAAGAAGAAAACAATCTTGTAAACTGGCTCAATGGTGTTTTTTTTTTTGTTTTGTAATTACACTGAGACTATAACAGACCCTGTGTTATTTCACAGAGAATATTAATAACCATGCTTTTCATTTGCTGATATAATATATGAGGGCCGTACCATATACAATGGAGTACCAGTCAATAAAACAATTTCATTTTCTTTTTCTTTTTCCAGGTAGCCTAGAGTTGACTGATCTGCAGTTGAAGCCAGAGGCATTGGTAAGTCTGCCAATAAGTTTGAGGATAAATCTCATTTTATAGGTACACTTTGTTGATTTTGTGTTTATTTATTTTTTCATAAAAGTAGGATGTTGTGATACATTACACTGCTGTACACTGTAGAACATACCAACACAAATAATCCAGCAGCACTATTAGATACAATGCAACTTATTCAGATAAAAGTCTCATTTTATGGCTACATATTGTTGATTTTCTGTTTATGATTTTTTTTTTCAGAAAAGTGGGTAGCAGTGCTATTTGTTATGTGATAAAAATTATTTGTGATGACTAGAAACGCTGCAGCTATTTAATTTTTAATGTTTTTTCTTCAGTGCCGGATGTACAGTGCGTTTGTGAGCTACACAGACATGAACAAACATTGTGATACATGACAATGCTGTAGAACATGCCAACACATAATTATTACCTAACAGCACTACAGTATTTAAGATATTATGCAACTGATTCAGAGCAAGTAAATATTCAAATGTACACAATATTACTACTAAAAGGTTTACTTACAGTTTGTATGAATACTCAATCAAAGCAAAAGATGTATTGAATTGCAGACTTTGTTTTTAAAACTAGAAACATTTGTGGCATAGACAAATAGATACATTGTACATATTACATACAAATCCTTCATAAGGAATGTATACTGTACATGTGTATTTAATTCAGTCTGTATCAAATATACTTGGACTTTCACATTGATTTAATCTCTGTTATACAAGAAATAATCCTGAGCACATTGTGGTCATGAGATACAATGTATGTCACAGTGGTAATCCATATTTCTTGGGACTTGGGAGTACAATGATCATGCTGCTTGGCTTTGTCAATATTATGCAGTTTCTGTTTCATTTCTTTTTTTTTTATTACAGGCAGAGTTGAACCTTCCTATTGAAATTACTGCAGGACATATAGGTAAGTGCTGCAGCTGTACAATTCTATTATTATTATTATTATTATTATTATTATTATTATTATTATTATTATTGTTATTATTATTATTATTATTATTATTATTATTATTATTGTTATTATTATTATTATTTTTATTATTTTATCATAATTATTATTATTATTATTATTATTGTTATTATTGTTATTATTTTATCATAATTATTATTATTATTATTATTATTATGATCATTATTATTGTCATCATTACTACATTGTACTACTTCTACTACTACTACTATTCTTATTATCATTATCATTATCATTATCATTATCATTATCATTATTGTTATATTGCCTTTCTCTGTCAATACCTCATGTCAGTGTGGTTTGTATGGTTTGTATGGTTTCTGTAATCATGAAAGCCACTGGTCTGATTTTATACTTGTAAGCAGTGTTTCCAAGCCATAATAATAGGCCTGCAGGTGTTGTGTGTCAGTCATCCATCGATCGCCTGATCTGAATTGTTGACTATCACTTGGCTGCCGGGCCGTATTGCATTGGCAAATATTTGTGCGCGACATTTATCCCCCCGAGATCGAGCTAGTTGTATGCAAGTACCTTGATTGTGCTATTTTTACATTTAACAATTCATCCAACATGCTGTCTGCTCTTTGATACTTTGACATTTTCCGAACAATAGGTTTGAGCGCATCTCAAAGATGGGTAATGGCATCTGCACCAATACAATAAAAAAATAGAGCTGGCCCATAAACCTCATCACTTATGGAGCTTAGAGTCAATGGTTTCCTTGAAACACATTAACAGGCATCAGAAGGAGGGTGATTTGATGCTCACTAAATGACATTTGTGTTGCGTGCAAAAAGGTCTGAAGTGCACATGCAGGGAATAGCATTTTTCTACCAGGAAACTGGCTACCCGATATTATCTCCTGTCTCATTATGTCTTCTGAATGTTCAGAGCCATCAAGGAAGAATTGCAATCATCTGTGGGTGTTATTTACAATGGGTCCAGTGAATTCAGAAAATCACTCAGAATGTGAAACTACTCCATTACCCATTTCACATATTGAATATAGATTTAGAATTGACCAAACAACCATCATTTCAAAGAGAGGACTTCTATAGAATCACACAGTCATTATATCGCCATCTCATATTCAAGTACTCTTCTGGCAGCAGCTATTTCAAATTTTATCAGAAATGCCAAAAAAAGTATTTTAAAAAAATTATAAAGACTTTTCTGACTTTGCATCTGAAAGGCATTCAAAAGAATAATTTGTTTCTGAAGTTTTCATCTGCTCACATTTAACCGTGTGCGAAGTGATACAAATGTACAAAGTTCAGGTTCCCACAACAAATCTCTATGGCAACTATACATTTCCTTTCAGGGAGTAAAACTATAGTATGTATGTGGATTGAGTAAATGCAGAAATATTAGTAACACATATCTGAAGTCATGTGAAAATTAGACAATCCTTTCAAAAGCTACGAATATCAAAAGTTTTGGTATAGCCATCGATGGATAAGCAGATGACAACAATATATATCTAGCCTAATGAAAGAGCACTTGGCTTATTACCTCTTTCAGAATACAGGGGGAATAATGTTACCCTCAACAATGTATATCAGTAACAGGTTGGAGAAATATGTTTTATTATAGAATAGGAAGTTTGTGGAATTTTCGTTTCTTTATTTTCTAAATATCATTGTCCTGCTGTGATATCACAAATTGTTTTAGCCTTCTTATCCAGCTGTTGTAATACCAAAACTTAAAATTCAAAACTTTAAAACTTAAGAAACGCTTGAATGGATTGTCTGATTTTCCACAAACTGCACTCATGTGTTCAAAGATTTCTTCATACACTTAATCCACATTCATATTGGGTGTAATTTCCCATTGAAGTCACTTGTTTGTTTGTCTCTTTTTTTTTTCATTTCTGCATTTCCAATTTCAGGTAGGATCTATGTGGATTTCTCCTGGACCGGTCTCTTCTCCGAGCCAGTGGTGGTCAACGTCGAGGATGTACTCGTGTTGGTCAGTCCGCTCGCTGACCGACCGTACGATGAGGAAAAGGCTCGAGACTTGGCCAATGCCTTCAAACAGCAAAAACTGTCGTCCCTTGAAAAGCCCAAAAAGTCATCAAGTTCAGACTCAGGTAAGCCCGTGCAGAGCGGCTTTTCATCTAGAGTTCTCTTTCCCCTTTTGTACTTGTGTGTGTATATGTGTGGTTTTTTTTATTCATTTATTCAGTCTTATTTCAACAGGGTAGCCTCATCAATAGGCAGGTACTGTTCTTCCTGGGGGCCCTTCACATACAATCATAAAAGTTCAAAATTATGATATTTACACAAAATACAGCATACATGGACAGGTACAGTTTTTCCACTGAATCTGAATACATACAATCACACAATAACTGTACAATGATGTTTTATAAACATGCTAATCAAACAAACGATAATACCGTGGTGGGCCTACGTATCTAACCAAAAACATTACAGAAAACTTTTGAAAAAGCAAACAAAAACAATGTCCCTGAATGTGTTTGTACCTCATCCAAGAATGAGGGAGCCAGCTCAATCCGCAACATTTGTGCAAGTTTCCTACTGTGTGAGTGTGAATTTTGATTTGAATGATATCCGTAATAGGTGATTATTATAATACTAATTATACAATACAACATTAAAAAATATGTTCCTGGGACAAAGTTTATGTCTAAGACAAAATGAGAGACCGTAAAATACCCATGTTTTAGTTTCAGACTACAGTACCTTCACAATGCTCAATTTATTGGATTATTCTTAGTAGCTGCTAGGTGCAAATAGTCCATCCTATTTGTCTCTCACAAAGTGGTAGGCAGCTCTGGGAGTGTCTCTTAGAAAGTGGAAATCCATTCGCCAAACACTGATAAAAACTGTGTGGCATGAAATTTTCCTTGGAACACACAGTGTCTCCATGTGCCATTAAGGGTGTTTTTATCAACTCTTTTTCTCGGCAGAAACAGGTTTTCCAAACAGCTTTCAAGGAATTTTTACGAGTTGATAAACGCAAAGCTGTTTTGAAAGCCCTTTCGGAAAGCCTTTTCGAAAGCCGCAAAATTGTGGCTTTCCAAACAGGTTTCCTAAACAGGTTTTCAGAAATTGATAAATGCAAAGCTGTTTTGAAACGGCTTTGTAGTATTGTACTGCAGTTATGAACAATGCACGCCTTATATGATCTCTTCTCCTCGGGTCGAATTGCGCGATGCAGCTGTGCAGTACAGGCCAGTTATTGTGTTTGCGAAGAGTTGATAAACGCAACTATTTTGGAAGCCATTTCTAAAGGGCTTTGGAAACGGCTTTTGAAAGCCGTTTAAACAGGGGAAAGTTGATAAACGCAGCCTAAGATGAAGCAGATAACATATGTATCACAATTTCTTTATTTTTCTGTGGCGATGGCTACTGAACACACCAATTGCTCCTTATAAGGTAATCTGTTTGATTTCAACAGAATACAGAATCATAATGGTATCACATTGATAGTTTGTCACAGTGCAGCTAGATACTGAGTACCTTCATGCTTGCCAATGAAGGTTCAGATTAGCACAGAGAATGTCTCATTTATCGCATAACTTGATTAAAAAAGCTGACGAGAAACAAATTATTCGAGAGATCTGTTCGCGGCGATTGGTTTATAAACCCCAAGAGGATGCGAGCAAATGTGGTTGTAATCCGCTCGCTACCACCGATCCGCAATCTGGGCATTGATCCCCCTCAAGTGGCACGATGTGATATGAGATATCCTTGACTAGCTAGTCTTGTGTAGGGATTGATACCGTGGAAACCCACCGCTCAGGTCCTTCCAACGTCTTCCCTCCGCTTTATTAATCATGCATAGCACAGAGCACACTCTCCCAGACGGCTGCATTTTGGGGCTAAGGCCCTACAGTGTGTTCATTATTGTCGCCATACGTTGTAGACAATGTAATATACTGTGTGTGACTGTGTTGTGTGCCTATTGGAAGAGCTGAGGGTGTGATAGGATGTCCTAGATACCCAGATAATGTTTTCCAATCTGGGGTATTAATGTCACTATTTTCTCATGAATATTAATGATAATGAGTTATTCATGGAAATCATGACGGCATCATGCGTTGTTCATCATGATACAGTGACTCCCATTGCCTCTTTGTGTATTTTATGCTGTTTGTGCATACGTGCTTGTGTGTAGTTGTGTGTATGTGTGTATGTAAGTGTGTGTGTGTATACATGTATGTATCAGCACATCACAGGGATGCCATAGGTAATTATGCCATCACCTCTGTTATGTTTATGGTGTAAAGATAGGGTATGATGTAATTTCTATGACATCAAAATCATGCTCAATTAGACCAGTAGCTGTACCATGCTGCTGTAAATTATATGTGAGTTCATTGTGACCAGAATGGCATGAATTCTGTTGAGTACAGGAAAATAGCTCTTTCAAGCACCCAGATGATGATGAATGGTGACAGAAATACATGTAGAGAGAGATCAGTATAAGGTACAATAGTATATTTCTATCAGACGATGTTGCTAAAATACTTTGCAGTACCTAAATATGTGACTTTTGGTTAATCTTGCCCAGTTGACTGACTTGAAGACTGTCTTTGAAAACAGTGAATAAGTTGATACAAGGACAAAAAAGAAGGGAGAAAGGTATTACTATGCTACTGTGAAAGGGGATATTTTTGTGTGAGTAATTTTTCGCGCTTGGCTGGATAAGATGAGTATAGCACATCTTTAATTCCATGGAATCAAGACCTCAAATATTGGAACATATGGCAAGCAAAAATATTTGAGTGCTTTTATATTTATTTAAGACCCCCCCCCCCAAATTTCCACTTTTACAGTATACAGATAAGCCTTAATGTTCAGTATCACCACAAACAAAGAAAAAAAAGAGAGTATTATAGCTTTCGCATTGTGCAAATAGTCATTTAGATAGTGACCATTGCCAGTAACATAACCATCATAGGGAGAATGGGAAACATTTTTGTAGTATAAAAGTGCCTTCAAAATTGCAATTGGTGGCAGCTAGGCTGTTATGGGGTTCCCCTTAATAAAGAAGAGACCAAGAGAAGAATGAGGAATGGTTGATGAAATACAGAGAGATAAGTACTGTAAACGATTATATTTTCAAATGATTAATCTGTCACGCTGAACGGCTCAAAAACATATTTGCAGGTTCTCGAATTCGCATCAAATGTACAATATTGTCAACCCATTCAAAATGTGCAGAGAAAATTGTGAAGATATTTTTGTGGGTTTTAGAATTCGCGCTTAGCCAGAAGTAGTGCGAAATACACAAAAATGAATGTACCACAAAAACTGGAGTTTGAGGAAGGGACATTTTAAAGAGAAAGAGATAAAATTACACAGGAGTAGAAGCTCTTCAGAATATATAATGCAAGTATACGAGAAGGTGAGAGAGATATCTGAAAGCAGCTTTAATCCAAGGAACAGATTAAAGCTATTAAAAGCTATGTAAGACAGCAGAGAGATAGATGAAGACTGCATGGATTAAATTGATTTTCTCTGCTTTTTGTCAAATCTGGGGTGATAGCGTTGCCACAAACACAATGTGTGATGCAACGTTCCTTAATTCCCTCAACCATGCGGCTGTTTCCCCAGTGATATCTTTATGCCACTTGGGCCTTCACTGTATCAGCGTGTAAGCCACTTGAAATTCAAGTGTCATGTAAAGGCCGGGGGTGTTCCGTGATGCGTGCATTGCGTCATGGGCATTTCTGTTCAATCAACTGTGTGTATGTAAGAACTACACTGGGAATGTTGAATGCTACTCAAACGTGAAAATGTCAAAGGCTGCTTTCCCGTGTCTTGTGTTTGCCCTCTCTGGCTGAATGAAACCAATTTTCAGCAAGGGCATTGAAAAAAAAAACAAAAACATCAAGTCTTACCAACAGAATATTTATGAAACAGTTTCAGCCATGTTTTTTTTCTTGCAATATTGGGCTAGCCATTAAACATTAACAGTGCTGCTGTTAATCATAAATCCGTCTAATGAGTACAGTCTGAAGGATACAAATCAGCGGGATTATGGTGGTAATTTACTCTACCTTGTTTTCATGCCTTTCTCCTGCCTGTCTGCCTCAGTTGTGAGCTCTCCTCCGTTTTCTCTCTGTCACGTCTTTCTCCTCCCCCTTTTCTCCCCCCCCCCCTATTTCAGTCGCCCCCTTGGGCATATCCAGGTACCAAATGCCCAAATCAGGATTTTTGTTTGTTTCTTTATCACACTGTGGGATCTAGTTACAGAAGCATTTGAGAGAGCCTTTTCAAGGCCCACATCCTTTCAGCTCAAGGGACTACACTCGGCTAATTCATGTGTCGTTGCTGACTTTCTGGCAGTCTGCCAAACACAGTTAGGATTCTTGGAAATTTCAATGAAATATTAGATGCAATGCTGTGCACAGAGAGTATAATCCTAAATATAGTACATACACTGTACATATATTCCTGGGCCATGATTCTAGTGTATTATTAATTATTCAAGCCTCAAAATGAAAAAAAATCAAACAGCATGGCTTGTAATGATGGAGATGAAAGGAAATAAATGAATTATTCATGAATTAAATGTTTGATATGCATAAACTGGCAAATAGTTGAAAATTTATATAGTACAATAATATTTGTTCCAACAGAAGTTGACAGTAAAAGGCAAGGGACCTGTGCAGAGCTTGCTATGTGCAATCAAAACAAGCAGTGATATCTAGGCTAGATGTGAAACTAGCATGATTTCTATACTCCACTGCACAGCAGTCATAGCCATAGCTTGTTTAGTAGCAATACCATATTTGTCATCAATTATTGTTTAATTGTGACTTTCACAATGCTTGTATTGCTTTTTCTTCCACCACAACATTAGTACACTGCTCAGGTCAAAGCAAAGGACTTGATTCCTGTGATCAAAAGATAGTGGTAGTCTCAGAATACATTGCAAAACATTTTGCATATACAGTATTCATCGCATAATCGGGCATCTGATAATCGGGAACCTCGCTTAAATGACATACGCTTCCCAGAAACATTTCCAATGCACGTTATTTTCACTGGATAATCGGGCGGGGACCTCTGATAAACGGGCCAATTTTTCTTCAAGCGATCTTTGATTTTGTTGATACATGTATTTAAAAAACATGCCTCGCTCACACAACTCAGGCTGTGTACGTTGTTTAATCTCAGTCATACACTTTGAGGGCAAAGTCCAAATTCCTTGTCTCTGAGTGTTTCAACTTTCAATACACTGTGATCTGTGCGTACGTCACAATCTTCCTCAGTTGTGAATGAGCTAGAGGGTCGCGCCGAGGGGTAGCGTGGTAGTGTATTCATGCACACGTGTGTGTGTGTATGTGTGTGTGCACTACATGTACATGTCGTATGCCGTTAGTGTATGGTGAATGCTCATCGCGAAATCGGGCACCTCGCTTAAAGGGGCCGTGTTTGCTACTCCCAACCTGTCCCGATTATGCGATGAATACTGTATATATATTCTGTTATGTATGCAAATATTCTTACATGTACATTTCTATCAATATTACAATTACAGTGGTGAAATAATGCATACAGTCAAACCTGCCATAATCATCTACTAAACACAATCCCCTCCCCACCCCAAAAAAAAAAAACAACAGAGAAATAAACAACAACATGCTGTTAACCACCCTGTCTGTTGCAGCCACCTGTCTTTAATGGCCATTTTTTTTTAAATCACCCTTTGGTGGTCACTATAGACAGATTTGACTGTATATCAAAGTAGATATGAAGACAAGCTATTAGCAGACAAAATATTCGCTCTCATGATGTATCAAAAACATCAGGCAGCGAGCAGTTCTATATGGCATCTTTGTTGATACTGAGATATTTATATACTCAAAGCAGAGTCGGTATGTTTGCCAGACTGATATTGCAAATCTGTAAAACATAATGGCTCTCTAAAGGTCATTTCAAGGAAATAACGGAAAGATGATGAATGTCAAATCGCACTGCCCGCTCTATGTCTGATTGTTTCCTAACATCGCAGTCTATATGATTTTTCTCCGGTTGTGTGCCATAAATAGCATTTAATAAATTCTTTCAAGGAAATATTTCCTGGGCAGGGATGTCTGACAGCGGCATACACTTTGTATGGCTGTCTTGTCTGATGTTGTGAAGAAAAACCTATGTCTAGTATGGTGTAGACAATGACTTGAAATATTTTCTTCCTGTGTATCACCAAGGTACTGTAAATATAGGAATGTTCGCATGCATTTAAATTTCGCATATTTCACGAGAGCCATGATTCGCGAAATTAAAATGCATGCAAAGACTCTTGTCTGCACTATATGCATTGAATGCCAGAGGCACTTCGCAAAAAATTTCATGCCATAAGAAAGGTCGTCAGCTCCAATTCACGAAAGTTTCATGCCGCCAAAATGTTTTACAGTACATGCATGTGCACCTGTAAACAATCTCTTTTTCAATTAAAGGGGAACAAATATTTCTAACAGATGAATATTATATTTATATTAGTGACCTGAGCTAGATCCTCTGCATTACCGTGGAATGCCCATGCAGCAGTCACATACAATCCTCTCGTTAGATTTGCTGATATTGTGCTGCAATGTGGTCGGTCTGCTTTGCAGAATTTGCCCCACCGTGAATGCCTATGAATGCTCAATCTATTTGATAATAGCCGATGCAGGAACCAGCCTGTCAGTGAAATCATGATCATCCCACTTGCCGCAAATCGGTGTGCAAATTGGACTGTAATGGCACCGTGCCGTATAATGACCTAGTTAGCTAGAGATGAAATTGAATTTTGTTGTGTGCTTTGAAAATAGATCAAATGTTGTTCTTGTTGTTAATTGCCATAACATGAGCACAGTATTTGACAAATCACATGTGGATGGATGTGTTGTATTGGCAGCATCTATACCAGTGATGTGTTCATTTTTCATTCCATCACACATTTCATACACTTGAAAGAAGTGATCATTGATTAAATTCACAGAAACCATGAACCCCATATTTAAAAAAAAAAACATTACACTCCTAGACCTAAACACTGCAAAAGCATCTTTTATGTGCAGATTGTAGAGCTTGATATAGTTCCCAAGAATAATGCATGACACCAAGTTCTCTTTTGCATACATCTAGATTGCTCATCAAAAGTATAGTAGAGCATAAATGTTTACACATGGCATGTCTGGCCCATCCAGCAATGTGTAGGAAGCATTTTTATAGAAACTGCGAATATTGTGCACACACACATCTTTAAAAAAAACAAATAATAATAATGATATTGAAAGTCAGCAAGTTGATTATTTCGTATTAAGTTTTCAGTGACTTATTTGTAAGCTTGTGTATGCATTTTTGCCTAAATTTTATGTCACACGAAATCATCACTTTTACAGTATAAGAATATACAAGTAGAGTGGCTTGATTGATAGCAGTTTCAGAACCATTGGCACTGCTCTATGTATTTTTGTTTTGATGGTGTGTGTTTGTGTGTGTGAGTGTGTGTGTGTGTATGTATGTGTGTTTTGTTTCCTAATGTTTAGCGAGGGGTGGGGGCATATATTTCCTGAAATGATATGAACAAGTGAATTCTATTTGTGATGTGCGTGCAAGGTCCCACGATGTGGATAGAATGTTGTAGTTAAAGTTTCAGAGGTTATTAGCTTTGTGTTACCTCTAAATGTCATGTTCTGGATTTAGCCACCTCATGCACTCTATAGATTAGATCACTAGCTGCAGACCTTATTTTTCTTTTCTAATTTTCTTTACTCCTCTTCATCGGTGAGTACGCTCAACCCAGGAAATCCAATGGTATATATGCGCCAAGACCTGATTGTGTATTTAATGCACTGCTCCTGAGTGGCCATTAAAAATGCATCTAACACCTGGTACCACTCTAGGCTTTTACTCTACTTGGCAAACATAGAATTCTCTATGACCTCAGACTGCTGTCCCTTGCATTCTCAATTTCTCCCCCTGTGTTCTTCTCCCTTTCTCATTGCTAATCTATCTATCCTTCTCTCATATCTTTCTCTTACTCTTCCTCTGTATATTTCATATGCTGCCTTTCCCTTCCTCCAACCTGTGTTAAAACTCTAGTTGTGTGCCACAGTCTTAACCTCCTGTGTGCCACATTACTCCAAGACTGCAAGGCATAAGCACTTTTGGAAAACATTTTGTTTTTTAAAAGCCATTTAGTTGGTCAATAGAAATATTCGTGCTAGAAATGTAGTGAACAGAATTGTCAGGGAAATTGTCAACTTTGCTGTGATGTAAATTTTATGATGGAGCAATAATGGAGATTTTACTTGCAGACGACTAGTATTCAAGAACCTAAAAAGCAGACTGCAAAATTTTATTCTTTATCATGATTGCACTGTATACAATGTGTAGGTCTCAGAGATGTGACTATTTTAAAGACACGACCTTGTCAGCGAATCAGAGTTTACTTCAAAAACCCAGATGAAACTCCACTATAGTCACCCTTCACCATAGCTCTATGCACGTTGAGAAGTAGCGATCCATCGACCGGTTCTTGTGTGGTTGTGCACTTGAGCAAAATACGCAAAGTTGGCAAGCCATCGACTGAGTCGACCGTGCAAACATGGCACGTGAAGAATTTATGATATGGGTCACTTCACATCAAAATATTTTTTTTTTTCCATCTGACATTCATTTTATGATCTTGTCATCTTATGCATCTCCTGCAATGTCCTTCTCTGGCTCGTCTCTTTCTGTCCTTCTGTCCTGCCTTCTGTTAATCTCTCATTCTTACATTTAATCCGTTGACAACAGGCTGATTTTGCTGCGTCACACATTTTCCATAGACACAGTCTGCCTGAGTATACTCGGGACTCATCATGATCATTATCTTGCACGTAGGAGTTCAACATGTCTGCCCTCCCGACAAGCCCCTGCTACATTTTCTTTAGAAGAGTCATAGAAAAGTCAATGCCACCCACATACTAGTCATCACTATCAGTCAGTTTCTTAACTCTTTATTTGCCATGGTGGCTATTAACCCCCTGTGTGCCACGTTATTCTGAGACACGAAGGCAGTCATGCTTTGAGAACGAATTCTGTTTTTCCAATCTATAACTTCTACAAATTTGTGTTAAGCTGGACATGATAGTGAGCAGAGTTGAAGAGGAATGCCAAGCTTTGCCTTGATATAAATTGTATGACAAATCTATTTCTATTAATTTTTTTTCATGACCAGTTGCTACATTACTGTAAAGGCATGACTTTTGCACATGAAATCGTGAGAAAAACTTGGAATTTACACGCAAATTTACTTGGGAACACCGCTTGATAGTCAATCACCACATCGAATGCAAGCTGTATGCAAAAGGAACAAAAGCGAGAGAAAAGCGTTCATTGTACCGCGGGATTAGGCGATTTATCGATCGGTTTAAGCGGATTAGTGCGTTTGAGCGGAATATGCGAAGTTGGCACGCCGTCGACTGAGTGAGATGTGCGAACATGGCACATAAAGAGTTAGAGGGGCATGCACCATCTTAAAACCACTGATCTCCAGCTTTCTCCACCTTGACTGTGTATAGTGACTCAGGCTGGTCATCATGTACTGATTGCAGTGAAAAAAATGAAGAGTTTTTCATCCTTTACATTGCTACCCTTTATCACCTTCGTTTCATAGAGGAGTTTGAGGAAACAATTTGAACATGGCCAGTGAAAGAGGGAGTTGAGAGATTATATTCATGGGGTTGATAATAACCCGCATCAGGGCCTCTTCTAATTTGAATGTGTACAAGGTTTAGTCTGACTATATAAAGCGTTCACTCTAGTGTACATCCTCAGTGGACAGAAACAAAGCAATTATGGGACTGTGTATGCAAGTATTGCTCAAACCAACTGTATGCCAGTACACACACGCACACATAAACACACATGCATGCATAACATTTGATATCTTATAGCCTCAATTCAGGCAAATGTGCTCTAATGCAACATTTTTAAAATCTTTACCTTGCCTTTGCTCATTTCGGTGTACCATTTTATTTTGTGTTAAAGACAAACACAATCGTTTTAGTAACCAGAACCAGGATTTCCACTGAAACCTGTGTGAAGATGAATACCTATATAATGCTACATGCCAGAAGGATATCATTCAATAATGTACCTATGTGCAGACTGTAAGATTTAAAACAGTTTGTAGCAATGAGGGTGGAAGCAGGGAAAAAAATCAAAGGGGCAATTTAATTGATGATTGCAGATATGCAAAGTATGTTTAAAGTTTATTATAGTTTAATGAGTGATATCAAAATAAACTGCACAATACAGCCAAAGACAGGAATATTTTGGTTTTTGGTTACCCAGTGCTTTACTTCATGAGCCGTGCCGAGTTCTTTAAATTTCATTCTTCATGCACAACGCAAGTGACTCACCACTCTCTTCGATTCGTAGAAGACGTGAGTCGACTTCCAATTTACTGTTCCTGGCAGCTGCAATAAGATGTCTTCATACCGACATCAGCTTTTCCTCAGATTTACTAGCAGCATCTTCCTTTTATATTGTGTCACAAATGTACACACTAGTAGTTATGTACATGTATGATGTACTGTATGCATGGTTGTTTTAATGTGTATGTACACAGGTTGACCAGATTAATGGAGAACATTCTATGTGGTATAGATTATATAGTACATACAGGCTGACCAGATAAGTGGAGAATTTTCTAGGTGGTATACAATGTAGCTATACAGTACATGCATGTAGCAGGAAATACATTATAGCTCACTCAATCTAGAATGATTTCACCCATTCCAGAAAGTTCTGGGAAGTGCTAACATATTTGGCTGAGTGAGGCACTGTCCCTGTAGCCCAATGTGATTGGTAGTTATTCTTGGCAGTGATGTTTTGTACATAGTTAGGCAGTGAGTCATCCAGGTTTCCTGGAACTTAGACTGGCTAGTAGGTTGGAGAGAGTTATAGAATGTGCTAGAAGGGGTGAATAGATAGTATATAAGCTAGAGAAATTCTGCAGTAGGCAGAGTACCCAACACCTCTGCTCTGAGAGTTACGTCACTTCTGGCTCTGAAGCGACTTGTTATAGTCAGTCCTGTGTTACCTGCTGACCTGTTATGTTTGTGGAGATAAAGCCTGGGAGACATTTTGCCTGCAGATAATTAATTTGCCTTCATTGGGGATAGACACCATTTTTATGTCAATGGACATTGCTACGGAAAAGCTGTGACGGGCTGGATTCCTAGCTGGACAATATTAAGTGAATCATCATTCAACGCATCAACTGGACGTGGTCGTCACAACATTTGGACTCTGCACGTTTCGCCGTGGACGTATATCGTGGATTTTACCCCGGATCTATAACGCGGACTATTGTAACCTGTGCCTCTGGATTTACGTCGCAGGAATCATTCATCGGTGCGTCAAGGATCATTCGTCTGTGCATCGAACATCGTATTTGGACACTTTCAAAGGATTATTTAATACGTGTAAGTGATTCTATTACCGATTTATAACTGTTTCTATTGATCATTATTGTACTGATGTGAAACCGATTACCAGTCTGTACCCACAATATCACTGTTAATAAACCGCCTGAACATCAGTTGATTGTTTCCTTTTGTGCGATCATTCTCAGAGTGATTTTGGTCGTAACAAAATTGGGGGCTTGTCCGGGAATTGAATTTAAAGCCAAAACTTAGAATTTGGAACGTTCCGGAATCCAGAATATTGGTACAAACAAAATACCAGTTGATTTGATTGTTCAATTGCATATTGTGTGTGACAATGTCAATCAGTACAATGGATGTTCAGGCATTTGTTCAGAGGACAGATTTGTCGCTCAAAGATTTGCAAAGGTTACGCAAATGTGATTTGACTGCTATTGCACAGCATTTGAATGTTGATGTTCCACAAGGTGCAAGAAAGGCAGAGATTCTTGACTTAGTAGCTGGTCACATGGAGCTCAAAGAAGAAATTGACACTCCAGATCAAGCTCAAATTTCTGATCAAACACGGCTTGAACTTGCTAGATTGGAAATGGAGAAAGAGAAGATGAGATTAGAAATGAAGGAAAGAATAGAAATGAAGAGAATTGAAAAGGAAATGGAGCAACAACTGAAATTGCGTGAGATGGAATTGACTCATGCACAGACTGTTGGAAATCATGAAAGGGCTCCCTCTGAATTTGATTTGGCCAAGAACATTCAATTGGTGCCAAAGTTTGAAGAAAACAGAGTCGATGCATATTTTGTGTCATTTGAGAAGGTGGCTGACAGTTTGAACTGGCCACAGGAATTTTGGCCCATGCTCCTTCAAAGTGTGTTTGTCGGCAAAGCAGCCGATGTGTACTCATCTCTCTCAAAAGAGCAATCACGTGACTATGCTACAGTCAAGAAGGCAGTGTTGAATGCTTATGAGTTGGTGCCAGAGGCGTACAGACACAAGTTCAGAAATTCGTACCGCAGACCAGGCCAGACACATGTCGAGTTTGCTCGTGAAAAAGAAATGATGTTTGATAGGTGGTACAGATCCCTGAAAGTGGATCAGGACTTTGATAACCTACGTGAGGTTGTTCTCTTGGAAGAATTCAAAAAGAGTGTTGCTTTCAGTGTGAGGTCACATTTGGATGATCACAAAGTGACAAGTTTCCATAAAGCAGCCTTGATGGCTGATGAGTATGAGCTGACCCACAGAAATGACAACAGACCACCTTTCAGGAATTTCTCTGGAAATAAGAGAGACAAAATTCAGTCGAGCAATCCAAAGAATGCTGGTCCTGAAAAAGGCACGAGTTCTGACACTTCATCGGCACCAAAGCCTCAATCTGACAAAGGGTCCAGTACAAGTGCAAATGTCATCAAATGTTTTCACTGTAACAAGACAGGGCATGTAAAGTCACAGTGTTGGAAGTTGCAAAACAAAACAAAGAAGGACTTGGGATTTGTCATGTCAAAAAGTGTCCTACCCGAAAACAGTGTCCCGTTCAGTGAAACACAGGCCATTGAAAGTCAATCTCCCAAATTCAAAGATAGGATGAAGCAGGTGGATGAGAGCTATCATAGCTTTTTGTTTGATGGTGAGGTGACCCCATGTACTTCTGGTGAGGCAGGTAAGCCAGTGGTCATCCTGCGGGATACGGGGGCCTCTCAGTCATTGATGGTGGATGGTGGTATGACTTTTCCACCAGATAGTGCAGTGAATGCAAAAGTCTTGATTCAGACTGTTGATGGCAGTTATATGTCAGTGCCACTGTATAGAGTGGATTTGAAGTGTGACCTAGTTTCTGGTCCTGTGACTGTTGGAGTTGTTCCTGAGTTGCCCATGGCAGGGATTGATTTCCTGTTGGGGAATGACTTGGCTGGGGACAAGGTGGTTGCGTCTCCAGTTGTTTCAGATAAACCAGTGGTGGTTGCTGAAACTGAGCAGTTGCAGGAGGAGTTTCCTGGGATTTTCCCAGATTGTGTTGTGACTAGGTCTCAGGCTCGTAGAGCTGTTCAAGATGATGCGGATTCTGTTGATGTGGAGGAGAATTCCGGTGTTTGGTTGGCAGAAACCTTTTTCAAGGATTTGAATGATGGGGTTGCTGTATTAGGCTCCGAGGCTAACAGTGATGGGCTGTTTAGCAAGTCTTCCTTGGTTGAAGCACAGCAGGCAGACTCTTGAGTTGAAAGGCTTGTCTCAGACGGCGTGTTCTGAGGCTGAGGCTGAAAAGGTCCCTGAGTGCTATTATGTCAAAGATGGCATTTTGATGAGGAAGTGGAGACCTCCCCATAGGCCAGCTGATGAGGATTGGACGGTGGTCCGTCAAGTTGTTGTCCCTCCTAGTTACCGCGGTGAGATCTTGAGGATTGCTCACGAGTTACCTGTTGGCGGCCATTTAGGCGTCAGAAAGACAAAGGATCGGATCATGAGGCATTTTTATTGGCCAGGGTTGAATGTGGATGTGGCTGAGTTTTGCAAGACTTGTCACACATGTCAGGTGGCTGGTAAACCACAGCATTCGGTGAAGCCGGCGCCAATGATTCCGATACCTGCGTTTGAAGAACCATTCAGTCGGGTTCTAGTTGACTGTGTTGGACCTTTGCCTAGGACTAGGTCAGGTCATAAGTACCTCTTGACAATCATGGATATGTCTACACGGTTTCCAGAGGCTATTCCATTGCGAAATATCACTGCTAAGACTGTGGTAGATGCTCTAGTGCAGTTTTTCACTAGGTATGGGTTGCCCAAGGAAGTGCAGTCTGACCAAGGGTCAAATTTCATGTCAGGCATATTTCAAGAGGTGATGTATCGTTTGGGTGTGAAGCAGCTGAAGTCGTCAGCTTATCATCCCCAATCCCAAGGTGCGTTGGAGCACTACCACCAGACCCTAAAGACAATGATTAGGGCATTTTGTGAGGAGTATCCCGAGGATTGGGATAAGGGCATCCCTTTCCTGCTGTTTGCAACGAGGGACTCCCCAAATGAGTCGACGGGTTTCAGCCCATTTGAGTTGGTGTACGGTCATGAAGTTAGGGGCCCACTGAAGCTCATCAAAGAGAAATTCATGACTGAGGATGATGAGGTCCACCTACTTGACTACGTGTCAAAGTTTCGTGAAAGGCTTTCAAAGGCTTGTGAGGTAGCTAGGGAACACTTGAAAGTGTCACAAGACTCTATGAAGAGAAAGGCAGACAAAAATGCCAAAGCCCGAACTTTCAACCCAGGTGACAAAGTTCTTGTACTGCTGCCCATACAAGGTGAACCACTGAAAGCCAAGTTCAGTGGCCCATACAGTGTCAAAAAGAAACTCAATGAGGTGAACTATGTGATCAGTACGCCAGATAGACGAAAAGATCAGAGGGTGTGTCACATAAACATGCTGAAAGAGTACTACGAGAGAAAGGCTAGTCAGCCGGTAGGCGTAGCTCAGGTGGTAGTAGAAGAAGTAGATGAAGAGGGAGAAGCTCAAGATGAGAATGGAAGTGAGCCCTCTAGTGCCAGGTTGTCTAACTCAGAGATGTTAGGGAAAGTAGATGAGGCACTGAACTACCTACCTGAAAATCAGAGGAAAGATGTGACTAGTCTGTTACACGAGTACGAAGAATTGTGTAAGGACAAGCCAGGCTGCACCCCTCTGGCTGTACATGATGTCGATGTAGGAGATGCTGACCCTATCAAGCAAAACCCTTACAGACTAAATCCGAGCAAACTGCAAAAAGTAAGGGAAGAGGTTCAATACATGCTAGACAATGACATAATAGAACCGAGTAAAAGCAGTTGGAGCTCCCCAATCGTCATGGTGCCCAAACCGGATGGGTCTCAAAGATTCTGCATAGATTACCGAAAGGTGAATGCCGTGACGAAAACAGATTCTTTCCCCATTCCCAGACTAGAAGACTGCATTGACAGGGTCGGAAATTCTGCGTATGTCAGTAAAATAGACCTTCTAAAGGGATACTGGCAAGTGCCCTTGACCGACAAAGCCAGAGAGATTTCTGCCTTTGCTACACCAGATGGCTTGTTCCAATGCAAAGTAATGCCATTCGGCATGAAAAATGCTCCAGCCACCTTCCAACGGCTGACAAACCAAATCATTGCCGGACTTGACAACTGTGTCGTATACATTGATGACATATTAGTGTATAGTGACACGTGGGAGGAGCACATTACACACTTGCGGCAACTTTTTGATCGACTCAAGGAGGCCGGATTGGTGATTAATCTGGCAAAGAGTGAATTTGCAAAGGCCAAAGTGGTGTATCTCGGGCATGTAGTCGGTCAGGGACAAGTATTGCCAAGAGAAGCCAAGGTAGAGGCTATACTAGGCTTTCCCATCCCCCAATCCAAGAAGGAGTTGCTCAGATTTCTGGGCATGGCTGGTTTCTACAGGAAATTTGTACCGAATTTCAGCACTGTAGTCACCCCCCTAACAAACCTGCTGAAGGGCAAGGCAAAGTACACCTGGACTGATGAGTGTCAAAGAGCCTTCGAGAAACTAAAGGCAGTCCTTGCTAATGAGCCTGTTTTGGCAGCTCCTGACTTCTCAAAGCCATTCAAGGTGGCAATAGATGCTAGCGATGTAGGAGTGGGAGCGGTTTTGCTCCCAGAAGATGAAGAAGGCACTGAACGACCAGTTAGCTACTTCTCCAAAAAATTGAACACGTACCAGAAGAAGTACTCCACAATTGAGAAGGAGGCTCTCAGTCTCATCCTTGCCCTCCAGCAATACGAAGTGTACTTGACAAATAGCAAAGGGGAGATCACGGTCTATACTGACCACAACCCCTTGGTCTTTTTAGACCGGTTCAAAATGAAGAACAACAGGTTGTTCAGATGGAGCATGATGACGCAGCCATATGCACTCAAAATCAAACATGTGGCAGGCAAAAACAATGTAATTGCCGACGCTCTGTCAAGAGTGTAACATGAAGAGAGTATCAAAGGTGAAAAGTTTTCACCGCATATCATTTCCAGTGTATGTGTTAAGCATATTCATTAATGTGTGCAAAACAGTTTGATATGATTGTATAAGCTCCGAGAAACCAAGCAATATCATTGTAAATAGTATCCATGGAAAGAGAACATGGAATTAATACAGCTATCCAAAAGGCATGTGATAGTATGTGATTATTGTTGCTTGACTTGGACTTTACCTCACATTCATTGTAAATAACAATGAGAAATTGTGAAGGTAAAAGAAACCCTTGCTACAGCAAGGCTTTCTTTTTCCCATGGGGGATGGTGTCACAAATGTACACACTAGTAGTTATGTACATGTATGATGTACTGTATGCATGGTTGTTTTAATGTGTATGTACACAGGTTGACCAGATTAATGGAGAACATTCTATGTGGTATAGATTATATAGTACATACAGGCTGACCAGATAAGTGGAGAATTTTCTAGGTGGTATACAATGTAGCTATACAGTACATGCATGTAGCAGGAAATACATTATAGCTCACTCAATCTAGAATGATTTCACCCATTCCAGAAAGTTCTGGGAAGTGCTAACATATTTGGCTGAGTGAGGCACTGTCCCTGTAGCCCAATGTGATTGGTAGTTATTCTTGGCAGTGATGTTTTGTACATAGTTAGGCAGTGAGTCATCCAGGTTTCCTGGAACTTAGACTGGCTAGTAGGTTGGAGAGAGTTATAGAATGTGCTAGAAGGGGTGAATAGATAGTATATAAGCTAGAGAAATTCTGCAGTAGGCAGAGTACCCAACACCTCTGCTCTGAGAGTTACGTCACTTCTGGCTCTGAAGCGACTTGTTATAGTCAGTCCTGTGTTACCTGCTGACCTGTTATGTTTGTGGAGATAAAGCCTGGGAGACATTTTGCCTGCAGATAATTAATTTGCCTTCATTGGGGATAGACACCATTTTTATGTCAATGGACATTGCTACGGAAAAGCTGTGACGGGCTGGATTCCTAGCTGGACAATATTAAGTGAATCATCATTCAACGCATCAACTGGACGTGGTCGTCACAACATTTGGACTCTGCACGTTTCGCCGTGGACGTATATCGTGGATTTTACCCCGGATCTATAACGCGGACTATTGTAACCTGTGCCTCTGGATTTACGTCGCAGGAATCATTCATCGGTGCGTCAAGGATCATTCGTCTGTGCATCGAACATCGTATTTGGACACTTTCAAAGGATTATTTAATACGTGTAAGTGATTCTATTACCGATTTATAACTGTTTCTATTGATCATTATTGTACTGATGTGAAACCGATTACCAGTCTGTACCCACAATATCACTGTTAATAAACCGCCTGAACATCAGTTGATTGTTTCCTTTTGTGCGATCATTCTCAGAGTGATTTTGGTCGTAACAATTGTCTGAACCTCTCTGAAGCCTAAAATAAGAGAGCTTTCAGGCGGATGAAATTCGAGAATAATATGTGACCCGCGACAACGGTTTCAGGCAAAAGTCGCAAGAGCAAATTCCCTCCTAGGCGGGGCACAAAGATTTTTACCATAATTTTTGTCGATTTGGGTTTTTTGCAGAAATCGAATCTTTGATATGTTTTCTACATCTACACTAAATTTCATAGCATAAGACTACGTCTTTCCTATCGAAAATGGAATTTTAAGCACCCTATGTTGAATCGCACTCGTCAGTTTCGAGCTTCTTTCGAACGCCGCGCCAATATCCCCAGCGTTGCTACGGCGCAGGGTCTCGCATGCGATTGGCTGGTGCGTCGCACACATTTACATAATTCGGCTTTCGGAGACACCAGTTGCAGCGTTTTGGGAATGCTTTGTCCACGCGTGCATGATTACAATGTACATGCTCCATTGTTCTTGTTATAGTGGTTTATACGCTCGCTCTGTAGTGCGTGCTCTTCGTTTGGCTTTCTTTCCAAACTATTCTTCCGCAATGTTCGACAACGGAAGTGAAACAAAAAATCATGTAGCACGACATAATCGTGTAAAAAGAAAAAAAAGTCTACTTGTACATGTAGTAAAAATTGTGACAGCAGACTGACTCAAGGGAAGGATGATGAGAGGAAAGGAGAGGTCACATGTAACCTCTTATATTGAAATACTACACATCAAGATCGCACCAAACTAACGAGTCGTACGTGTTTGTTTGTTTGTTTTGATATAATCAACACCACCGATCAAGGCAACATATGCACGGCTTGTAAAAACAAATCAAAAAGGAAGCGTGACCCTTGCCAGCTCTGGCATTTTTCTGCCTTCAAAAGGGTCGCCAATGATAAAGTCAAATCAACAACAATGAAAACGCGATTTGTAAATGTGTGGATTCGCCACCCGCTCCTGTTACATGGACCAGATCATGGCGTGTGGATGTCGCCATTGCGTAATGCGTGCGCCATACACATGTACACCATACGTGCAATTATCGTATCCGCCATCTTGAAAGACGTACTGGTAAAACGAACCAGAGCGAACCGCATTGTTTTTCGGCTCCATACGCTGAGCTCCGAGGAAGGGTGCCCGGGAAATTTGACTCTCTCAGTGAGCCAATCAGAAGGCGATGTGGTTGCTAGAGGCGGAGCTTCACATCGATTGGCACCATCGTACGGATGGGTGATTCTCACCTCGCATCGCCGCTCGGACATTGTCTTTGAGTAAGAGGTGAATCTTCAAAGCCCGTTTTCTCGCAATTTTGTCTGGCTAACAACTTAAAAAGTGCATTTTATTTCGCTTTCTATGCCCACTTATGGTGCCGAAGAATACAAGTGTTTTATATCAATGCAAAGCTTAGGAAATGGGCAATGTGATTCAGTGAGAAAATGAATTTTCAAAATGCCCGACTTTTGCCTGAAACCGTTGTCGCGGGTCACATATATCCATCTAACAGCACGAGCTCAGCATAGATATTATATATGCTTTATTTAAAGATCATTGACTTCTGTTATTCCTTCAGAAATATGCACGCTCTCATATGGGTCAACCAAATGAATTCAGCAGCATACTTTGCGTGATCATGCATTTTTGTTTGATGATAATTTGAGAAAAAGTTATGAAAAATGGTATTAAGTGAAATTCAGAGTAGAGGAGGCATATGGGTTTAGAATAATCATAGCTTTCTCCATCTGCCCATAATAAATGTGAACCATATATGATGAGTAAGAGCTTGGGGTGAGACACTGCGAGGGAGCAAAGGGGGGGGGGGGGAGAGAATCCCCTCACTGAGGAAACTTTGCCAATTTTACATTTTGAATGGTGCAATCTGGCACATACTCTAGTCATGACTCACATAATAGAGAGGGTGCACCTGCAGAAAAATCTCAAAAATTCGGGCTGCTGTATATCAATTGTTCAGATTATCAGGGATTTTGGAGACATTGGTTTGGCGTGTTTTATTGGGGTTTTTTCTCTTACTTTTTATTTTGGAGTTCAGCATGAGATTATGTTTTTCAGAGACCATTATTAGAATTGAGTGAATTGCATAAATCTCACACTGAGTGCATGAGATTTGGCAGCCCTGCAGTAGACTCATGAATCAAATATCAGTCCAGACTCTTTATGCGGACAAACAGCCCAAATGGGAGTACTGTTGTATCTAGAGGCACTGGACTAACTCTGCGTTTCCACATCTTGTTAAAGATTT
Source organism: Diadema antillarum (assembly GCF_040938485.1). Lineage (NCBI taxonomy): Eukaryota > Metazoa > Echinodermata > Echinoidea > Diadematoida > Diadematidae > Diadema > Diadema antillarum. Next base: position 1,029,983 of record NW_027270911.1, on the reverse strand, counting down.
TAACGAAAAGAGTAAAATCAGATGAATAAAATGATGGAAGTTTTGTCTAAAAGGGACAAGAAATTCAAGGCAGTTGTAGGATTTTTTTTTCAGAAAAAGTTTCACATGTTTCCATCAACTAATGATGGTAGTCACAACCTCACGCACAAATTTGCGGAGGCCGTGATGTCATCACCTCACAATGTGCACAAAAAATACCAATCTTATTATGATTTTGGTTGATGATTTAGCTATTCATACATGTAGCTGAACACCCTTAATTATATCCTTTCAGCATAGACAAAATGTCTGTACCCAATATTTCCATTTCGACCAAAGATGCATACCAAGTATTAAATGAATAAGTACCAAACAAATGCCAGAGATATTTGATATTGGCAAAGTCTTTGTAGACATAGGAGCATCAATCCTGGGTGACCTTCCCTTGGCATCATAAAAACATTGTAATGAGGGTGCTTTTGTTATTCATCATTTTGTCATTATTCAAGTGCATATTATGTATTATGCGTTCAATTACTATTATGAGAATAGATACATCATTTTTATAGTTTTCATCATTAGTATATCATCATCGTCATCATCATCATCATCCCATCATTGGCACTGATTGTATGGATGTTCTTGTACTGTTTTAACCTTTTAATCAGAGCTCCCCAAATAGGTTAAACCTTCATTTCAGGTTTAGGTTTCGTTGTTTGTTTGTTTGTTTCTTTGGTTGGTTGTTGTTGTTGTTGTTATTGTTGTTGTTGTTTTCATTTTTGTGCTGCTGGCCTCTTCCTGTTTTGTGCCTGTTTATTTGAGGGTTTTCTTACTCACATGAAGGTGATATTTAATTGCTCAGTGAATTAAAATTCAGGGTTACTGTACAGTATCAAAGCTCACTTCTGTTTGAGATACCCCCACCTCCCCCCCCCCCCCACCTCCCCCATGTTACTGTAGTTTCATGCACATACAGTTTGTACGTATTGTAAATAAAAGCTCCTTGGATCCAGGGCTGTAAATCCACCATAGCTGCTGTTGTTTTAAGTATAGCAAGGACACGAAGGAACAAATTTTAATGAAGAACCTTGAGAACGGCAAGTACATGCTTGCTGAAACGTCCAGTGCCAAACACATACTGTAGAAAGAATATGTGGTGTCTACCACCCAAATACCAATTACTATGTAATCATTTATGAGTGTCTCTTGTAGTCATTGCAAACAAACAACAGCAACAAACTAGAATGCAGCCAAAGATTGTTCATTGCCAATACTTCTCTTTTTTTAATAAATATAATGATAAATGTGATGATGATGCTGATGATGACAAGGAGTATCTATTGTTTATACAAAATGTTTAGATCGCTCAATTTAACTGCCAGTATTTGTGCTACAACTTTGTACTTTTACCTAGTGAGAACCAAGATAATTCCTATTTGTACAATGCCAACAGTTCTGCTGCAGTTGTTGATGTTGTTGTGATGGTTGTCATTATCATTGATATTGGTGTTTTTCTAATTCACACTGGTAATGTACATCAACAGTTCTCAAGGAGGGTGGTTGTACACAGAAGTGAGTAAGAATCGATCTAGATCTAAAAGTGTGGTGTCTGGTGTTGATATGATAGCCATGTTTACCTGCTTCTTAGTGGCCACAGCAATGCAGTTTTATATAGTGCTAGCATCTGTGTGTCTGTGGCCAAAAATATAGATCAAGGAAGTTCTATAAAGACTTTATTGATCACACCGCCTACCGGTATTTTTGGAAGTTCACATTTCAGTGGACGAGCAGATTCTCGCACTGTCCTCAACAAACCAACTTTATATACTGACAGTTTAGAGAGATTCAGTTACAAGCTGCATAGGACAGTAGAAGGCAGATGACCATGAATTTTAGTCTCTATTTTCAATGTGATGCCAATCTTCTTCTGGTTCATGGTGTTCTAGATATGGTTGTAAAGCTAATGTTCTCACCCCTCTCCCCCCCCCCCCCCCAAGAAAAAACAGAAACTGTTTGCATTGTTGTGGGCATATTTCTGTCTACACATTTGGGTGATGGGAAACAGTATTCCCACCCCCACCCCTTTGCGCCATTTGTCTGTACTATCTCTCCTTATAATATTTCTCATTTTGTCATTCCCTCACATCTGCTGCAGTTCTTACTGTTTTTATTATGCCTCCGCCACGAAGTGGTGCCGGAGGCATTATGTTTTTGAGTTGTCCGTCCGTAATAAATTTTGTGGACAGGGTAACTATCAAAACCTTTTGAGGAATCCTAATGAAACTTGGCATGTAGATATATTAGGGGGTGAAGTTGTGCCTGTCAACTTTTGGGTGCACAAGCTCAAGGTCAAAGGTCAGAAGGTCAAGGTCAAATACATACAATTTTATTATTTCCACCATATCTGTGCAATGCCTGAAGACATTTTCTTGAAACTTAGTGTATATGTATTACCCAATTAAGATTCTCTGGTGAAAGTTTGGGTCATGAGGTCAAAGGTCAAAGGTCAAAAGGTCAAGTAAAAATATAGAAACTTCACCTTTTTTCTCTGTACCTTAGAAATTGTTCAAGGTATCTTCATGAAACATAGTATACATGTACTGACCGGCAGTGATTATCTAGAGAATTTGGGGTTCATGGGGTCAAAGGTCAGGGGTCAAAGGTCAAGGGCAACACTTCAAAATTGTACTACATTTCCCTCATGTTTATGCAATGCCAGCAGGATTTTTTTTTTTTTTTACACTTGGTGTATGCATGTATAACCTATAGAGATTCTCCAGAATTTTTTTTTTCCTTTTGTTTTTGCCTCAAAGGTCAAAAGGTCAAAGATCAAGTGAAGGTGCTGAACTAATTTTTTCCTCCATATCTCAAAAGTGGCTCAAGTTATCTTGAAAAGTACTACATATTTATGCATGTTTTGCCTGACAGTGATTATCTTATGAATTTTAAGGTCAAAGGCCAGATGAAAGTGGTAACAGAAATTGCACCTTTTCTCCACACCTTGAAAATTACTCAATGCATGAACGTATGAATGGGTCAAAGTCAAGTTAAAGTCCTTAAATCCCAAATACATGCTCTCCTATTCATCCAATTAAAGCTAGGTCAAGGAAGGTGAACATTCTACACATTTGTGACAAACTTGTAATTTTAATATTTTGCCAATTTTGTGAAAATGTAATCACACATTGTCCACATGTACTACAAAAAGTGTATGTAGACCTATTAGGAGAATCATGCATTATGGCGGAGGCATACCAGTTGCCATAGCGACATTTCTAGTTGTATTTATATTTTACTGTATGTGTAATTGTCCTTGTACATGGACTGTTTGTGTTTTGTTTTTTGTATACTTCCGTGTTTACATACAATTTACGTCTATGTTGGTGCATTTTTAAGAGATCTATGTGAAATGAAATGAATTGAATTGAGTATTGAATTGAATTGAATGAATTTCATTTCATTTTCTGTAATGTCTACAGATTCTGGAGACCATGATATGTCCTTCACAGAAAAGCTCACTGCAGCCATCATCAACAATATACAGGTGAGACATGATATGATCAATGAATGCGGTCCTGTCTCTTTTTTCCCCCTCACCTCAGATGCAATCTATATTTTTGTGCTGCAGCGATACCATGGTGATGGGGATTAAGGTGATGATGATGATGATGATGATGTCAGTGATGATGGTGGTGGTGATGATAGTGATGATGATAGTGATGATGATGATGATGAAAGTGATGATGATGAAGGTGATGATGACAAAGATGATGATGGAGATGATTATGATGAGATTTGATAAGATATGGTAAAATAATTGATGGCAATGGTGCTAAATATTGATGCAAAGAAGGACATTCAAATGTATATGTAACAAATCAAAATTGAAGTTGGATAGCAGAATGAATTCTACATCTACATTCAGATTACGGTGATTAGATTAAATTTGATCCAAACCTGAAAGAGACCAGATATAAAAGTCATAAAGGTACATTATACCTAGATCCTGTGTTATTGAGATGCAATCTCCTTCAATAGGCCAGTGAATATGATGATATTGAATGATGCCAGTGTGTGTTTGTTTCTGATAGCCATGTAAAAAGGGAATTAAAAAAAAGAAAATGAATTCCCATCCGTGCTATCTTTAAATTTTGTTGATGAGGAAAAGTCACCAAGATATTTTGATAGGAATTGATTAGGTGTGATATGAATGATATCCCTCATATTCACCCATTCTTCTCATAAAAATGAATAAAAAATAAAAAATACTGGTACCTATTATCACCAAGGAAACTAAGCCAGAGAATATCTGGAGAGAAAGATGATAGAGTTGGATCCTTCTTCTTCTTGCATGAGATGGTGTCATGTTTTGATCTGTTATTTTATTCTACCCCACCCCCACCCCCACTGTGTATGCCAAAAGCTGTTCTGTGAACTACATCAGTGACTAATTTGACATGAGAAAGTGTGGTCTGCAGATGTTTTCATGATGGCCAATTCATCACTGAAGCATAGTGTGTGTTTGATGTAAATTGTACATGACATGGCTGTGAACCCCCCACATGAGTATGTAGGACTTCAACGAAAATATACTGCTTATGGTACGTGTAGTTACATCTTATTCTTATGCCACATTTGATGGCTGGCTATTTTTGTGAAGTGCCTTGTTGAATTGCAATCGCTCTGTGATATCCCATACATTGTATTTCATATCTACAGGTGTATCTGTTGACTAACATACATTGTACATGTACATGTATAGCTATCCTTCAAGCGACATATACATATAGCAGGGCTCGACACTAACGGTGGCCCGGTGGCCCGGGGCCACCAAAAATGAAAGTCGGGCCACCAAATTTCAGAAAAGGGCAAATTTGGTGGCCCACCTCGGGCCACCAAAATTTTTTGAAAAGTGCGTCAATAAATTCGTAACTTTTTGCGCTGGGAATGCATAAATGCATGCAGTGAGTGTGCAACTTATTTTTAAAAAATGGACTTTTATCAATGTTTTTTTTTTTTCGGGCCACCAAATTTTTCTCTCGGGCCACCAAAAATTTTAAATTGATGATTTTGGTGGCCCCATCGGGCCACCGAAAAATAAAGTTAGTGTCGAGCCTGTATAGATATGTATTCATTGGTCGAAAGTATACCAAGCAAATGTGGAATCAGATACAGTTTCTCTGCATACTTGACTGCAATATCACAAGCTGAATACTAATCATATCTCAAGAAAATATGAGTCACAAATATTTACTTTAATAGCACTGTGAGCAGAGGTATCTTGTATTCACATATGTGACCCTGCACCTCAAAACAAACAAAAAGTCGCCAGGCATGAATTTTTAGTTAAGACCATATTCTGATAGAGCAGACTTTAAGCTTTAAAATGATGTATAACTCAAATCAAATGGACTCTCCTAACCTATCTAAATATTGGAAAGAAAGCACAAACTCAGGAAAAGTGTGAACTGAGAAAAGAGGCTCTGAAGTACAGTGTCTATTCAAGCGCTTAATCTTTACCAAACCGTGCTGGCTGTGCGATGAATGGGACAAAAAACAGGAAGTAAACCACCAGAGTAACAACAATGAAGGGATTATTAGATTAAACTGAAATTAGGCATGCCTCATTAACACATTCTGTCCATAATTAATGCCAACTTTCAAAGCAGTAGCACTATCCTTTCAAAAGTTATTAGAGTTGAAAGTGAAGAGTGTGGACAAGGTTTTTCAGAAATGAAAAGGGGATTCTAAAGACACACCTAATCACACTATTCCACCAAAAATGTTCGAGAAAAACTGCTTAAAAAACACACTTTCCTGCCCGTTTTATGATACCAAATTTTAGCATAATGTAAAAGAAGACCCGTTCTTTCAGAAAATATGAAAAAGTCAAGTTCGGCTAGGTTGACCCATTTCACTTATTTTCAGTCCTCACGCAAAATCAGTGTGTGCGACTTTATGTTCGTTTTGAGGTGCACAGTCACATATGATGTTTGACAGCTTCTTTATAATTCTGATCAAATTTCTAGCTCTCAAAGCAAGTGTTTCAGTGTCGAGACATTGTGGATCCCGGAAAAAAAAAAAAGGTTTAGTGACTTGAGCCAACAGCTGACAAGTTGTGACGCAATTCCACTATCAGTGATTGCGCAGGACACATCAGACTCTTTGGCGTTCAATCAACTGCACAGTGGCTTCAAGCAATCATCGAAATTGGATGACACCAAAATAGCACTTTGATATGAATGCACTACCCTAGATTTCCACATGTGACAGATGCCAAACTATCAATTGCTGTCCTATGATAACTTTTGTTGAAAGTCTGTAGGACATATGAGATGTGCAACATAAGGCCTCTGTCTAAAATTGTAATTTTGTCGCCTTCACAATTTTTTTGCTGGTATACATGTATATGTCGTATACATGTGCACTTCCCACACTTTAGTATTCATCTTGACATGTCATAAACATGTCAGAGTCTTGGCATCGACGAGCATGTGATCCCAGGTCATCTATATTCTTCATAAACTGTATCACCCTATAAGTGTGAAATACAAGCAGGTGTTACAGGCATAATTTACCATTTGTCAAAGAAACAAAAGCCAAGCATTAGTGCTTTAAAATAGTTCTAGAATGTGAGATAGGGATAGAAACAACCACTGCAAAAATTTGAATTCGTATTATCGATGTTAAATATTGTTACGTGTAAATACACAAAATGTAAACAATAGGTACTAATGATAAAAATGTTTCCATTCTCACCTGTCTACAGTTATGGTTTATTGAGAAAAATACTGATATCTCCTTAAAAGGCTTTATTGCAAAAACTTTTATTTGGTAGGATGGATGTTTTGTGATACAACAGACATACACATATGAATCAAATGTGATCTCGTGAAAACTTTTTAAATCACTGCTCATAAAAGTAAACAGGACCTTTAACCTTTTCCGTACGGGAATCTGGTGGCCTGCGTATCAAAGTCTATGGGCATTTCAGAATTCAGTATGGAATGGGTTAAATTGTCAGAGTATTCTGTTGTCATACTCATAGTGATTTGAAATGGTTCCCTGAAATCTATTAGAATAATGAAGGAAATGATGACATATTGAAAAAGGAGTTGGGGGAGAAGAAGAGTGATCAAATTAATGATAATCTCATCCTATTTACCCAATTCAGCTCCATATTTCTCCTATACAATGTAGTTTGTTTCACTTGAAAAACATTTTTCAAAAGCCTTTTTTGTCGATAAACATACAACGTATTCTTTTTGGTAATCCTCTTTCTCTCTCAAATTATTAGATTATATGTAAATTTCTTTCTGATTTTGTGCATTCAATGAATTTGTATATAAACCAGTCCCATCTATAATCTTTTTCCAGTATGAGATTTGCAGTGAAATTGTGTCAACTGAAAAAAAAAAAAAAAAAATCTGTCTTCAGACAGACAAAACAAAAGAAAATTATCAACAGTCATAAAGTTGAATACATTTGCAAAGTAGCACAATATGTGTACAGTACATAAACCAGTGCTGCATGGGCAGTTTCATTTATTTATTTGTTTGCCTGTTTGTTTGTTTTTTCTTTATGTTTGTGTATGTTTTTCTGGGTAGGAGAGGTGGATGCCATGTAATAGATTTTGTGCATAAGAGCTAGCACCAGGCACCAGCGCAAAATGGATCATGCGTGTGGCAAATTGCAGCAGAAACCATTACTGCCACAGATACAGATGACTGTGAGATTGATAGAAGCCATTAGAGGCCATATATCTCATCTATACCCACTAGAGGGCTGTATATATATGTGGCTGTGGAACATGGCTGAATATAAGCAGTATATTCTATGATCTATGCATGATTTGCTGTGTATAATGGCTCCAAAAATGCATTAATTTTCAATAAGCTTCATATAGGATATTATACAGTTGCTATGTTTAAAAAAAAATTCAATGTTTCTTTTTCTTGTCCTCAGCCACATTTCTAATTCTGACCTTCCTGGGTTATTTTCCTCTCTCGATAAAACAAATAAAGAAGAAAAGACCAAGAAGAGGAACATAAAAGTTGATCCCAGAGTTATTTGCCCAAACTCTCACTGAAATCACCTAATACTGTATATGCCAAATATATTTTGAGAGGTTTTTATTTTTCGCAAATTTCGCTAGTCCGGTGCCATTTGCAAATTTAAAGATACTCAAAAATATTAACTTTGATCCCAACACTTTCTCTACAATACTCCACAATCGCAAATTTACCCACCCGCAAAATTGTTGGGAAGTCCTGATTCGTGAAAAATTAGACTAGCAAATATTCAATATTGTATCTATATGTATGTTTATATGATATGAAAATAGAATTGTGAACTAGATTTGATTAAAAAAAATTATCTCAGTTTCTTGTTTCTGTATATGAGTGGCCTATTAATCCTTTGACAGTGTACTGTAACATATTCCCATGTAGAGTTATTATGTGGCATACCCGATACCTGTAGGCAAAATGTTTAGCATCTTACAGGTATCATGGTGGCAGTGTAGATGAGAGTGTTTACAGACACCTGAAATTTTTCTGGACAACAAGACATCAAACTTTGTCTTGCAAAGTGGCATGAGACATTAGAATCAAGAAAGAGAGAGAGAGAAAAAAAAATCTGTCCTGAAGTTTTATTGCCAGAATTTCTTCAAGAAACACAGCAAAACTGGATATGATGCTTGTGACTATAATCAAATGCTTAAAATTATTTGCACAACCTGCAAAGAATTTGATTTGTGCTATCACCATTCCTGAATGGCTTAGTTATATATCTTCTAACATGAAGTTGATACTGTACATGTCATATAATTATATAATAGCAATTCTAAATTTTCATGAATCGGGACTTCACGACGATTTCACGAGTGGTTAAATTCACGATCGTGTAGTCCTGTACTGAACAGAGAAAATGTAGTGAATAGCAACCACTCACAAAATTCGCGAAAGTAAAAACCTCGTGAAATATTTGGCATTATACAGTAGTCAACTTGAAGCCACTATTGTTTCTATATTTAGAAAAAAAAAGATCAATGTAGATGCACTTCCATCTACAAATATTAAATGCATAATTTCATGGGATTTATAAACAAATATACATAATCTCATCGAAAAAAAAAAAGTATGAATTGAGATATTCACCTATGGCAAGGAATGACGTTGCGGACAGCGTGAAACATTTGTGCGGTGTGAACATGCTAGGGTACTTTACACACATGTGGTGTTGAATTTCTGTGAAGCAAAGGTGATGCTTTGTTCACATCCCAACCCTCCTCCAGGTCAACGTCTCCAATGTGCACATACGATACGAGGACTGCAGCACCTACCCGGGCAGGCCGTTTGCATTCGGTGTGGCGCTCCATCGCCTGTCGGCCCTGGTGAGTACGTCCGGAAAATACGTTAGGAAGTCTCTCGAGCATTGCACAAACACTGCGCACACTTCCTGCATTATCAATCCAGTGCTCTGTCATTACCAAGCACAGTGGTAGAAGCTGCAGTATAAAGGAATGATGCAAACTACATTGTATGTTTTTGTTCTTCTGTTTTCTTTTACTCATTATGAATGGAATACTCTCTTTGAGAGAGAGTGTGTGTTTATGTGTATGTCTTTGCAAGGCAATAGGATGAGATTGTACGTCTAGGCACACGTGTCATATGCAAACTACATTGTATGTTTTTCTTCTTCTGTTGTTTTCTTTTACTCATTATGAATGGAATACTCTCTTTGAGAGAGAGTTTGTGTTTATGTGTATGTCTTTGCAAGGCAATAGGATGAGATATATAGCACGTCTAGGTATAAATTGTACATGTATTAGATGCAAACTACATTGTATGTTTTTCTTCTTCTGTTGTTTTCTTTTACTCATTATGAATGGAACACTCTTTGAGTGTGTGTGTGTGTGTGTGTGTGTGTGTGTGTGTGTGTGTGTGTCTTTGCAAGGCAATAGGATGAAATATATAACAAGTCTTGGTAGAATTTTGTTGTTGTTAGGTTAATAGTCTGTGTGCTTTAAAAATACGATGTGCATGCTTGGAGGAAAGAGAGAGAGAGAGAGAGAGAGAGAGAGAGAGATGAGAAGGGCAAAGGAGAGAAGGGAGAGGGATGGAGAGGGCGGAGAAAAAAATTACGTTTTGACAGGATTGTAGTTGGATTTTTCCGTAATAGCATGGTTGAATAAAGAAAAAAACATACAGTATAAAAATTGTTCTTTTATTCAAGGTTTTTGACCCTTTCTGTGGCCAAAACTATTCTGCTAGACACACAAACAAACAAAAGAAGTACAATCCATGAACTCTCGTGATACACTATATTTCATGATGGCATCGCTTTTGCTAGTGAAAAGCAGAGTTCTGCTCACTAATGGTACATGCACAAGCTCATAAAAACGACCCCAGCCACTATATATTGGTAGATTAAATGTGGTATAAAAGGGACTATTCAGTAGAAAAAGAATCAGAATTTCCAAATTTCATGTCTTCTGATTTTAGTTTAAAATGCTGTGTATGTCATTGCCTTTTAATACATATTTATACCGCGTGGTGGCTGCTATTTTTGTGAATTTTGTGAGTTGTCTGATTATCTCAAAATCAGCAACACACCACAATATTGTTTCATTTTTTACAAATGCAATGTGCTTCATCTCCAAGGTGAAAAATTACCATCTTTGCCTCTTGAATAGTGGTAGTACTCAAACTTTGTATTCATTAGCTTTTGTTCTCTTGATTTCTACCACTTTTCTACCAAAGCTGTCATATACTAGTAGTTGTCCAGATTTGCAAAATATATCCACAAAAGGTATTATGATGATTATGATGATGGTGATGAACAGCATGTATTTAGTGCCATTTATTTGTAAAGAACATTCAAAGGTGCTTGTAGCTTCCACAAAATGTCACATATTGCTCACAAAGATATGGCATGCATTTGTACACGGTTGTATCAGTAATGAAGACATTTTCTTCCCTGTATCAAAAACTACATGTAACAAAATGTGTACAAGGGAGCTGGCATTGTGCATTGTGGTGTGCACTGTATGAGATGCTGAGCACCATGGTTATGGTGTTAAAGATTAGCAAGAATATTCATGGCATTGTATACATCTCTTACTCTTTCTCTCCCTCCCCCCCCCCCCCCCCCCTTCTCCTCAGACCACAGATGAAGAATGGGAGCCAGCCCAGATGGACGCCACGGCAACCATCATGAGAAAGGTGAGTTAGGATGAAGGCATCACCCCAGCCTTGTGCTGCCGGGAGGAATGCCACCTCTTCCTTTCTTGAGGTCCTCAGGGACCATCCCCGCTTTTGCCTCACAAGTGTCGACTCTTGACCGCCTCATTCTGTCCCTGTCACAGCAAAAAGCAACAATCTCTCCTCTTTTAAGATTAAAAAAAAAAAAAATACTGATGTTGGCACATCATCTGTCTTCTCTGTCACTGCTAAGTAAAGAAGCAGGGAGGAGGAGGAGGGGGAAAAAAGCATCCTTTCTTCCTCGTGGAAACAGATCACAATCCTTTTGGCAGAAAACAGCCGAAGTGAGACAGTCAGTATGTACATTGCCAGTTATATTTTTGCAAGCTACGTGTAGAAGTATATCCTGGAAAGACGGCAGTTATTATCTTCTAAACCCATCAATGAAGCAAAAAAATATGTATGTTATGCAAAAATGTGGAAAGGGTATACACTGTACTTACATATAACTGTATGTATCTAGGTGATTGAAGAGTTGCAAAATTTAGAAAGATAAAAAAATCTGGAAATACAAAACTGTGAGATGTTCCTTGTCATATTTCAAATTCTGATAAAAAAAATAAAAAGGAACTTTTATTTTATGCCTTCCTATCAAACAGTTGGTCCATTTTGTTGTGTGTTTAGTTTTTTGTTTGGTTTTGTGTTCTTATTGAATATAAAGAATACTTTCCAGTTTCTCATTGTTATCAGAGTGAACTACTGTATCTTGGTAACAAGATAGCTTAACAGTGTATATTGGGAACATGACAGTGTTTCATTGTAACTTTTGATCACCACTCTGAGAATAGAAATGAAGTTGAATAGTGATAATACCACAATTTGTGTGTATGTATTATACAAGTATCCGCAAGACTGCAAATGTCCACTGACTCACCTCATGTGCACTGTATCTGAAACTGCATTTTTTTTTTTTTTTATTCCCCAGCTGATGGAAGCCATTGGTTTCTCTGCCTACTGGAACACATCGGTGTCGGATCCAGTCTCTCGTTACGTGGCCTCGGGAGAATGGAGGGAGATCCTCAGAAGCTCCATATTGGGTCATGAGGTCAAGGGTCAACCTTTTGACTTTGGTGAGCACACTATTGTAGTTTCACGTATGGGTGAAATGCTCCGTGTACTGTTTAATGTTTAGTTCTCCTGCTCCATACGTTGGAGTCATCAGTAAGACATCCTTACATGTATGTTCCAGAAAAGGAATAGAATGATGGAACAGTGTGGCTGTCTCAGATTAGTAGCATAGTGTTAAAAGTTGTTTTGTTTATTTGCTTTTTTGCCATTTGTAAGTTGCACAATGTACATGTACCATACTACACGTCTGACGTACAGTGTATGTGAATATTAATTAGCGATAATGGAATGAACATGACAGTGCACATCAATGATGCATATTGTCAAGGGATGCGCCATTTCCAAATGCAGGTGAGGTATGGATTGATGCAATGTACTATAGGGTTCAAATCTGCGCTAGCATTAAATATGCATTTTGCAAATTGCAATAGAAAAATATGACACCTCACAAACGTGTACAGTTAACCCGTTGAGGACAGGCTAATACTGCTACAACACGCACTTCCCATAGACTCCTACCTGAGTATACTCGGGACTCGTCCTCAACGGGTTAACAGGATTACTGTAAAAGTGGAAATTTTTGCGGTGTTGAAATTTTCGCGCATTTCGCGCAACCAGAAACTAGCGCGAAAATAAAAGCACGCGAATATTTTTGCTTGCCATATGTTCCTGTGCGTAATGTCTTGATTCCGCGGAATTAAAAACACACGAAACTCTTCTTACCTGGCCAAGCGCGAAAAATTAGCCGCGCGAAAATATCCGCTTTTACAGTATGAAGCAAACGTTTTTCTTACATTGCACCATGCTTTCGATCAGGCAGTGCATGGAGCCACAACCTACACTTGTATTTTACTCTTCTGGCAATATCAAATCAAAATTAAATTTCTAAAATGGATTTTGACAAGAGCTTAGATTTTAGAGTGCCAACAATCATCAGCCTGTGCAACTAGCAACTTTGACACATTCTTTCGTGTTCCCATGAAAGCATGGTGACATGTTTATTAGTGGAGGCTCACATCAAACCGCATCCTAATCTTACCACGTAAGCCAGACCTTGAGAAATGATTAGTTTGATCATGGGGAAATGAGTTTGATGAAAAGATGAACTTGATGAAGCACTGTCATGCTGGAAATGATTATTTTCAACCACATTATATATATTTTTTCCTCTCTCTCTTTTAGTGCAAATGAAATATGTCTGCAGAGAAGAGATTGTTATTAGGATGTTTCAATTTCTCTGTCAATGCAATGATACTGGGTTTAGAGGAATTACAGGATTTATGTGTAATGCTGTTCTCAAATTAGGAGATTATTGATATCTCATACTGTGGGGAATTTCAAATTTATTCATGTACAAACATCATAACACCAGCTTGTGAGGTGTAAATGCACTGTAAGTGCTGTATAGTACTACAGACTGTATGAATTATACCAGTATTCAAGGAATATGAGATAAACATTTGATTGTATCATGTGCTGCATTACGTATAAGACCACACACAGTAAAGGCAGAGCATTGCACTCTTAAAGGACAAGTTCACCTTCATAGACATGTGGGTTGAGTAAATGCATCAATATTAGTAGAACACACCAGTGAGAGTTTGAGCAAAATCGGACTATCCGTTCAAAAGTTATGAATTTTTGAAGTTTCTGCTCACTCAAGGCTGGATGAGAAGACTACTATAGCTTGTGATGACACATGAGTACAACGATATAAAGAAAGAATAGAGAAAGTTCAACATATTTTCACTTTTCTCGCATAACAAAAGAACACTCGACTTCTCTCTTTCAGAAGGCAGGGGGAATAATATTACCCTTAACATACATCGATAGCAAGTTGAAGAAATGTGCACTTTATTCAAAAAGTAAAGTTTTGTGAAATTCTCTTTTTATTTTCCTTATACAGTTGTACGCATGTGACATCATACACTGTAGTAGTCTTCTCTTCCAGCAGTGACTGCGCAGATACTTAAAATATTCGTAACTTTTGAATAGATTGTCCAGTTTTCCTCAAACTTTCACTGATGTGTTCTACTAATATTGGTTTTTTAAAAAAATAAAAATGTTTCTATGAAAAACCAATAACGGAAAAGTACAATAATTGTACAAGATGAAATCATGTACAGTACACATGAATTGGAGATCTTTAGGCCCTACTGTTTATTTCTTGTAGTTACGTATTATGTACCAGAACAGAACACAGTCTCTGCTTTTCTCAACGTGTATATCAACCAACATTTCTAGGTGTTGTTCTGTGTCCTGGTGAAATGTTGTTAAGATTTCTAGAACTTTTGACATAAAATTTCCATTCATTTGATATACTTCAATATATACATTGTAGTCTCGCAAAAGGCTCTGAAGTATACAGTTTAATTTGTCGTGAGAATGACTATACACTGTACCTCCTACCACATGCAGGTACATAGTACATCATTGAGTTGATGATACAACTGCAGATATTTATCATTTTAGTTATCAGTTTATAGTCAGCCCTGTCATTAAAACAGGCCTGAATACTACAGTGTACCTGGCATGTGTACTTTGGGATGTGGTAATAAATGCTGGTTATCATTTGTTAAAATTTAGAAATGAAACAACAAATGTAAAATGTGTTTTGATATTTTTTTTTCTCTCTCTTCATGGTGTAAGTCTTGATAACACACTCAGACACTAAATTTACAAGGTTTTACATTCTTAGCACAAATGAAACAAGTGTAAAACTTACAAGTGTACTGTTCATTTGCTCTGCAAAATTGCAATTTTGGATTAACATCAGATCTGATGTAGTTATCAAAAGTGACAAATTGATCATCTTCAAATCATATCAAATCATTTCCAGTGGTGGAGCCGGTGACCACGACAGCGCGGCTGACCTTCGACAAGTCTGACCAGCTGGACTACAGCAAGCCCCAGGTGGTGCTGGACATCCTCACCTCAGCCCTCTCCATCTCGTTCTCACGGCAACAGTTCCTTGCGGCCATCGACCTGCAGAGGTCGCTGCAATTGATGGCGGTGAACGAGCGTTATAGGAAGTACAGGCCCAGCGTCGGAGTGAAAGGAAATGCAAGAAGATGGTAAGATCGTCGGGGGTTGCACTCTAAGAAGGCTGATTGTTTAGTTTCATCGGGAGTTTTGCTGAGGGTGATTTGCATCGGGAGATATTAATTCCAATAATGATAATATTACTGATGATGATGATGATGATAATGATGATAATAATGATAATAATAATTATAATAATGATGATGAAAAAATGGAATACATTTATATAGTGCATTTTCCATGCTATTTACAATGGTATCATTAATGAAGCAAGTAATACAATGTATGTCGACTCGATACTTCGAGAAGATTCGAGCACTACAACCTCATACTCCTGGGAAATATTAAAGCGCACAAGGATGCTACTTGTATGTTGTGATACATCTGATTGATATCACGTGAATCACTTGTACAACTGATCAGTTACATCCTATCACTGTCACGCAGTGATTCTTGGAGCATACAACTGTACCTGGTGTGTATTTTGCAGATGCTTAAAATGACAGTGCCTATTCCAACTCTGCAGTATGCATGAATGAGAAAAGCATTAAAGGGATGGTATAGTATTGGTTGAGGAGAGGATTCAGCTTTTAACTTTTTTCAAGATACATATGTGTACATAATGTACCTAGAAACCACTCTATGAAATGTTAAAGAACATACAGTTTTAAGAGGAATTCAAGGTTTATTTGATGAAAATAGGTTTTGAAATGGCTGAGATATCCAAAAACAGAGTAAAACAAAGCAATCCTAATAAAAGGTGGGTCCCTCCTTTTAGTATTATCTCTTTGTTGTATATCTCAGCCATATCAATGCCAATTATCATCAAATAAACTTTGGAGTCCTTTTAGAATATTTTAAGTTGACAAAGAGGTTTCTCATCATCTCACCAAAAAAAAAGGTGTAAGCCTGAATCCCCATCTCTACCAAAACTATGTATACCATCCCTTTAAATCCCATGCTCGTACTCAATTTTGTTTTGTTTTCTTTTAAGTTTTTTTTGGGGGGTTTGTTTACTGTAACCACATAGTTTTATAGAACTAAGTGATTTGTGATGGCACATTCACCACACATTTTGAAATGCATAGAGGGATAAATGATTTACCATATCACCCCCACCTCACCCCACCCCACTCCCCACCACCGCCATACATTTTTGTAGGTGGCACTATGCGTACACAGCCATCTTGGAAGAGCACATCCGTCCGTGGTCGCGGCGACGCATCGAGGCCCACCTGGAGATCTACAACACATACTGGCAGAAGTACAAGCAGAAGCTGGTCCTGCAGGAGCAGAAGCAGGACACCGCGGCCATGGACCGCAAACTGAGGGCACTGGAAGACCGGCTGGATCTCACAAACATCATCGTCGGCAGGGAGAGGGCTAAGACAGAGGTGAAGAGATGTTCTCAATTTGTTTTTTGATGCACAAACATCCTTACACGTCATTACAAGATATCTATGATCAAATCAAAATATAGAATCAAATCAGATTTGTAAAAGAATTGCAAGAGGGAGAATGTTTGAAGTCGGGAAGACATTGGACGGCATGTTCTAGGAATTGTTTCCTGATGTTTTGTATTTTAACCCATTGAAGACGAGCCCTGAGAATATTCGGGCAGGTGTCTAACATATGGGAAATGCATGTTATTGCAAAATCAGTCTGTCCTCAACAAGTTAAAGCCAGTGGCTGCTAGGTATCAGCTATAATAATACTGTACCATACATGTGGTAGATATTTATGGATGCACAAGCATGCATTCATGATGATGATTATCATTTCTGTTTTGTATATAATCATGCATGTCACTTTCTGGGTATGGACACCTTGAATGGTTTGCGGAGGTCATACAAACTTTTTGTAGGTAAAAAGAAGCCATGGAAAATGTCAAATTGTCACGCTAAATAATGAAAAACAGACAAACATTTAGTGTCAGCTTATTGCTTTGTGATCACCTGAAGGAAAAGATTGCAGTATTGAAATGATGTATTTATTTCAAAATATGTTTCCAGTTTATCAAAGAGAAACCAGAGAGAGACAGAGCTAGAAGGGAGAAGAAAAAGCAGGAGTCCAGCTGGCTTTCCCGTCTCTTTGGGTGGGATGAAGACGACGAGGAGGACGATGAGGAGGATGATCAAGAAGGCAAGTTTCTTCCATTTGACTTTCAAGTTTGATTGATTGTTACTGACACTTGACTCTCCCAAGTATGTTGACTTTAAAAGTGACTCTTGACTCTCCCACCTGATTAAATGTTAATGACTCTTTCCGCTAGCTTAATGACACTTGAATCTGCAGCATGCAGCTTGATTGACTCTTCATGACACATGACTCCTGTTTGATTGACTTGATGACACTGGACTCTCCCAAGTTTGTTGACTCTAAAAATGACTCCTGACTCTCCCACTTGATTTAGTGTAAATAACTCTTTACTCTATCTGAATGACACTCGAATCTAAAATTTGCAGCGTGATTGGCTCTTCATGACACATGACTCCTGTTCAATTGACTGTTGATGACACTGGACTCTCCCAAGTTTGTTGACTCTTAATGACTCTTGACTCTTGTGCTTGATTAACTGGCAATGACTCTTGACTCTTTAGCTGAATGACTCTTTAATCTGCAGCTTGACTCCTTATGACACTTGACTCCTGTTTGATTGACTATTGCCTCTGCATGACATTGTGGGCAGATAACTACATTTGCCTTTATCACTTCAGGTAAACTCCAACTTTTGGGGTCATAAACCACAGTTTTAAAGGGTGTGTACAGTTCTGGTCGAGGTGAGGATTTAGCTTTTAACATTTTGCGAGATATTCAGGAACCACTCTATGAGATGTTAAAGAGCATGCAATTCTAAAGGGTATCAAAAGTTTATTTGACAAAAATCAGTTTTGAAATGGCTGAGATATCCAAAAACAAGGTGAAACAAAGACATCATAATAAAGTTGGGGCATGTCGCCTTTTATTATTATCACTTTTTTGGATATCTTAGCCATTTCAAAACCAATTTTTATCAAATAAACGTTGAATCCTTCTTAAAATTACATGCTCTTTCATATTTCATAAGAGGTTTCTCATTATCTCACTTAGAAATGTTCAAAACATGAATCCCTTACCTCAACCAGTACTGTACAGTCCCTTTAATCCTCAAAACCTTACACATGAAGGATGTTTTATTACGTTTGATTAATTACAGGAATTGAGATGGTACTGCAAAAGTCCTTTTTGTTTTTTACAATTCATACTTGATATTATTGTAAATACATTATATGTAATTGTACTAATCGAATCCGAGACGCTGCATTTTAGTATTTCAAGCTGGAATGAATTGACTGTTGTTAGTAGTGATTGTGTATGTCCTCACTTATCCATGGTAAAGGCAGCAATGCATTGTGAAATGATCCGTTTTGTGTTATTTGTGACATCATAGACATGTGGTCCCTACTGACTGAGGAAGAAAAGGCTAAAGTCTATGCAGGAATTGGATACAGTGAGGGCAGTAATGTTGATGCAGAGCCCGTTCCCGTACAGGTAACTTTAACCCATTCAAGACTAGTCCCAAGTGTACTCTGGCAAGTGTCTGTGGAAAATGTGTGTTAAAGTAAAATCAACTTGTCTTAAACAGGTTAAATTATGATCTCCAAGGGAGGGTACAGTTTGTATGTAATACCCTGAGGTTAGAATTTTCTGTATGCTTCTGGCAGTAGAAGTCATTATCTGTACAATACATCCTGTGGGTATCAGTGGCAGTACTCTGTGACTAATGCATGCCTTTAACTTGAATATGCACAAAACGATCCATTTGAATATCTGCCAGTACAGAAAGCTCAATACACTCAATATTAAAGCACATGCTCAAATGAATGCTAGGACACAAACACACAAACACATTCTTAAATACGTTAATAGTAGTATTATCAGCTGACGATTTGCATGATTCAACCTTTTCAAAAATTTGCACAAAAATTCCTGCATATACACTGTATTCTTATGGATTTTAAAATTCGCACTGGCCAAAAATAGTGCGAACTTTGTGGAAATGAAGTCAATGTACTGTGAATGTTTTTACGTAATTGGTATTGGAATTGGGGTCTGTATTTGGATCTGATCTTTTCAGTATGTGAGGACCAGAGTGAGCTTCCTCCTTGACCGGTGCACTGTATCCCTCAAGACCAGGAACGGGACCATCCTCCGAGGCCTGCTGCAGAATGTCCAGGCTGGCTTACAGCTCAGGCCGGTCAACAGTGCTGTCCAGTAAGTACAGGGTGGCCTATCAACTAGCAGTATTTATGTTTGCAGTCTTTTTTGTCATACCTCCACCATTTCATATTGCTATTGTGTGAGTACAAGGTGACCCTTAGAATAGCAATCCATTCACTCTTTCAGGGTTTACCCCCCTTGCACTTTATATACTGGGCACTGTAGGTCATCAGTGGTGTCCAGTATTCAACAGTACATTGTGGTCCATAAATAGAATTCATCTCACTGTATACAACTTGTTATACCTCAGTAAAGTTGATTGTGGGTATTGTACCTGTATAGTCACTTGATGGTAGGCCCAGTGACTATAAGGTGCCTCATAAAATGTTAACCCAACATCAAGCCTGCCAAGTACATTGTATGAATTGGCCTGTAGAATAAGATTTGACATTCTACGCTATAATTAAAGTCAAACAACAATGATGGTTCAGCTGGAGAAACTCCCCCTTGCCTACGCTATGTCGATAGTTGGTGTGCACTTGATTAGTTCATTGAACATCGTCATATTCAGTCAGATTCAGCCAGTCGCTGTTCCTCTTCTTTGATGATCTTAGTTTTGTGTACCATATTTCTTCCACAGATGCTATAAATTCATGATTCATTGCCTAATATTATGATACTTTTTATGACTTCTGTTCCTTTTCATCTGCACTATGCCATGAATAGTAAAAAACAAACAAACAAACAAAACAACAAAACGACAAAGTAAAAAGAGCCCTGTAAAATATGTATAGAACAACAACAAGAACAACAAAACCCATAGAATATGATGACTAGAACATCCGCAGTTACAACTAATAGACTTAGTATAGTTTTGAGGGGTTTGTGTATCCTTAACTTTATTGCCCTGTCTTCCACCAGTGTCATGCTATCCACGGATGCCATGAGGGTGGAGGGAGCCGTACCCAACAAGGAGCTGGTCCCCCTCGTCTCCTCCGAGAAGCTCCACCCGGACACGTCGATGACGTCGCAGGTCTTCAGCATCGACTTTGAGACCAGTCCCCTCACTGTGCCCGCTGACCTGGCTATAGCCATCACCTCAGAGCCCATTGACATCGTCTACAACCAGGTATGAAAATGGCTTCTTTTACAATGTAGGTAGTAGATCCTCCTTTTCAAGCCCTCTGGGTTTCTGTAAAGTTTGAGTTTGAGTTTGAGGTACTTGAGATGTGTCTTTTAAGTCCACATTCTTTCATCTGTCTTCAATAGCTGTCAATGAAAAGTCTGTTCATGGTATACAATAATGCACATTACACCGATTGTTTGTGAGAATTATCCACTGGGTTGTAACTTTAGAACATTTGGAACACACATTGTGTGTTTTTGACTGTTAAAAAATCATGTAGGGTGGATAGTTGTACTCACACCAGACCAAGAAATGTGCATTATTTGTTTTGTAAAATGATGACATGACATCATTTCTGTGACGGCCATTTTTGCAAGATTCCCAGGACAGCATTAGCTCCAAACTACAAGTAATAACCAAATACACACACAAACAATTGCCATGCATTTGTAAAACACACACTTCAGGCAGTGCAGCTAAGCACAGACTAGTGGTCGTTAGTAATGGTAATTACTTGTAGTATAATAATAATGCCTTGTAAAAAGTAAAGTTGAGCCTTTGAAATCAATAGTCCAAATTTGAGGCACAGTAAAAGACTGCTCACATGATACCTCTCAGCCAATCATTTTATGAGGATCCCTATCGTCATAGTTGTTGTAATGAATATTAAAGGACAAGTTCACCTTCATAAACATAAGGATTGAGAAAATGCAACAATATTAGTAGAACACATCAGTGAAAGTTTGAGGAAAATTGGACAATCGATGCAGAAGTTATGAATTTTTTAAATTTTTGTGTTGGAACCACTGGATGAGGAGACTACTACAGCTTGTGAGTCATATGCGTACAACAGTATAAAGAAAATGTAAAAGAAAATTCAACATATTTTCACTTTTTTTGCATAATAAAAGAGCAGTTGACTTGCCTCTTTCTAAAGGCAGGGGGAATAATATTACCCATAACATTTGTCGGTAACGAGTCGGGGGAATGTGTACTTTTTTCAAAAGATGGAATTTTGTGAAATTCTCTTTATATTTTCCTTATATTGTTGTACGCATGTGACATCTAAGTTATTCATACACTGCAGTAGTCTTCTCATCCAGCGGGTACTGCACAAAAACTTCAAAAATTCATAACTTTTGAACGGATTGTCTGATTTTCCTCAAACTTTCAATGATGTGTTCTACTAATATTGCTACATTCTCTCAATCCTTATGTTTATGAAGGTGAACTTGTCCTTTAACAATGATGGTATGTTTCTGTTTTTATTCATCATTTGACGTACTGTAATGAAATCATGTGATTGCTGTGATCCTCATCCTCCAGCATGCAGTGTCAGAGTTGATAGCGTTCTTCAAGGTGCCCAACCTAGACATCCCAGGGCTAAAATCGGCTGCATATGCCGGAATACAGGAGCTGGCCAAAGTTTCACAAAACAGTCTTCTCTATGCAATTGAACACCACAAGGTGAGGAGACAGAGGGCCATGGATGATGGTTGACCCTCTAGAAGGTGGATTGTTTTGGCCTAGTGCTTTTAATCTGAAGGTCCAAGGTTCAAGTCTTACCACAACACTTGTGTCCTATACATCGTAGCTAGAATATTGTTTTCCACATAACTTTTCTCAACCTTGGTGCATGAATACATGTAGGTGCTCTGTAGGAAGTTGATTGGTCCAGGTTCCAATAGTCATGTGTATTGTAACGCTATCATCTGTTTCAATTAGTACCTGATGACAAGCATTCAATATTAAATGTGAAGATGTATCCCTTTCATATACAGTGCTGCCACCTGTTCAGTATGAGTTTCCTTTGTCAAAAATAAGAAAGTATGTGTTTTCTTTATATCAAAATTTAAAGTAGCATGATTTTTATGCACAATTTTCCCACTTTGAAATCATCATTTTCCCAATTTGGGATCATCATTTTTAACCTGACAACATATTTATATTCAGTCATTGTAGTGAAGCTAGGGATGAAATTTGAAGATAAAGATCTCTCCTCCAATAATTCTTATTCATGTTGAGTGTTTTTCAGTTTGCTGTGCATCTATAACCTTCGGTGATTGTTAATGTGATACATGTACACCATCTCCACCACCTCTTTCCAGCATTCAACTTGCTGTATTCAATTGAACATCCATTCATGTCCACTTTATTCCAGACTATCCAAGTGGATTTTGACGTGAAGTCGCCAAACATCATCATCCCGGAACACGGACTGCTGGACCTCGGGGGACACCTCCTCATCCTGGATCTCGGCAGTCTCAGGGTTAACAGTGAGCTGCAGAAGGACACTACTGCCCTAGAGGTGCCTAGTCCTTTGCTGATTGGTGTTTAACCATGTCATTTACGTAAATAGCCCGGCTTAGTTCGGGCTAACTCCACAGATTTTAACAGGATTTGTAGAGCATAATTGCAGAGACCTACGAAAGAAGATGGAATTATGTGTAGCACGTTGGGTTGCAGTGACATTAATGAGCCATCTTTCCTTTTCAGAAACCAGTGAAAAGTGGATCAGATGAGAGTAAGTTTTTTGTGATGGTTGTGGGTAGGAATGAAAATTACTGAATGAAATCATGTCTTTGACACAACCACACATGACTTTGAGTGTCCAAACAAACATATGTGACCAAAATATTCTTTGATCAAACTAGAATAAGTTCTTCTTGACTTGTTTGGACCACACATGAATCTGAGTAATAAAACACATTTAGACATTAGTCAAGAAATTGCTCTTGAACGTAAATTTGAATCATCTCAATATACATAGTAACTCTTGAGTCATTACTGTCAATCAACTCAGTATTGATGCTATGTTAATATGGAGCATGATTTAATGCTACTGTGTTGTAGATAATTATCTGTTTCTATTGCTTCATGTTCAATCATCTGGACATATGAATTCTCAATAGTAGACTCTGCACCTATTTAAAATGAATTACAATCCACAATAACAGAGATATGTGGTAGACAGAAACTTAGTGAAATAATGCCAAAACAGAAGGGTAAGCTGTTCACCTACATTTTTTTCTCTCCCCCCTCCATGTCTGTCTGTCTGTCTGTCTGTCTGTCTGTCTGTCTGTCTGTCTGTCTGTCTGTCTGTCTGTCTGTCTGTCTCTCTGTCTGTCTCTCTGTCTGTCTGTCCAGGATGCCACTCCCACCGAGATAGAGGCCAGGCTCTACGACAAGTTTGTCATCCGCATCAACGACATCCAAGTTTTACTCGTGGAACCAGGTTAGTCAATGCTTTCTCTTCATTTCCACCTGTTGCCGGTGTTGCTGGGTTGCCAGTTCAGGGCTTGGAAAGTTCCATGGAACTCCTGACTAGCACCTGAAATGGATAGCATTAATTTGGTTTTAGGTAAAGACTTAATGAATACCAAATGATTTGACATATCATAAAAGTTTACTTGATCCCAGCTTCTTTAAAACAAAGATGCAGTTTGCTCCTTTCTCTCTGACATGATTTTATTAGCTCACCTGAGCCGAAGGCTCAAGTGAGCTATTGCGATCGCTCTTCATCCGGCGTCCGTCGTGCGTCGTCCGTCGTGCGTCGTGCGTCGTCCGTCGTCCGTCGTGCGTAAACTTTTTACATTTTCATCTTCTTCTTGAGAACCCCATGACCGATTTTCACCAAACTTGGCAGGTAGCATCCCTAGGGGGATAGGATCTCAATTTGTTCAAATGGGCACCATGGCCCACCTGGGGGGCCCCAGGGGGGCCCAAACACACTAAAATTAAGGAATCTTTAAAAATCTTCTTCTCTAGAACCAGAAGTGATAGGGCTTAATTGATACTATGAGTAAGTACATTGATAACTGTAGTTTCAAGTTTGTTCATGGGGGAATCAGGGGTGCCCCCCTTGGGACCCAGTGGAGGGGGGTGGGGAGGGGTCCTAATGGGGCCTAAATTGTACATTTTCATCTTCACTTTGCGATCGCCATGTCTGATTTTCACCAAACTTGGTAGGTAGCATCCCTAGGGGGACAGTATCTCAATTTGTTCAAATGGGCACCATGAGGGGGCCAAAACCCCCTAAAATTAAGGAACCTTTAAAAATCTTCTCTAGAACCAGAAGTGATAGGGCTTAGATGATACTATGAGTTAGTACATTGATGACTGTAGTTTCAAGTTTGTTCATGGGGTTGGCGGAATCAGGGGTGCCCCCCCCCCCCCCCCTTGGGACCCAGGAGAGGGATGGGGAGAAGTCCTACAGTTGTAATGGAGCCTGAATTGTACATGTTTATCTTCTTGAAAACCTCATGATGAATTTTGACCAAACTTAGCAGGTAGCATCCCTATGGGGATAGAATCTCAATTCCTTCAAATGGGCACCATGTCCCTCTTGAGGGGCCCCTAGGGGTCCCAGCCCCCCCCCCCCACATTAAGGAATATTTAAAATCTTCTGCTCTAGAACCAGAAATTATAAAGCAAAGTTAATACCATGAGTTTGTACATTGATGACTTTAGTTCCAAGTTTGTTCATTGCAAATCCAGGGCTGCCTGCCCCCCCCCCCCCCCCCCCCCCCCCCCCCCCGGAGTTGAGGGGAGATCCATATGCAGACCTACACTGTAAGTTTCCAATGTTCTCAGGTAAGAGTGTGCAAGAATGCATGGAAGGTGAAATTGCGATACTCAGGTGAGTGCGTGACCCGCGGGTCTCTTGTTTCACATTTATATTCAATTACTTTTGCCTTTTCAATCATTCATTTGTACAATTTGATTAAGGTGCTGATTGGCGAGAGGCCCTCCTAGCACGAGAGTCCAAGTATCACCTCCTCCCCAGCCTGGGTCTACAAGTCAACACATTCATCAGTGCCAAGCCAGACTACAAGGAACTTCCACAGTGAGTCCAGTGTGCCTCCGCATAGCAACAATCCTTAAAGGCATTATTTAGTATACCATTTGCAGATGAAACAAAAATCCAGCTTTAATGCTTCAAAATAGTTCTAAAATGTAAGTTAGAGATAGAAACAACCGGTGTAAAAATTTGAATCAGTATGATTAATGTTAAGCATTGTTAAATATACAAAATGCGAACAATAGTTATAGTAAAAATGTTTCCAAACTAAATCGTCTACAGTTATGGTTTAGTGAGAAAAATAGTGATACGTTGTATCTCCTTATATATTAGGCTTTATTGTGAAATTTTTACGTGGTAGGATGTTTTGTGATACAACTGACCGACACATATGCATCAAATGTCATATCTTGAACATTTTTCAAATCACTGCTCCAAACGGTAAACTGTACCTTTAACCCGTTGAGGACAAGTCCCAAGTATACTCGGGCAAGTGTCTATTGGAAATGCATGTTGTAGCAAAATCAAACCATTGCATCCTCAACGGGTTAGTACTTTGTGACCAGTTTCCTGTGTGATAAACTTTGCAAATTTGGTTCCCACCAGATTCTGTTCAGTTGCAGTGGGTCATTCCAGCATCATAAGAATATTAGACATTTTCACACAATTGAATTTTTCTCGCTGACGGAAAAAAAAAATTATGATACACATACACGTATATGTGGTGTACAATGTAAGATTTAAAGATTTAAGATTTAAAGTCAATTTCTGGTTTGGGGAAAATGTAGGTCATCGATCCCAAAGTCAGTGCAAAAACGGAAGATTAAATGAATGAAAAAGAAATGAAGTAACATGACCAAAATTAATTGATGGCTTTGTGTTAATTCAGTTCTTCCATTCTAACTCAGTATTTTGCCATGCTTGGATTGCGGTTTCCATGTTTTGGTTGTGTTACTCTGTCAGGCACACTTTAGGCAAGCTGTGTGCTCATCAGTAACAACCATAACTTGTCAAAAGATTCATATGAAATTTGAATTCATTTCAGTAATCTGATCTGTTCAACTCTGCTTTGCCTCTTTATGAAAAATAGTCGAGAGTGTCTTATATTTCCACTTTGTGTAAAATCTTGTACCATCACACACTTGACCTTTTCCCATTTCTATGCTATGACGTTTTTCATTTCAACGGTGCGATGTATGTTAATTTGCCAGGCACAAGATTGAAGCAGTACTACCGTCACTAAAGTTGGCAATCTCAGATTCCAAGATTCAAGCTCTTGTCAAGGTGAGAGTAGCCACCATGAAGAAGATTATTTTTCCAGTGATGTTTGTAACTAAATCTTAGAACTTCACAGCACAGATCTTGAGCTTTGATTTTAGAAATATGTCTCAACATGTAGAGTGCAGATGTAATGTTAACTTTATTGCTATTGTTCTTCTCATAGGGCAGTTGGCATGATAATGATGATGCATATGATTTTTGTTACATCACCTGATAAATTGAAATCACTCTGTATGTGTTCAAATACATTGCTAATCAATATCTTGTATCTGCAAACTTTTCCTCCTTTTCTTTGACATTACAATGTGTTTTAAAAATGCTCAATGAAATCAGATTTATACAAACCTTGGATTATCTCACATGTTCCCAATGCGCAATTAATGTGTATTTGTTTTTTAATAACAGATGTCCATGAAATTGTTAAACATGCCCGTTTTTCACCTATTGCCCAGATACATTGTACAATGAACATAAGTGCAGATATCTTTTAAATATGAGTAGTACAAAGGATTCTAATCATAATACTATGAGTTTATTTCTGTTAATTTTCTTTTCTTTTTTTTCAGTTTGCCAAGAATCTCCCGCTTCCAGACATGCAAACTCCTTCAGACAACATTCCATACCGAGTCAACTTGCCTTCTGTGGTGAGTGAACTCTGTGCCGTTTTGACCAGTTGAGCAGCGGTTTAGATGTCATGTTACCAGCAGAAGCTGGTCAGAATTTTGAGCTGGCCGGAATTTTGATCTGGCCATCAAATGGGGGTAATAGCTCTCCTTGCTACAAAAGCTAATTGCTAGTGCCTTTTTAATGCATTGTCAACAGTGTTTCTAGTTTCTGAGGTGCATGGTCCTACATGCTCGATTCTGTGTCTCTGATAAAAGGAGAAAAGGAGGCTATGAAAAGACTGGGAATGAAGGTGATCACTGAATGCTTCTAAAAAGTGTGCAGTATCAAAGTGACATGATTTATGGTTCTCAAATGTTCCCATGGGCATACGTACATGTTGGTGTTAGAAAGCACCATTCAGTGAGTAATTTATTTGAGTTCATACATGTAGTTTTGAATATTTTTTCAAAGACACCTTGATGCTGACACCATAATTTTCCAAACTTGTGTATGTCTAAATATTTTTTTCGTTCCTTTGCACATCATCATCACAGCAAGTTCTGAAATGTAGCCACCATGGTGTTAACCAGTGTGCGTGATTAAGTGAAGATATTAAGCTAGTGCATGTAGGTCGTGCTCCCTCAAGGTTGTCTCCATATATGCCACCATTGCTGCATTGTTCTTGGTGAACCTTGGGCAAGAGACTCAGCGGAACTCGAGCTGTGTAAAACATGAATATTCATATCATCTAATTCGAGCTATTAAATACCCTTTGCAAGCAGAGCAGGGAGAAGGAAGCAGGTGAGTGAATCTGCAATAGTTGTGTGGCAAACATTTACAAAGGAATGGAACAGCCTATCGCAAGAGGCTGTACTTCTCCCCACGGTGGAAGCCTTCCATTGCCACCTAGCGGAGGATGTAAACTAGAGTGTGGGAATAGGTTTTTTTACTTGCACCATGTAAACTATGCACCCTTCATCCAGGCATGGTAGAAGCCTTCCGTTGCCACCTAGCGGAGGATGTAAACTAGAGTGTGGGAATAGGTTTTTTTACTTGCACCATGTAAACTACGCACCCTTCTTCCAGGCACTTCACCGTAGGAACGCCCATTGCAATTTATGCACACACACACACACACACACACACACACACAGTCATCTGCAGTAATCTTCAGGACTGAAGGATGCAGAATGAACAGAAGAAGAAGAAGAATGCACTTCAGGAATGTGTGAATATTGATACAGAATGGTCAAGCAAGAAAAAAAAAAAGAGGAAAAGGAAATAGTGGGAGAATTTTGTTACATATGAAGCACAGTCAAATCAATTCATTGTTTTCTTCTTCTAGGTGCAAAGAAAATGCTGCTTTACAAGTCTGGAGATAACACACTGAAATCATTTGCATAAAAACTTGCATTTAATGTTTTATCTTCATGTGTATAAATGTCTTATTTTGGGGTGTGCAGTTTGCCAAGCTGTACAGTGTGTTAGAGCTGCAATATTTACTCTTCTGCCAATGGTTTGATTTCTTTCCGTCAGAACCTAAAAGAGGTAAAGTCGGAGATGTCCACCACTGCCCTGCGCCAAGCCAAGAGACTGATGCTTCGCAGCCGCAGGACCAGGGTGGCAGGGACCAGCATCACGTCCAGGAGAGTGACCAATGTGGACGAGGTGGACAGCAAGCCGGTCAAACCTCCCACACCCCCGGCCCCTCTTAAAGGTACACATGCAAACTGTAGGAACTGTAGAATGCATCATCCTTATCTGGTTCATCATTGTCATCATCTGGGACCATTAAAATGTATCTGTTATAAACATTGGTGTTCATTTGTCCCACAAATGACACATTATAATGGAGGTCCTGTGTGTGAGAGAATCACAACTCACACCAAGAAGATACCACTTCACTCCTCACAAAGAGTAGGTTCCTAGCATTGAGAAATGATCTGCCCCACACACAGGGCAATGTGCGAAAAGTGCTAACCTTTTGTGGTCTGTGCCATGCAACTAGCAATAATAAGCAAAGGGTATCAACTGGAAGCATTGAGGCATTTTAGACATAAGTAACGATTGGTCTTTATAGCCTTGCACTTTTGTTAATTTTCTGCAGTTGATACAAAATCAAATCATTGAATACACCCGCAGCCCACTTCAGATTCTCTTTTGAAAGTACATGTAGTTAATTTTGATGAACATTTTCACAGTAAATTTTATGTCACTTTGTCAAATGTAACTACAAACTGCTTTTCCCTAGATATTACATCATCATTGAAAGTGAAGTACGTGTATGTACAATATGTAAATACTGCATCATGTGCTCATCACACCACCATGCCCTTGTTCACCAGCAGCCAGTCCAATCCCAAGATGTATTTAAGTCATTTTTCTTTTGTCTGTATTTTTGTTTAATGATGTAAAACGATGTCATTGCTGTCATGTCAGGTGACGTGTACTACACGGCTTCCGACCACTCCGACGAGGAGATCCAGCAGTGGGCGGCGTCCTCCACCGTGCCCAAGTTTGACGACAACGACTCCCCCACCAACAAGACCAGCACGCTCCTACGATTCGTCATCAGGGAGGTGAGACACCTCTTAACCTTTTTGCTGTGCTTTGTCTGCTGATTGGCACTCAGGTTGTAAGGATTCTTTGCTGATGGGGGCTGAAAAAGATGTCTGAAAACTAATTGTCCATGAATTGAGCTTACTTTTGCAGTATTCTCTGCATGCCTTATTTTGTCACCACGGTCATTTTGGAAGCTGAGGCACATTGCTACACTTGAGTGGGATCATTGCAATCAAATCTTCAGCTACAGCTGTACAATAAGTAGGACAAGTTTGGATGCATTCCTGAATGCAGATGAAAAGACTTGGCAAGCTAAGCAGTGAAGTGCCTTGTCACACATGGATTAACTTTCTTTGTTAGACACACAAACTTGTACACTTGTATATGTACTTGAGTACTTTTTTTCTGCGGTATATTTTCCTGGTGCTGGTTTGTTCGGGTTGCCCCAATATTGGCTCCCTTTACACTGGTGCATTGTTTTCGTCACCAAGGGGGAAATTACTTTTCTCCTATATAGTCATAACACTTCCCTTTTGTTCCATCAATCTGGTTCTCGATTGTGAATCAAGTCAATTAGCTTACATGGTACTTTTTACTGGTTACCTGTTAAAAACGTGTCGTGTTTATTAAGATACAAGTACTTGTGATGTGCTTCAAAGCACAATGCATGATCTCTGTCTATTCTACATCACAGAGCTGGTTCACCATCACACTCTAATATGCACTCTATTCAGGTCATCATCACGGCATCTCCTTTCCACCATGCCTGTTAAAACTCATACATACTGTATGGCAACAGAGCTTTATAGCTCATAATAATCATCCACAATAATTCTCTATGTATAAAGTACATAGAGAATTATTGTGGATGATTATTATGAGCTATATGAATTAGTTCTCATTATTATGTACATGTACTTTATGAGTGGTTACTGTACATTGCTACAATACAAATATTTCAGGATGAGATATCCTAAATATCTAGGGATGTTGATTCATTTATGATAGTACGGAAATGATTATTCCACAAGTAATGCCTGCCAGGTTTATATACAGCTGTTAAGTGTCCACATGCAGCGAAGAAATGCAAGAATGAATATTGATGGCTCCCTGATGCAACTTGCTCTTTGCACATTCATATTTTACTCCGGGATTAGGTGGTGGTGTCCATTTCCAAGCCTTCCGAATCCGTTCTGCCAGTTCTGAAGACGTCGGGGGACAGGAGTACCAGTCCAGTTCCTCCTTCCCCGACAGAGTCTGGTGAATCTGAATACCTGAGCCTACGGATAGACTCTGTGTGCGTGGACGTTGCTGTCAGCACCTACGGCCTAGCTGTACATATGGGACTAAGGGGTATTCAAGTCATTGACAAGTTCCATATCGGTGAGAAATATATAATGCTGTATTTAGCATATGTATGTTTAATTGCGTTGTTCCGTTTTGGGGAGTTACAATGTATATTTCAGGCACATAGTAGGTGTTTAAATAGTATCAGTAATGTAGTTAATCATGATGTGCCTGTATGATTAATAACGGGTTAATATTTAGAGTTACAGATTTGTTGTAGGAGTTCTGTGAGAAGACAAATTGTATTTTGTTGAATTTTCACATCATACAGTACAACGTATGTGAATCCTTAATCGTCGTCATGCAGTAATCTTCGAACAGAAGTGTTCCAGTCTATTTAAAAATGTGTGGTGAAAATGAAAATAATGAAACAATGATAATCCCAAGCCCAAGCAGTCAAAAAAAAAAAAAAAAAAAAAAAAAAAAATTACTGACTCTCTCACCATACATCATCAAAAGGGTGAAAACAAAGAGAAGAAAGGTGAGGCAAACATTGTATGTGAATTAGTTCAGGAGACAAAACATACTGACGTGGAACTTCACACCGAAGTGCATTGAAGTTACAGCTACAGCGTATGGCTGTACTAGTCACCCAAATGACAGTGTATACAGATAGCTACAGGTTCAGGGACGCAGACTGTAAACATGAGTCCTGCACGCTTCATGTCCTGAGGAGCACTGGGTTATTGCAGGCTGACTTGCCCTCTGCAAAACTCAACAAACATGATTTGCATAAATTGTATTTGCATATCTACATATTTGAATAAACAAAGAGGACCAATAGGAGTAACAGGAATGGAAGAGACCAACTATAATGAAAGAACCCAATTCACTATTCAAGACTAGCAATGAAAACAAACCGGATGGAGGTGGCAGTGAGCTGGGGTGAGAACTGTAAACATGGATGTGAAAGGAATGAGAGTGGTGAGAAAGAAATAGAGTACATGGGTACAGGTCAATGGTAATTTGGGACAGTCTAAAAACCTAAACAAATTGAACTACATAAGGAGCTGAAACTGGAAAGAAGGATATAGGCTTTGCTCTCTTACAACAGTTTTAATCTTTCCTCATCTCTTCAGGTCCAGATGGCACCTATCTCCACCTCATCAGTTCCATGGCAACCACCGAACTCATCTCAATTTTGTACAGAAAGGTCTGTATAATGCTGCGTTTGCCCCATGTTCCCGGCAGCCCCATTTGCCCGAAACGTAGTACACCCGTGGGTAGATGAGACATTCTCCTGTTTTCCCCTCTTCGTATTCTAGTCTTGTTTGTTCCAGTCCTCGTCCTGGTGAACATATAGCTATCAGACGCTGTTCTCACAACGTCTGGTCAGGCTAGACTATCAATATTTTCCATCGCGTCCTGCTACGGACCGCCTCTAAGTTTTGTTACGGCCTAGTACATGTTGTCGTGTTTTGTTGGGTTCACTCCATTTAATTACAGCGTACAAGGTTCCTCCGCACTCGGACTGCCATGGTAACATTTTTGACAGTTAAAAAACATCTGATACAGCATCCACGGCAATCATGGCCTGTCACGTTTGCCTATCCCATCTCACTGCGTCGTCTCACGTCCATGCTGCTTTGTCCACGGTGGCCTGAAACCTTGCTGCCGTGGCTGCCGGGAACATGGTGTAAATGCAGCATTACTCTCAGAATCTAACATTAAAGTTGACATCTCACTGTCCTCTTTTCCTTCTCCTTAATATGCTTTCTAAGGCTTGCACATAAGAAAATTGGTTAGTGTGATTTTTGTCATGGCACACTTAAAACATCATAACCAAGAATTTCCCATTTTAAGAAGTTAGATAGTGATTCAGGTTTCTTCATATCTACTTTTGATCTTCTGATATTTCACAGTCTTGACGTTATGAAGTTTGTTTTGTTGTTAGAGTTTTGTGGACATGTAATTACAGTGATTATGATAATGAGAATGTAAAATATGATACTGAGAATGTAAAATTGCAGAAGGTGCAGATTGAATCAAATAAGCCAGTACGTGTGAAGTTTCCTGGATGAGATCTGTGGTGTATGTTGGGCAGTTTTAACCATGTTCAACCTGTCACTGTTCTGACAGTATTCTAACTGGAATCAATGTCCCTTTTATCACAGGTTGATGAGAAGTGCCCAGACTTCGGTGGTTACTATGGATCCACTGAGCAGGCCGTGGTGGTCCACTTTACCGCCCTCAATGTCATGTTCCACCGCACCGCCATTCTCTTCCTACAGAAAACCCTAACGGACATGATCACAAGGTATGGAGGTCTCGTCTTCTCATAAATTCTTGTCTGAATCATGGTTACATACATGTCCCTTGTAGAACCAAGTTCAAGAGAAATGTAGAGTGATGTCAGGAGATATATAACATATCATGTTGTGTAGACACACAAAATGGAACTGTCTGTTTATAAAGTCATTGAAACAGCGGCATACATTGTACATCGTATTCTCAATCATATTGTCTGCAAATGTACATGTAGCCCTCTGTGATTTGAGAGCCCTGCCTGTTCCAATGCCATTCACTTTAGTCCACAAATATACTAAAAATACAACAGACAAAATCTCAAAGATCATTAATGTGTCATGTGTATTTTATAGATTATAGTTTAGACATTAATTCTTACGCAACATGAAATGTACAATGTATGTGTGGATGATGGTCAGATGTGGAGTTGATGATAAATTTTTGCCCAAACGAGGGGAAATGTTTTCATTCATTCTCATTCTATCTGTCCCCTCACCTGCACCCCACCCTTCTCTCCCTCTATGGCCTGGCTAGTCTTAGCTCCATTTCCCTAGCGGAGAAAGTTGGGATGACACCGTCGTCAGAGACGCCCTCTAAACCACCCACACAGCCTCAGCCATGTGAGTCAAATGAGCCAAAACAAACTAATTGATAGAGGAAAAATTATAATACTCAATGTACGAAATGATACAAAGTGTACACTTCATAAAGATAAAGAATAGAATGAAGATAATATGTATTTTTCATCTTTAACTGTATTGACTGTGTGCGTTGCACATTTGGTGAGACTAGGTCTATTTTTTCGCGAATCAGGACATCCAGACAATTTTGTGTGTGCTTAACCCATTGAGGATGGACTGATTTTTCTACAACACACATTTCCCATACATTGTAGACACCTGCCCGAGTATACTCGGGACTCGTCCTCAAAGGGTTAAATGTGCAGTTGTCAAGTACAGTAATGAATGGAGAAATGAACGCATACATGTCACAGTCATGTCGAGATTAGAGTCATTTTAGCATGTTGTTGAATTTGCAACTAGTACCTGACTCGCAAAATTCGCAAAAAATAGAAAAACCCACAAATTGTATACCATAACCCATTGAGTGCCATAGTAAAGAAAGAAAGGGAATTCTTAACTAAGACTGAACATGCCCATAAACGAAACTTTCATGTATATGATTGTTTGCTGAATAAAAAAAGGAACTAGCTGTTCTGTATGACAACAAAAAATAAAGGGCATGTCTGCAAGAAATCAAAGTGCCATTGCTGCCTCACTTGGCATTCATGTCGAGAGAGCTTCGCTGTGGAATAAAAATGAAATACGGTAAGAATGAAATGCATTCAATTTATGAAGAGTTCTCAACATTACCAGAAACTTTCTTTGATGATAATCCATCAATACAGCCGCCGCCACTCTGCCAGTACCCCCCAAGGCTCCGGTAAGGGGTGTGATCAGGTTCCACGCCGAGGCTACCATGGAGTACCTGTGCGTCACCCTCACCGATGTCTTCGAGTCCCTGGGCAACGTCTACATCAGGGGGCTGCAGTTCGCGGTCATCGACAAGGACACTAGGATGACACTGAAAGCTAGGTAATCCAAGAAAGTATTTACCTGCCTGGGAAACCCCATCAGAAGGTTACCTTGACCACCAGTTTCACCTGGTTATACTGTAAGGATTTTGTGAATTGGAGCTGAGAGCATTTTGGGGGTATGAAACTTACGTGATTTGCCAACCATGAAAGAATGACAAGTATATTTCATGTGCAATGTATCAGTAATGGTGGAATTTGTTAAACATACACTGCTGGTAGACTTGATTACTACGCATATGAGGCTATAAAGAAAGACTAGTGATTCTCCTTGCCTGTGTGTGGACATCTTTTTTTTCTCTCTCTCCAGGTTGCAAGACTTCTCCTTTGAGGATGCCGTCACTGATTCTGTCTATCCCAAGATCATCTGCCTCCAGGACCAGACAGCCATTGATGTTAGGGTGAGCCAGGCAAAATCTTTAGTTTTTCCCTATCCCGAATACCAAATTCATTCATTCAAGTGTATGCCACAAAGTGCCTGGTTGATATTGTTTGCTGACTGTTGCGGGTCACCTGGAGCGAACCACGAAGGTCGGCATCATTTGCCCATTTTTTAGTACCGTACATACAAAAAAGAAAATGAGACCTTACCTAATAAAATCCACAAAAAGTTGTACAGATTAATTTTCTGGTAGGTGTAAATTGTTTATTAAAGCCTGGTCATTGTTTTGTTTGATTATTTTCTGGAAGAGTTTGCTTTTCTATAATTCCTATCAAAACTGGTAAATGGGTTTACTTCATATTGCAGACCAGTTTTTTTATGTTGTACAGGTTGCAGCCTGTTCAAAGAATTGGAAACTCTAAAAGAGAGTCTTGTTCACCATTTTTGAGATTTGAATAGACTCCTTGCAGCAAATGTAAAAAGGTTTTGTGGTGTTGAAGGGCATCAGAGATCACAAGTGGGCCAAGTATTTCATTATTTTGTTTCCCAACACTTTCATTTTAATACTGCAACTACATGTAGGTGTACTTTGTATTACATTTGTGCAGGAACGAGCATATCTTGGAGGCAACAGAGGGCAGAATGCCATCAGAGTTTGCATATGAAGAACACCAAGTTAACACATATAGCACACAACATGTGTAGAACATCATTTCAACACATAACACCTAGTCAACACAAATATACACCAGGTGAACACATTACAGTACACTCAAGTTAACAAATGTAGCACATCTTATGAACACATTGGATTACACCAAACTGAACCATACTTGCTGCTGTTGTTTTCTCGCCGTAACAGATAGTTCAGTTCAAGCAGCCCCCACGCCAGCCCATCCCCACCATCATCCCACCAGACACTGGGGCCTCCACGGGCCCCACCCACGTCCCGCTGGACTACAGTCTGAAACTGAGACTAGGCAGTATACAGGTGGTGCTGCTAGGACCCTACATCAAGGAGCTAGTGGTATGTGCCAAACCTTTATATTCAAGTTGTGGATAGTTTGCAGAAACTGGCCATCATAGCATGATTACAATGTGAAGATCTCTTTCAGTCAGTGCAGTTCCTCTGGCTCTGTGGAGGTTAAAGGTCCTGTTTACCTTTGGTAACAGTGATTTAAAAACTATTCAAGATATCACATTTGATGCATATGTGTAGGTCTGTTGTATCACAAAACATCCTACCATATCAAATTTTTGCAATAAAGCCTAAAATATAAGGAGATATCAATATTTTTCTCATAAAACCATAACTGTAGATGGTTTAGTCTGGAAACATTTTTATTATACCTATTGTTCACATTTTGTGTATTTAACAATACTTAACATTGATTATACAGATACAAATTTTTACAGTGGTTGTTTCTATTCCTAACTCACATTTTAGAACTATTTTAAAGCACTAGTGCTGGGTTTTTGTTTCATCTGCAAATGGTGAATTATGCCTTTAATATCGTGTCAAATTTACCATGTATGCAAGGTGTGACTTCCGGCTATACGATCCACATGCCAATAGTCACATGTCATGAGTCAATAAATGCATTGGTGTTGGTTGTTTTTTTTTTTTGTTGTTGTTTTTTTTTTGGGGGGGGGGGGGTTGGGGTTTTTTTGCCAAGTACTTTTTTCTTTGGGCAAGTAAAAATTTAAAAATTGATGTTTTTACTTGCCGATATGTCAGTGAAGGAAACAGTTTAAGTTGGGCCCTTCATTATGGCATAGTTCATGGCACTCATTTAACAGTGGTACGCCTTACCCTTCATTAGGACATGATTGCATTCAGACGAGTATCACATACAGTATGCATGTTCAAACAGCAGGTAACATGGTGTTGTCACCAATGATTTAAATTGCAATACTGGATATTACATTGTACATTAATCTGGTAGTGCTTAAAGTTTTAAAAGGATGGGAAAAGTTTGAAAGATCAATATTTTGTAAAGTAAAGACATTCCTGCTCTGATTCATTACAACTTTCCTTCTTTTTTTTCTCTTTTCATATTCATCCTTATGCAGTCTTTCTTTGAGCCTTTCATCAACCAAGGTGCCATAGAAACGGCCAAAGAGGCCTCCAACATGGCCGTCAAAACCGTGAGTGTTCAAACCAATAGGCCTTAAAGGACAAGTTCACCTTCATAAACATAAGGATTGAGAGAATGCAACAATGTTAGTAGAACACATCAGTGAAAGTTTGAGGAAAATTGGACAATCGATGCAAAAGTTATGAATTTTTAAAATTTTTGTGTTTGAACCGCTGGATGAGGAGACTACTACAGCTTGTGAGTCATATGCGTACAACAGTATAAAGAAAATATAAAGAAAATTCAACATATTTTCACTTTTTTTCACATAATAAAAGAGCACTTGACTTGGCTCTTTCTAAAGGCAGGGGGAATAATATTACCCATAACATTTGTCGGTAACGAGTCGGGGGAATGTGAACTTTTTTTCATAAGATGAAATTTTGTGAAATTCTCTTTATATTTTCCTTATATTGTTGTACGCATGTGACATCTAAGTTATTCACACACTGCAGTAGTCTTCTCATCCAGCGGTTACTGCACAAAAACTTCAAAAATTCATAACTTTTGAACGGATTGTCCGATTTTCCTCAAACTTTCAATGATGTGTTCTACTAATATTGCTACATTCTCTCAATCCTTATGTTTATGAAGGTGAACTTGTCCTTTAAGCTCGTGCCATGTCAGCGCTGTGAATTTTTTTGGCCCTATGCCAGTTAATCTCTACTTGAAATGTTTGTAGTTGTGAAGAAAGATACAATGTACTGTATGTTGCAGCAGGCAGTATATCTCACACATGTAAACTCTGTTGCTATGAATGAATTGAGTTTTATAGTCAAACTGTAATTATTGTCTATAAACTTGACTCTACAATTAACTTGTATTCAGCCAAGGTTTGAGCTGGTACTTCATTCTTCCAATGTGATTTTATCCAAGGCTGTGTACAAAAAGAAAAAAAAAATGTGTACATAAATCTATTTATATGTAGATATGTATCTGACAAGTATATACATTGTAGAACTTTAAAAATCAACAGGTGGATACAGTTTCATCACCAAATATGGTAGCACACAGTACTTATTTCCTGAAAACTGCTTGGCTTATTGTTTGCTTTTTAGCTCACCTGAGCCAAAGGCTCAAGTGAGCTATTGCGATCGCCCTTCGTCCGGCGTCCGTCGTCCGTCGTCCGTCGTCCGTCGTCCGTCGTCCGTCGTGCGTCGTCCGTCGTGCGTCGTGCGTAAACTTTTTACATTTTCATCTTCTTCTTGAAAACCCCAAGACCGATTTTCATCAAACTTGGCAGGTAGCATCCCTAGGGGGTTAGGAACTCAATTTGTTAAAATGGGCACCATGCCCCACCCAGGGGGCCCCCAGGGGGGCCCAAACCCCCCAAAATTAAGGAATCTGTAAAAATCTTCTTCTCTAGAACCAGAAGTGATAGAGCTAAGTTAATACTATGAGTTAGTACATTGATGACTGTAGTTTCAAGTTTGTTCATGGCAGAATCAGGGGTGCCCCCCTTGGGACCCAGGGGAGGGGGGTGGGGAAGGGTTCTAATGGGGCCTAAATTGTACATTTTCATCTTCTTCTTGAGAACCCCATGACCCATTTTCACCAAACTTGGCAGGTAGCATCCCTAGGGGGTTAGGAACTCAATTTGTTAAAATGGGCACTATGCCCCACCTAGGGGGCCCCCAGGGGGCCCAAACCCCCCAAAATTAAGGAATCCGCAAAAATCTTCTTCTCTAGAACCAGAAGTGATAGAGCTAAGTTAATACTATGAGTTAGTACATTGATGACTGTAGTTTCAAGTTTGTTCATGGCAGAATCAGGGGTGCCCCCCTTGGGACCCAGGGGAGGGGGTGAGGAGGGGTCCTAATGGGGCCTAAATTGTACATTTTTATCTTATTCTTGAAAACCCCATGACCCATTTTCACCAAACTTGGCAGGTAGCATCCCTAGGGGGTTAGGATCTCAATTTGTTAAAATGGGCACCATGCCCAACCCAGGGGGCCCCCAGGGGTCCCAAACCCCCCAAATGAAGGAATCTTTATAAATCTTCTCTAGAATCAGAAGTTATAGAGCTGAGATAATATTATGAGTGAGTACATTAATGACTGTAGTTTGAAGTTTGTTCATAGGAGATCCAGGGGTGCCCCTCTTGGGTAGGGGGGGGGGGGGGTGGTTGGAAGGGTCCAAATGGGGGCCTGAATTGTACATTTTCATCTTCTTCCTGAAAACCTCATGATGGATTTTTGTCAAACTTGGCAGGTAGCATCCCTAGGGGGTCAGGATCTCAATTTATCAAAATGGGCACCATGCCCCACCCAGAGGGCCCCAGGGGGCCCCAGGGGGCCCCAATCCCCCCAAATTAAGGAATCTTTAAAAAATTGGGCCCTTATTGTACATTTTCATCTTCTACTTGAGAATGCCTGGTCAAATTTTAATTTAGATTAGTGACTGCGTGAAAGGTGAACTTGCGATACTCAGGTGAGCGCTAGACCCGCGGGTCTCTTGTA
This sequence comes from Diadema antillarum, assembly GCF_040938485.1. Classification (NCBI taxonomy): domain Eukaryota; kingdom Metazoa; phylum Echinodermata; class Echinoidea; order Diadematoida; family Diadematidae; genus Diadema; species Diadema antillarum. Next base: position 989,887 of record NW_027270911.1, on the reverse strand, counting down.
TTTTTTTGTTTTTGAATTAGAATATTGACAGTTTTTAATGAAAAATAACCTTCACCTATGAATATAATATTCATTGATATTGTTATATCATCAAATTGTTACCTTATACATTTCTGTAGATTCAGTTGATTCCTCATAACACAGTCTATTGTTGCAGGTCACTGTAACAAGTACATCGAGATGATTATTCTATTAAACATATTTAATATCTAAGATTATCGAGTGGTTGCCTTGACTGTCATCAATCTACAACATTGATTACTGTATTTCATATGTATCCTCAATAAGTATATCATAATATTGTCATAATGAATGTCCTTGTTTCAGGTTGAGGAAAAGAGGCTAGGCACGGACAAGGTTTGTCGATTCACACTGAAAACTTTGTCTGTCTCCTCCATGTAGCAGACTCTTCAAGCATGAACACATATTGTACTTCTGCATCTTGCTTCACTTTTATTAGACTCTTTGCACCTTGAAGAGATCTCGTTTCTGTATACACAGTTGTATTCCACCCAGTGCATGTTTCATGGTTGATTATCAGTGGGTAACATAGTGTGCACACGCTTTGATCGACCCTCCCCCCAGGTGGATGACATACAGCAGAAGGGGGTAAAAGTGGGCCTCGACATTAAGATCCGCTCCCCCATCCTGCTGGTGCCAGAGACGCCCACCTCCGCCCATGCCCTGGTGGCGCATCTCGGCAACCTCTCCATCATCAGCTCCTTCGACACAGAGGGCGGGGTGGAGTCGCCGGATGGGCGGGCCACCGTCACCGCCCCACTCATGATGTACATCACCACCAGACTGACTTCAGTCCAGATCTCCAGGTATGTTTTGTACTGATCAATGAAAGCATCCCTTTGTGAGTTATTGGTTTATTATGAGTAGCCATCCATCGACCCCGTTATGCCATATTAATAGTACATTTTAGCTTTTCTTGCTTCACTTTAAGGAGTGCCCACTCAACCACAGCACAATGACTCCCTCTTATGTTTACGCATCATGCGCTGTTACTTGTTGGTACCAACATCTAATGTCAATTTTTTTTAATGAACTGAATTGATTTTACAAGTTTTAGGAGGGTTGAATGTAGCCATTTTACCTTTAATATTGTGCTTACCCAATCGTTAAAAACCAAATTTAAAAAAAATGTGAAATGTCAGGATAAATGTGAGGGGATCAAACAGTAGATTATAATTCTTGATGCAAGCTTAGCATTCACCCAAATTGATATCAACAATTTTGTTCATTTTGCTGTTTTGGATTTTTCTAATAAAGAACTTCATTAGTTCTCTGTCATAAGGATGTTATGCATAAATGTTTGTAGTATCAAAATCAAATTTTGAATTTAGTATTAAATTTTGTGGTTACTTGAAGTGCTATGCATGTATGATGTAAATAATTATTTTTTCTTTCTGTCTTATTTTGTTTGTTGTTGTTTGCAGAGCTGTCATACAAGCCAATCAGACCATCGGCTCCTACCGACTCATCGTCGAACCCGTGGAACTCCGCGTTGACCTCAGCCGGCCAGTCAACCCCAACGTGGCGGCGGTGAATCCGCTCAGGGTCACGGCAAACCTGGAAATCGTTCAGGTTCACTCTCTATCCATTCTTACGTTTTTCTCTTCCATTCGAAGCAAATTTAACCCCTCAAATCACCCCCAGCTAAAAACAAAGTTAACTAACAAATGAAAAACTATAAACATCATGACAAATTAGAAGTTAGAGAAGGCAACCCTGTATAAAGCAGGTCTGTTTTAATGGTTGAAATTGAAGTTGAAGTAATTACCTAAGTAATGGAGTAGTTTTGAGTACAAATTTGAGCAGAATCAGACACATGTGGCCAAGTTGCAATACTGATCAGGTAAAATGTCAGTATGTTTATCATTACATTTTGTGCAGATTCTGAAATAACTGTCTGTGCCATTGAAATTGCACACTCAGTTGCTTGCTGGAAATTGTCCGTTTTGTCATTAAAAAAAAATCAACAAGCAATCAGAGTGTTTCAACATGCAGTTGAGTGTTACTTTTGATTCAAGGGCATACGGATTCCAAATGCTTGTTCATCATTATGTGTTTCATTTGTGACTCATCGTTGTAATTACCATTCGCGTAGATATTACATATTCCGTCATTGGAAGCTCTGATGAAGCAATTTCAGTAATATGATGCCTGCCAAACCTCTCTCTCCAGTCACTGGTAAAATTACCGTCGCCACTGTTACCAACATCAAAGCTACCGTTTTATAGTATGACGGTTAAATGGGAATATGAGTGTCATGTTACAGTGTGGATGATGCTTTTAATTTTTTGACCTTAACTTGAATTAGTACCATCACATGATCTTCAAAGATACAGTATTAATCATCTGCTTGACATCTCTTACAGACGGATGTTTCATCCAAATTTTGATAGAAGCCTGCCCTTGGTAGTTCATATGTAGTCATCTTTAATACATACTTCTATCCCTCAAATTCTCCTGTTCTCTATTCTCTCACACATACATATACTGTATATTGAAAGCATTACAGTGTGCCTGAATGTGTGTGCGGTCAGTTGCTCTGTGAATTTCCACCTCTCAAAGGTATTCTCTGTACAATACGAACGTCTCAATTCTTGTGATTTGTAGCTTTTGGACTGTCATTTAGTTCATCATGGAGCAATGCCATATACAGTAGATTCCCTGCTCAGTTGTATCAGATGTGGACAGTCTTTTATAGGTACCCACTTGTAATCTGTAGTGCATAGAGCTTGCATGTTGTACATTTTAGAAGTTTCCTTCAAAGTTTTCTCATTACACATGCATGTTTAGATTGTGTACAAAAGGTTAAAACATTGTGTCCTCCAAAAAACAAAAAACAAACAAACAGGTGAACATTGGCGAACAGGACATCATCACCATTCTCTCCACACTGAGCGAGAACCTGATGGCGCCCTCTAGAGTTGTAACAGAGACACTTCCAGAAGGTGATTCCTCTTTTTCTCTTTCTCGTACTGCCACACCCAAGAGGTACAACTTGTACAAGCTTAAACCGGCAGAGGTGCATCTGATGCTAATATTGATAATATTAACCCATTGAAGACGAGTCGTGAGTATACTAGGCCAGGTATCTAAGGGAAATGTGTGTTGCAGCAAAGTTGGCCCTTCCTCAGCAGGTTAATGTGATGAAAAAACAAACAAACAAACAAACAAACATGTTTTTGTTTTTAATTATTTTTTTGGTACAGTGGATAAAACCATGCACCATCAATTTTGAGGTCACTGGTTCAAGTCCCCAAAGAGCTGTGGTTGTACCTCTAGGCAAGGCACTTAATCCTTATTACCTAGTAGTCCTTTGAAGAGGATGTAAAGCTGCCAATCCTATGGATGCTTGCTTTAAGCATGAATTGCTTCTTTAGCATCCTCATAGTGTAAATGATAATTCAAAATTTGACCCAATTCACATTTTGAAGTCCAAGAAGAGGTCTGGAATGTTTGAGTAACTAGTCGATATAGTACTAAAGTGTAGTTAATGCGACAAGACAATCTACAATGTTCCTCAAGACTGTGGTTTAGAACAGTAGACTACTCACAATTTTGAAATGTGTGAAAACTGATTGAATAAGTTCTACATACAAGCACATATTGAGGAGATATTCTCTTTTGTTTGTTTGCTATTTTTGTTTCCTGTTCATCAACATTTCTTTGAGCCATGATATTGTCTGTTTGTTTGTTTGCTTTGTCTTGATGAATGTATCATTACTCACCCATCCACTGCATTCCTCCCACCCCTATTTTAGAGACCCCTGTCACCACCGAGGCTGAAGTCCACTCACCCCATACTGCCTCAGAATCCCCACCCGTGGAGTCGGCGCCCCCAGCCCACCAGCCCAGTAGTGCCCCTGCAGCCAGGAAGACTGTCTACGTTCAGTTCGTCATGGAGGGAGCAGAGCTGGAGTTGTACACCAACGAACAGAGACTGGTAAGCCTTTTAAGGGTTCCACTAACCTGTTGAAGACAAGACCAGGGGGGCATTTCATGAAGCATTTTGGTTGGATATTTTTCTGACAAACTGTTACAAGCTACTGAAATCCTTTCATCTGATTGGCTGAGAGTAAATTTGTCCGACAACTTTGTCCGACAGAATGCTTCATGAAATGCCCCCCTGAGTATACTCGGGCAGGTGTCTATGGGAAGTGTGTGTTATTGCAAGCTCATTCTCAACACGTTAAAGCACTTGCACCCCATCAAAAGAGGGAGGGGGGGGGGGGTAAGAGTTGTTGGTAACAACTCATTGGAGGTGGAAGTTGTAAACAAACAAACAAACAAGCAAACAATGCAAGTACATAACTGCAGAGCCCCTCCATCTCTATTTGGATATGAAATGAATTGTCAGTGTGGAGATGGTTTGAAGTCTGCGTGAGACTTTGTGGATCAAGCAGTTTGTGTGAGACAAAGGTAAAGCTGATCTACATTCACCCAAGACACCCAAAATTACCAGTATGTAGATACATAAATGTAACACTGTATGTGGACGCATTACCGTGTGAAATAATCTGCTATTTTAGAGTGGATGTGTCTCAGTACAGGTAGTGTACATTATATTGAGACGAAGCTGAGTTGAAAATCTTGCTTGTGTTGTCACTATTCTTGCATAGCTCTGAGAATTGTTATCTTGGATCTCTTTTTATTGTTGTGCAGCAGAGGAATGGGAAGGGGGTCTCGTCCCGCGACCCTCGCAATGGCCTCTCCCGATTCAGGCTCCAGCAGGTGAATGGGTTGGCCGTTGCCTATAGCAACGGGGCGATGAAATTGCGGACAACCGTCCAGACGGTCATGCTCGAGGACATCCGGCCAAATAGTCCCCTGGCCATCAGACAGTGAGTCCGGCCACTGACCACTCTGTGTGGTCATTGGTCATCTTTCATAGTTCATCTCCATTTCGTAGCTTATGCGGAATACAAATCCAAATGCAAAGTGTACTGTAAAACACAATATATTCGCGGCATGAAAATTTCACGAATTGGAGCTGACGGGCTTTCTTGCAGCATAAAATTTTTGGGAATTGCCAAAGGCATCCAGTGCATATTGTGTAGGTAAGAACTTTCGCATGCATTTTAATTTCGCGAATTTTGGCACTCACGAAATTCGCGAAATTAAAATGCACGCGAACATTCCTCGTTTTACAGTATGACAAGCAGTCATAAGACGTACAAGATACTTTGATTTTATGTAGTACACTGTTGTTGTTATATCACCCTTGAAACATTTTCTTTTTTATGACAGTTTGATACGTGTAGTTTACTCAAGTGTTGAGTTGATGCAAAGCATAGATAAACTATGGTTACTGTGTGTAAATCTTGATGTCATGACATTTTTAGCCTTCTGTCATTTCCCCCCCCCCCTTTTTTTTTTCAGGGGAAGACAAAATGAATTGAACCTTTCCTTCCAAATCCCTAAATGCCAATTTGTATCTACATAAAGAATTAATTCGGTTATTTTGTGACCTAGTTTTATATCAATCGCTTCCCTTTCCATCACCGGTAGGAGGATTTCGAAATCCTCAACGCCAAATTTGTAACCATTTTCCATTTGTAGGTTGATCCTAAAGAGCAGCAAGAAGTCTCGTCTGCGCACTACCCCGTCTAGCCCACCGTCAACGAAGGTGACACCCATGATTGAGGTCACATTCACCCAGGATGCCAATCAAATGCAAACAAGTAAGTTGAAGCCATACAAAGGTAAATTTTGCATATATACGACATTAGCATATTGTTTTTCGAGTGATCCACATCTTACAAGCTCTGACTTTCAGTAGATCACTCTGTTCCATCGCTGTTTTTACTTTTTGTCACCATTGTAAAGTATGCATTGATTTCTCATTATACAATTATTTGTATACATACTGTATATTCTGTACTGTACTTTATGACTTGTACTTCTTACACATTGTTAAACAATATGAATTGTCATTTATACTTTTATGTATTACTTCTTGTTGGATGGAAATAAAGCATAAGTGAATTAAAAGAAAAAAAGTTTGACACTTAGACTTTTTATCCCATACATGTTTTTGTTTTGTGTTGTTGTTGTTTTGTTTTGTTTTTTGCAAACCTAATACTGTGTGAATTGGGAACCTTTTGAGGCTAGTTTGTTGGTGGTTGAATTTCCTATCATGAACCACGTTGCAGGAGTGACAATTTACAGTGTAGTACAGATCAGAGCATATCCTTTTCGAAGAAGTGGGAATTGCAATTTTCCACCTTGTTGATCGCATTTGTGTGAATGGAGGCAGATGTTTGAATTTCACTTGCATTGTACATTGTGTATATCACATGACTGAGGAAATTTACATGAAAATAAAATCACTGCAAAATACAATGTATATGGCATATGTAGTATTCTCAGTAATTATCTTCATATTCATATAATTACAAAATATCAGATATTCATTAAAAACTGATGGAGAGCACAAAAGATTACCCGTTATAGTGTGTTTCAGTAAATATCTATATTATAATTGTTCAGTAATCTAATGAATTGAAACAGTGTGAAAGTGAAGTAATTTAAACCAAGTATCTGTTCACAAAATCTGCTTCCTCTCCAGTCGAGTTCACCATTGATGGTGTGAGGGTGAACATATTTGTGCACTATCTTCTCGCTGTCTACAACTTCCTGAGCAGCGCCCTCACACAGAGCAAGCTCGAGTCACCGCTGAGTCCGAGTGTGGGCCAGACATCCAGGCAGACATCAAGGTACTGCTCTCTGTTCAGCCCTCAATTTTTTTTTTTTAAGTACCATGCAATATTCTTATGTCAAGTACTTTGAGGAAGCCTCAATGTTAAAGTCAGAAAGTTAATATTGGTTGAAATAAGTACAAAAATGTATCAATGTATAAAACAGTTTGAGGGAAATGGAGCTACAATTCTTGCAGCCATCTTACCAGTAGATCTCAAAGGGGAGGTTTCCCCAAATATACCTGTGGATTAAGCAAACTCCATGATAGTTTGTTATGTTATAGCATTTAGAATACAAAGGTTTTTTGTTTTTTGGTTTTTTTTTTTGGGGGGGGGGTTTCTGGAACACTGAAAAAGCAAATGACCTATTGCCCTCAGAAGACATGGGCAACAATAGCTCCCTTCAATAGAATGTTGCGTTAAAAAAGTAAGAGCAATGTGGACATTGAGAAAGATTAAGACTTGTGAAATTTGTTTCTACTATTGTGACATCATGATTCATTGCAGAGTGCCCATCTAGAGGACTAAGTACATGGAATTAACCCAAACTTTGAGATACACGCTGTATTCAAAACATCCAAGTGGATGATCAGATTTTCCTCATACTTTCACTGAATACACTTCATCCTTCTGCTCAACTCGGTCAACAGAGAAGCTGAAATGGCAACAGAAAGATGACGGGGAGTGTGTTTTTGATTGTATGAAAGAGTAACAAATGCAGAGACAAATGCAGAAAATATCAATCAGAACTAGAATAAAATATTTCTTAACTTGTCTGATATGTTGAAAGTTACCAAATGCTCCGTATGTATTGGTTCCTTTCCCCCACCCTGCAGAACACTGTCTGTCCAAGGTCCGGTCGGTCAGAGCGTCAGCCGGTCCGAGGGTCTGAACCTAGAAGCACCAGCTCCCAGAGAACCCCCTCGAAGGTCACTGCAGGTCATAGGTCGGCTGCGGAGGCCAGAGGTCGTGCTATTTGATGAGCCCACCAGTCAGAACAGCCAGTGTCTAGTATTCCAGGTAATGACTCATTCTGCCCAACCCTCCCTCCCCCATCCCATTTGTATGAGTGTTGTAATGTGCCTGTTGCCACTTCTGATTGGCCTTCATGTACAACTCTAGATCTTCTCCGTTTCAAATTCTGTTTTAAGTTTATTCAGAATGTTCTGCCTTGAACATAATGTAAATTTAATGTAGCCATTTTCCCATTTTTTCAACTTTGGTTAATATCAACAGTATTACCAACAGGCATGGGCAGATCCAGGAATTCTGAAGAAGAGGGGGCGCACAATCCCCCTCCCCTATTTTTTTCCTTATATTTCTCCCCTCTGGATCCTCCTCTGAACAGGTGCATATACATTTTGATGCCAGAAGACAATTCATCAATCTTCTAGGAAAGACATAATATGGCACATCTTTTCACTTTTAGATAAGTGGACATTATGCTATCTCCTACACTCAGATAACAATACAGAGCAGTGTTTCTAGATATTTTCCTAGTGCCTTCTATTAAAATAACTGCATGATGAATAAGTGGCATGTTTTCCCATTTTACCATCATATTTCTATCTTGCCATCTCCCCCCCCCCCATCCTCCTCAAGACGGTGGGTAATTTTGAGTACCAAAGCTCCGAGACTCAGCAGCACATTGTGGCCAATCTCTCCAGCATGCAGCTCTTCTCCTGTGTCTACTCTCAGGCGCTCAAGACAGCCTACCAGGTACGCACTGACAGTGTCCACACCCTTTCATCTAATAAAATCAGTATTCACAGAAGGTCTATTCAGAGGGAGGTGGATGTCATTGCATACTAGTTGCAAAGCTGCCAAGTCTCACAGATTCTGCAGAAGACTCCTCCAAAATGTGGCCTTTAATTTTTATCAATATGTTGCCATTAGAAGAACAGGAAAAGATGACTGAGAATTATTAGATTGGGCTTTGTATTTTGTGCTGTTAATTGCAGGATGATTTAATCTTCAAGAATTTTGCTTGTTGCTGTTGGTTTGTAAGATTGATAAGTTAACCACCAATTTTATTCTTGTAGTTAATTGTGCCATCATTTGTGGATCTGACAATGTTTCAGTGTCTGTATTGAGATTTAGCATTGTTTTGTAGTTTGATTCTATCTTACCAGTACAGTGGACTCCTGATGTAACAAAGTCCTCGGGACTGACAGATTTCTTTCGTCATATCGAAATATTTTGTTATAACCAAACGAATAAACAATAAAAATGCATGCAGTGGATAATGTTGCGGCCTGCATTTTTACTTCGTTGTTACTGGAATTTCATTATAACCATGTTCGTTATGACAGGAGTGCACTGTATTCAAGTTCAGGGGGTCAAGGTTAACACTTCCTTTAATTGTCACCATGCAGGTTCTAGAGCCCTGTGCTGTGACCTTCACCAGGGTGACAAACGCTGAGCAGGGAGACATGATGACAGCTGACGTCACCGACATCTGTCTCCACGTGTCGCCCCGTGTCGCCTACGTCGTCAGGGGCGTGGTCGAAGCTCTCACGTCGGTCACCCAGGTAAGGGGGGGGGGGAGCCCTTCACAATAGTTCAGGGCAATTTGAACTCACTTGAAGCGTAAGTCCACATCACGTTTAGCTTGGCTTTTATAGTGAAAAGAGTAAAATTCAGACAGAACAGGCGACATCACAGTCAGACCGAAAACAGCATCATTGTAGGAATTTGTATTAAATGTATATTAATTTGTATGAATAACTGGATGACAATAATCAACAAAATTATTTGTAAGTGGATTTCACAATGAATAAATGGCATAAGTGCAGTATGAAAATGTTGTTAGGACAGTAAGTATAGAGTTATCTTACTCATATCTGGTTTTGCTAATCAAGTTTCATATGTCCTTCTTGTAATACAAAGACACCTGTTAAAACACCTGCACATTCCCCCCCCCCCCCTTGAATCTATTTTGTGTTTTGTGTAAAGAGTATGGTCATTGTGCTGGATATTCTGTGTAGCACTATCCTTCAGTAGTGAAGAGAAGTGCAAATATTGCTGTATAGTAATAAAGACATGAATGTAGTCCCCGATAGTGAAGCCGATTGAATATTATAAAGGATAGCACAGTCAAGTAAACCTGTTTACATTTATTCTTCAACCATTTTTTCTCCCTTCAATCTGTGATGCAGAAACCTGCCAGTAATCGTCAGCTTTTGGAGGACTATGAACATGAAGACATGTGGACACCCAAACCCATCTTTTCTCATGGATTCCACAAGAGGAAAGGTAAAAAATGTATTCAGTAATCAAGACAGTGACAACATGTTGGCAATTGACTCGTGCACGCATACATTTCTCTGTTCAGGACTACTCCACAATCGTGAATTTACCCACTCGCGAACTTGTCGGGAAGTCCCAATTCGTGAAAATTTAGACTCACTATGTAAATATATGGCGTATACAGTAGTCTTGAATGAAGCATGATCCTTGTAGTAATCAAAATGGTACCAGTACTCAAAACAAGTGCTGACACCCCTCCTCTCTCTCTTCCCTACTCCCCCTCCCCAACCCACCACCACCCTGCAGGAAGCATGAAGAACATGGTGGACTTCGCCCCTCCCCCGGAGCCGTCCACAGTGCCCCGTCAGAAGATCCAGGTCCAGGTCCCGCGCCTGGAGGTCCACCTGGAGCTGGAGGAGAACTTGGACCACGTGGCCCTGCTGAGACTCACCTGTGGGTTCCAGGGCTCCGTCATAGACTGGTCCTACAACGTGAGTATACCTCTTGCGTCAGCCACACTGGTCTATCATGGAACTCGGCGTGTACCCAGTGAAACTCTGTTGGCAGATATCTTGCTGCATGTTGGAATCCATTTTTTAGCATACTTTGATATACAGGCATGAACAATGGGATGTTAGAATTCTGATTTTAAACACTTTCATATTTTGTGCTGTGTTGTCAGACGTGTCCTCTCTTTCTGTCTTTTTTTATTTATCTACACTGTATCTATCTACAAGTGTATCTATCTATCTATCTATCTATCTATCTATCTATCTATCTATCTATCTATCTATTTATCTATCTATCTATCTATCTACACTGTATCTATCTGTTTATCTATCTATCTACAGGTTGTATCTGTCTATCTGTCTGTCTACCTATCTATCTTTTGCTCTTGTTCTTTGCCCTTTTTTTTTTCTCTCTCTCTCTCACTGTATCTTTTTTCACTCTCTCTTTCTCACTCTCTCTTTTTTTTCTCTCTCCTCTTCTTTTTTACTTCCTGTGGTATTGGTGTTGTGCATCAGACAAGATCAGATTCCTCTGAGGAATGCACTAAAGTTTAAAATGGAAGACTCCAATGACATACTCTGGAATGGAATGTTCACATGCATTTTAATTTCGAGAATTTTGCAAGAGCCAAGATTTCTGAAATTGAAAATGTACGTGAAAGTTCTTGTCTACGAACTACACTTTCACTTTTTAAACTCTCTGAGTTCCTCAGACTGCAATGCGTTGGCTTTTTATCTTGCTTCTCCAAGTGAATACTCAAAATTAAAGGCATGATGATCATGACTATTATCACAGAAAGAGGTGGAAATCCAGTGATATACATCTCTGACCGAAAAGCAGTTGTGTATTAAAAAGCTTTAATTATACTGAATTTGAAATGACATGTCACCACCAAGTGAAAACTCTGTGCCTCCAGAAGAACACCTTCTGAATGTTATTCTATCTGCATTGATGTGTTTTGCTTGCTCTTGTGATGGGGGTAGTTGCGATCAGAGGCAGAGCTTCAGCTTGGGGTGTCCTCCTACAACGAGAAGCTGTCAGTATGGGAGCCAGTCGTGGAACCAGTCATGGAGAAGGAGGGCGACTACCGCCTGTGGGAACTCACAGCCAGGGTGAGTCAAGTCTACTTAATGTGTGGTTCTTTGAGTCCCTGTTGCAATCCTTGAGTGATGTTGTCATTGACACCCTGGAAGTGAATGATGGCACTCATCTAACGTGGAAATGTCTGTGTAGGGCTTGGATCCAAGATATGGGTGTTGTACATTTTATAGCTGTGTAGATAGGTGTGGGATGCAATTATAGAAAAGAAAACATGCATTGAAATGCCCTTCTAACCCAGAAACTATGTGTTGGTCTGACTTACACGATGTGGAAGCTGGAAATGCTAACCCGTTGAGGACGGACTGATCTTGCTGTAACACATATTTCCCATAGACACCTGCCCAAGTATACTCGGGACTCATCTTCAACGGGTTAAGATAATATACAATATAGTACCCATTGTACACAGACAGGACAATGTGGGGCTAAGATGCAGGATCTTACACTTACAATTGAACTGCTGTTTTCAAGATGGGTGTGAAGATGCTGCACATACATGTAGTGTGAGATGTGGTTTTTAGTATAGTTTAATTTTGTGTGTGTGTGTGTGTGTGTGTGTGTGTGTGTTTTTTTTTTAGGGGGAGGACTTGGATGAGCAGAATGTGACCAATGTGCACGTAGCTGTATGGGTGTAAATGTCATATCTACTATCAACTTGTATCATTTTTTCATTTGTTTGGTAACATTTTCCCCTTCCTGTACAGTTAACGAGAGCAGAGAGCCACCCCATCAAGTGCTTCAGCATGGGAGACAGAAACCCAGAGGGACCCAGGGACAGTGTGGATGGAGGCATACAGCTGGTCCACAGCCCAGGGTCCTACCCCGTGACGGAGACTGACTCAGACAGCGACACCAACAGCGAGACTGAGCTGGAGTGGGATGGTCACTACAGCAGCAGCTTCCTGAGCAGTGGTAGGCAGGGGATCACATACAATGTGAACCAAGGATGATGATGGTGGTGATGGTGATGGTGATGATGGTGGCAATGATGATGATGATGATGATGATGATGATGATGATGATGATGAAAAGGATGTTGATGGTGGTGGTGGTGGTTATGACAGTGATGACAGTAATGATAGATGAGTGATGATGATAATTATGATGATGATGAGGAGGAGGAGGAGAAGTATTGTTTATGATGTATGTCAACAAATATATCCTCTCATTTTGTTCTTGTACAATTTCCCTCGTTTTTATTCTGATTTACTTTACCTCTGTCTGCTTTCCTTTCAACATTGTTGTTATCCTGTTTTACAGATATCCATTTCTCCTCAGATCCACAGCACAATTTTTCTGTTTCTCTTTCCTGATTTCGTGTATGTCATACTTTCCTGCTTTCACATGACACAGTTTCATTCTGTGTCTGCTACAGCAATATATTTTCACCTCACAGTTGAGTAATATACCATTGCTGCAAAGTTTGTCCAGGAACGAAATGCAAAGCTTGAAGTATTAGGGTACTCTCCTCACCTGCTGACAGGTACATGTGTCTCATTAAATGCATCCGTTGTTGAATGCAACATAATTTTCAATCAATCATTCATCGCCAGATATCGCCAGCCCTCAGGACGAGGAGAGGCACCCTCCTCAGGAGAGCAAGTCAGAGAATGAGGAGGAGGAGACGGAGGGTGGATTCTTTGACAGGGTGGAGCACGTCTTCAGGGACATCTTCACCAGCGACTCGGAGGAGGAGGAGGAGGCAGCGGCAGGTAAGATGGTCCCAAATCTTTAATAGGAAAAGGCGGAATGACATCATGTATACCAGATGGACCGAGAAGGAATTGTGTGATACTATTAAAACCAGAAACTTCTTGCGTACATGAAACTTTAACAACTTTCTAATTTTTCTCAGGGCATCGCTGCATGAATTGTTATAAACTTTTGGAAATATAGAATATGAAAATTGAGAAGAAAATTTTCAAAAGAATTGCTGCAGTGGTACTACAGTAATCAATTTTGCATATTAAAAGTGGCTACATCTTGAAAATGTACTTACAAGACACAGAGATTGCTTTTTTGTACTCCTTTAATTTCATCAATTATTCACAAAAGGTGAATATTCAAGAGCATGATACGTGTTTTCACACAGAGTACAAGACATAAAATTTCACTACTGACACAAAAACATACAATGCAGGTTCTTTAAGTAACAGAAAATTTAGATACAAAAATGAAAAATTTTATTATGCGGAATTGTGTGTGTGCAAAATATATACACTGGCGTATATTTCTCCTAAGCATGACGTCATCATTGATGGTCATACTTCCTTATTTTGTTTTTGTGAACAAAAAGGGCGGACAGAGTGCGACGGAGGAGGCAGGATGGAGCTACCACTGGGGAACAGGTTGAATGCTGGTCACTCAGACAGTGGCATATCATCGTCAGCCAGGAATTCATACTCAGCAGGGAGCTCCGAACCAAGAGGTGAGGACACCCCTTCCACTGGCAGTGGGTCAACTGTAGAGGGCAGTAGAACAGGATTCAGTACAGTGCATGGTGCAAAGAAAAGAAAAGTATTGCAACTTGACTTGACAAATTGCCCCTCATCGACATGAATAAACACCAATTATTCAATGTCTGATTAATGGCCATGATAAAATCGTGGGCCTGTATGTACTCAGGTTGTATGACTCAAACCTCGAGACCTCTGGTCTCAGATTGCTAGACAGGTGTCATATCCACCAGACTACTGAGCTTCCACTCAATGATGGTTATGATCCCCTATATAGCAGCGTGTACTTCACAGTTGTGTAGATTAATGTTAATAATTTGTCAATCAATTGCAATAAAAACAACCTGACACAAGGATCATTAGTTAAAGAAAAACAACAAAACAAAACAAAAGTAGCTTGCAAGAGATCTGTTCAGTGACACTTCTGATTTATTGTTTTACTGGCTTTTTCATTTTTTTCAAAGAAAAGGCGGAAAATGTTGTTTAATAGACATGACAACTCTCAGCCTTGATGGAACAAAGGACAGTAGACGGGACAAATGGCAGTAACCGAAAAGTTACTGAGAATCGTATGTTCTCTGCAGCACAAATGTGTTGTAGAGCTCAAAGGCTGTTTTTCTGTGAGTTTGGGTTTTTTTGTGCTCCAGAGCAGCATGTCAGGTCTCTAAAACCTTAAATCATTGATGAATAATCCCAACACCTTACCCTGGAAGCCTAACCAGGGTGATAAATGAATTTGCACATGTCGTCAGTGAGAGTAAAAACTTGAGTTGAATGCGCATGCACATTAGTCGAGTGGCGTCAGGTACGAGTGTCATTTGACACTGAGTATTATTTTCCCTGTGACCTTTGCCCAGATGACCTTGACAGTGACACAGAGGTCACGGACGTGGAGACGATGGCCAACTACATCATCATCAGTTCACAGGACAAGCTGCAGTTATCGGTGACCCCAGTGTCGCTGGGCGTGGTCAAGGACCTTACCGACGCATTCAGCACTGTCCCACAACCCCAGCTGCAGGTGAGGATCAGCCTCCATAAAACACCTAAGCCACAATTTACAAAGGCAGTTTAAATCTAGTCCTTTGTGAATGTGTGCAAATCTCGATTGCGTCAATGCAAGTGACTCATCGTGTACGCCAGCAGACATCAAAAAATGAGTGCACGCCACTGTATGATTGCGCTAGATACGATGTAAGATTGCGCTAGAATATATGATTGCGCTGGTTTATTTTTCGTTTGTTTTAGTCCATGGACTGGATTTAAACTGTGAATTTGGTTAAAAACCACCATTGTGAATTTAGGCCCCTTTATGCCAAGCGTGACTTCTGAAACAAAGATGAATACCGTCACTAACTGCTTCATGGTCTTCCACTGATGATGGATATCAAGATGATAAAGTGTACCAATACCCTGGAAATCAGATTTGTTTCCAGCTGAAATACAAAAAAAAAAAAAACAGCCATGATTTACCTGTGATATTATAGTCAATCGTAGACGAGTTGCACGCAAGTGGAGACACTTTCATTAGTAGTGCAAGCGCAAGATGGTCTGATTTGTTAAACGGCTTGACCGAGAAATGAAGAGGCTTTCTTGCGAAGTTATTTATTCAATGTGTGATATATCCGCTGTAGTTGAGTTTCTGCAGTGAATTTGCTATCGTAGCATTAATGGTTATAGCACTGTGTATTAAAATGTATAAAACGTGTTGCAGCTAATTTATTTGTGAGTATCATTCTCAATGCATCTTTCTCAGATAATGAGGAATGTCCAAGAAGCTCCCACCAAGATCGTAAACACGACTGGGCTGAACGCAAGACTACTTGTGCCAGCAGCCTTTATTGTAAGTAGCCAAGAAATCTTCTGCAAAGTAATCTATGCTGGGTCTTTAATTCCCTCCCTCACTTTGAAGAGTCAGAGAGGATGTTATTCGCGTTATCAGTTTTTGAGCACTTTCACATTATACCACACTTTTATTGGTATTTCTCTGATTTGATTTTTGTCCCCGCCGAACGAGTTCGAGCAGGGGACTATGAAACGGGCTCCGTACGTGTGTGTGTCCGTGTGTATGTGTGTGTGTGTGTGCATCCGTGTGTGATCAAAATGTTCAATTTGCTACTTCTCTGTCATTTATGAGCCAATTTTGATTCTGTTTGCTTTATATGATAGCACTACATGGGAGCTTTGAAACTTCTACACAGAATTTCAGTTGTGATCTTTGACCTTGACCTTTGACCTATATTGTACATTTTGCTACAAAATGCTACTCCTTCGCCATTTCTAACCCGATTTCGATTCCGTTTGCTTTATGTGATGGCACTAGGTGAGGGCTTTAAAACTTCTACACAGAATTTTGACCTTTGACTTCTTTGACCTTTGACCTTGATTCTTGACCTGTATTGTACATTGGCTACAAAATGCTACTCCTTCGCCATTTCTAACCCGATTTCGATTCAGTTTGCTTTATGTGATGGCACTAGGTGAGGGCTTCAAAACTCCCACACAGAATTTTGACCTTTGATTTCTTTGCCCTTTGACCTTGATTTTTGACCTATATTGTACGTTTTGCTACAAAATGCTACTTCCGGCGGGGACATATATTACGCCCCGCGTAATTTCTACTTCTCCTTGTTATTATTATCATTATTTTGCTTGCATATGGAATTAGATAGATGGTAGTTGTTTAATGTGCAAATTATGAAGTTGGACATGAGTTGTTCCATGGTCTAACTGTACAGAGAAAAAATGGATAAGAAGAAGGAAGGATATTGCATAATCAATGACCCAAATGAATCATAATAAGATTGAAGTTGGTACAGTATATGTGCCTAGCGTGAGTGATGGGCTGTTTTGCGTGAACATTAAAGATTAATGTGTAGATTGAAGCAGATGCCTTTTGAGCACATTGCATCTGTGTAGGGTGTGGCACAATGGGGCAGGAACCAACTTTTATGTTAATGGTATGGTTTGTGTGTTAGAATTCCAGACAATGAGTGGATGGTGGTAGAAAAGAAGATTCCTGCCATGTACATTTTAGAGGGTGGAATGCCAGATGAAGAGCCCATTGAGATATCAAATTGGTTTCTTTGGTTGAATTCTTTAAAATGAGGGAATGAAGCCTGTAGAAAAGAGATACAGTATGTACATACATTGTATGTGGCCGTATAGGGCATGACACACCCTACAACAAAAGGGAGAACCTTTGACTATCATATTCAGTTATTTTGTCACCTGTCTTCTCTATGTCCAGGAAACGGCCGAAGCCGTCGGCCTGAGTCTGGTGCCCATTAACGGTGGAATGGTGGCCCCCAGTCGGGCCATCCCGCCCCTCCCCCTGGGCGAGAAGTCCGAAGCCCAAGGTCGGGACACTCCTGACGGCATGGGGACTGAGGACTGTGACGAGGCAGAAGGGTGAGCAAGCTGTCCTGAGACTGTTACTGTAAAACCAGGAACATTGGCAGCATGAAACTCTTGCTAATTGGAGCTGATGGCCTTTTTCGCGGCTTGAAGCTTTCATGAATTTCTGACCATGAATATGTATAAACTTTATTTCAGTTGCATGCATTTCTGTTGATCTCACTCATTTTGACTGAGTAGATGAAATATGACAGTATCAGAGAGCATTTGCTTTAAATTGATGCCTGCTACAGTTACGTTAGATTTGGAAGTGCATTAGCAATCATATTTGATCGTGCATTAGCAATCATATTTGATCGTGTGCTAGGTCCAACTGTTCCAGCAGCAGTACAAGGCAAGTTACTTGACGAATGTGTTACTTGAACGGTGTACAGCACTGTACTTGCATTCAATATATTACGTAGACAAAAACTATTGCGTGCCCTTTCATTTCGCGAATCTTGGCTCTCTTGAAATTCATGGAAGTTTCATGCGCACAATTTCTGGTTAGACAGTATAGCATCAAAGTTTCAAAATGTCAACCTTTAAAACCCCTCAGCTTTAATACTCTATGTCCTTTTTTAGTGAAACGTCTACCAATTTGAATTTTATTTTCATTCAACAGTCAACTGCAAACATTGGGTGGCATTGACCTAAAATCTATGATTCAAATAATTTCCAACTCTGCAACTGATTGACAAATTGCCCTTCATTGCAACTGATTGGCAAATTGTTCTACATTGATATAATTAATTACATCGATGTAGGGCAATGTGTCAATCAGTTGCAATTAAAAAACAAGAATTTCATCAATTTTAAATTGTCCTTCATCAATGTATTAAACCCGTTGAAGACGAGTCCCAAGAATACTCGGGCAGGTGTCTGCGGGAAGTGCGTGTTATAGCAAAATCAGTCCGTCCTCAACGGGTTAAAATACACACTGATTATTCAATGCTTTGAGTACCGATGGCAAATACAACAGTAGCCATGATGAAAATCAGAGGCGTACAAACTCAGGTGGGATTCAAACCCATGACCACGTGATTACTAGAATTACATCATATCCTCTAGACTACCAAGTTCCTGCCTGACAGCTTGTGATTGTTCTGATCCCTTCAACATGGCAGCAGGCACTGCATATATACAAATGTACGCATTCCAAGTGAATGATTCTTGTGTTGAGTTGTTTTTATTGCAACAGAAATATGCCACAAATCTTTTGAAATATTGTCTCACGTTGTCTCCTGTATGTCCAGTCTGGATGACCTGGAGGATGTGGTCAAGCCGTCCAAGTACTGCCGGACCAAGTCCCACGTGTCTTGCATGTCCAGCATTGAGACGGAGACTGATGCCCAGGACATCAACCAGAATGGGGTGACCCTAGAGGTCAGATTGGATTGCAGGTTTTTGTTTTCCACACGGTTTTGTGCATGCTTCACCAGAGTTTATACAGCTTTCTAACTTCTTCTCACAGTCTAGGTTACAAAGTAAAATTTTCAAATAGAATACAAGACAATATAGCACCCATTGTTACAAAGTTATTACGGTAGTGTTGCGAAGTACCACTGTAACATTCAATAGAAAGCAGTGCATCAACCATCACTACAATTTATTACCGTTTAGTCTTAGATGATATGACTACTTTTTTTTGTGGTTGTTGATAACCCATCTAGTTGAATTATCAGATTTTCAGGTTCTAAGGTAATGTTTGGTTTATAGAAGAAAATGTGCTTTGCTGGCTCATGGCAATTATAAAATGGATACATGTGATTTTTTTTTTTCCTGGTTTCGTTTTTCAATTTGCATCATCAATGCCAAGAAAAGCAACATACTCCTATTTATAATTTGCCTCTATGAATATAAATGTGCAGGACTGGGGAGACTTTCAAAAAGGGCTGCCACGTATAATTGTGTAGCTTTAATTTCTTTTTAAATTTTTCTTTTGCAAAATGATCAACAGCTATTATCATAAAGCTGTACATTAAAGGTGGCATAACTTATGATATGTGCATGTTCTGAATAGAGTCAACACCAATTGAAAGTAATTGCACTGGTTTGATGGATAATTCATCATGTAATATTACATGTATGCCATTCAGTTTTCCCATGGCGCAATGCCTTGCCAATCACCGCTTCCTTATGAGTTCAATTTTCTACAATTGAAAATTAAATATTGCTAACTATCACTGTAGTATACTCACAGGACTGGCCATGATAACTGAAAGATTACCCTCTTTTGTGTGTGACTCGTGTTTACGGATTATTTATATTCCATGTTTAGTGACTGACTTTTCATTCATACGTAACTTCAAACCACATATCACAATCATTGCTGCAGTTTCAGAATGATAGAGGATGAATTAATTGTGAATTAACTTACACTTAATACGCTTTGCACCATATCATTTAATGTGCATCATTCGCTGTATGGATAAAAGAGAAAATAATACCATTTCATCACATAGCTACTCTGTCACAGCTACTTTGTCACATTGTCACCTACACGAGTTACATCATTATTGTGTTTGCCTGATGTTATATATTTGTTTTGCCTATTTATGAAAATGTTCACACACTCGATACAACTGTAATTACCTTAAAACTGTCAGTAGGCAGAACTTGTTTCTTTTCTTACTTTCTTTTTTGAAATTTAGTCACCTATCTATGACAATGTCACAATTCATAAAATAATTTTGTTCCTTTTATCATTTCATGCATGTATTTTGCAATTGCTCTTTCTCTTTCTCTGTGTTTCTGTGTGTTTGAACTGATGTGAAATACATGTAGGTCGACGGCTTTCGCTCTTTGACCAACTTGATCCCGGCTCTTGCGGGGAATTCCCTTTATCCACTCACACCTTCTTCTTCCCAGGCAAGTTTTTTAGGCAAGAAAAAAAGTGAAAGAGATAGATACATGAAAGCATGAAAGCATGAAGCATGTAAAAAGAACAGAAACAAAGAATTAACTTCTCAGCCACTCATTTGTGCACAAAATGTAAGACCTACTAGTATGTAAAGAATGGTTGAAAGTGAAGTATATCTATTATTATCAAGGTGAGGCCCACTTTTGTGGAGCTGATTCTGATTGACCTGCAAGTCTCCAAAATGCATGCAATCTTCTATGAGTATCTCTTGTTTCAACTGCAATATACATGTTTGGCAGTAGCAATTTGTACAAATGTTCCCATGGCAACTGACGTTTATACCATAAGTGGATATTGTAGGGTTTGAAGCATTAGGGCCCTATTGAAGAAATTTTGCGACTGTCCAGGATTCACTTGTTTGTGTGAATATTGACTGTGCAGAGAAATTTGCACATAGTCTAATTTGCATTGATGATTGTGACAGATATAGCTGTTTTTCAAAAAAGGACACATCAAACTTCAAAATTCTGTAAATTCAAAATATTGTCTGACTGGAATGAAACTTCTACCATTTCAATTATTGACTTTGCTCTTCCTTTTGTAGTTTATAACTTGAATTGGTGGATTTGTATTCCATGGAGTATATTGCACTATTAAAGTACATTGTTCTTCACCTCTATGTAGAAGAAACTTGCAATTAGCAGTAGTGGTCTTGTCATATTATATAACAATTTATATAGTGATGCTAAATCTGTGCATACACTTGTACATGTGTACATGTAGTATATAGTGATAAAAAGAATTTCTACTATTCTGATTTTCACTTTCTGCCAATGCATAGCAAAGAAGAAAAAAGAGCTTAGTTTTCCATTTTTTCTTTGCAAAGAGTAGTCTTATTAAATACAGGTGCTGTTTGTTTGTTTTTTATGTAAAAGAAATGTGGAAAGGAAGCATTTCATCACTCAAATGTGTACTACAACATTCTGTACTTGTATAACGATTATCATCAAACCCGTCTGTATTATGGTATTAATATAACAATTCGAACATTTTATTTCGGGAATAAGTCAGTATTCTATTTTACACTCAGTGATATGATCCATTATTCATGTTTATTGCCATCATATGAAGACATGCTGTTTTGACAGTTTTGAATTGTATTATGGTTTCAGAAGTAAAGCTAGAAAAGTACATTGTAGATTCTTCCTTTAAGAAATGCACATTCATAACACGTAAGTGTCCATTGTATTTACACAGACTGAGTACAAATAATTTGTTTATTATTCTCACCCACTAATTCTCTGTGTGCAATTGTGGTATAAAACATATGTTTAAACAAAGCACTAATTTCATAAATGAAAATAAGTTGAAAAAAAAATAAAAATAACAATCCAGCTAACCATGTGTGACATAAAGAAAGACATGTGTTTAAACAGCTAATATACTGAACTAATTTCGCAAATGGAAATAAGTTGGAAAAAAAAAAGATAATATGCCAGCTAACCATGTGTGACATAAAGAAAACATTAACTGTAGGTGATAAAATTAACTTTTTGAAACTGTGTGCTCAAAATGTTAATGGCTATCAATGAGTTTATCACACACATACTTGCACATAGATAGAAAGAAATACAGATTGATAGAGATAAAGATATACCCTTGCTCTGGATATATGGAAATATGACATTTTGTCTACTTATTTTTGCTATATCTTTTATGAGAAATACTTCAGATGCTCAGGAAAGCAGTTTGAACGATGAGATTTGCTAAACTACAAATGTGTGAGAACTTTGTTCCTGACTGTGCTTTCATCTATGTGCCATGCATTGCGTTGGAAAAATCTATCCCCGCGTGCATAAACAACTGTTTGTAATTGCTGTGAAATTTCAGTCGGACAAGACTTACGGCATCGTGCGGGAGGTTCACATCAGCCACGGCATGGAAAAGGTCAAGCTGAGGTCACCGCTGCAGGTACCCAAACACGTCCCGGCCTCTCCTGAATTATGTGCAGGAGCTTGAATTCTGAAAGGAATTTAAAGGGATGGTCTGGTTTGGTTGAGATAGGGCTTCAGGTTTCAATCTTTTTGTGAGATGATGCGAAACCTTTTAGGAAATAAAAAAGGGCATACAATTCTATTAAAGAGGAATGTAAAGTTTATTTGATGAAGATTGGTTTTGAAATGGCTGTGATATCGAAAAACAAAGAGGTTCTAATAGAAGGTGGAACCCACCTTTGATTAGGACCACTTCGTTTTACTTTGGGTTTTTTTATATCAGCCATTTCAAAACCAATTTTCATCAAATAAACTTTAAATTCCTGTCAGAATTGTATGCTTTTAATATTTCACGAGTGGTTTCTAATCAGCTTGCAAGAAGTTAAAATCTGAATCCCCATGTCAACCAAAACTATACTACCCCTTTTTGTTTTAATATATAAATATTTTATAACAGTTGAAATCAGTAGGCCTATTGATCAGTCCTTGAAATGTGCTTTGTTACCGTGATTGTTTTTTAGTATTAAAGTCCTTTGGAATGGCCTACAGACATCACTCCTATGGTTGCATGTTCATTAACATTGTAATGCTTTCTAGTAATGTCCACAGGAAGTACATGACTTTGTAAACAAGCAATCAAAGTAATGGATATTTCAACACAGTATATCTTTTCAGCGTATTTTTTTTTACTGGCACAAGAATAATGGGGCGCATTGCTAGTTCATTTGAGCATGTTTATTGTATTCACATACTTGTTTAAAGAACAGAGCTGTGAGGTGCACTTTTTGCATGTCAGAGCTTACCAGCTTACTCCAAGCATATTTCATTTGCTTGTATTATACTTTCAAATATCTAAAGTCTTCTGAGAAGGTACAGTAATTGGAAAAGTCCATCAGACTGTGTGTGTTGCGGTAATTTTGTGAGCTGGGCAACATTGTAACAGCGGTCACACTGGTAGAACTTCTCAAAGTTTAACTTTGAGAACTCTTTGAAAATTGTATTTGTCCGTTCACACTGCCAGCCAAACCTCTTGAAGTTTTAGTTCTCACTAAGTTCTCAAAGTTTTGGTCACTGGTGCTCATTCCTAACAAAGAAGAAAGTAGCCATGCACCATCTCACAGCTAATGATTGTTGCGTACACAATGCACACACGTACATTCCAATGAGCACATGCTTTGGAGGCACTGCAAACAGGAAATGAACTGGTCACATGACAAACTTTGTAAACTTTCAGCTGCAAGTGTTCCCACTGCACAAACTTTAAGAAGATTTGCAGGGATTCAGGAAATTTCCACTAATGTGAGTGGTATTAAGTTTCACAAGAAGCCTTCAGGAAGTTTGCGGTCATGCCGGCAAAACTTTAAGAACTTTTAAACTTCAAGAAGTTTTGCCAGTGTGACCTTTTCCTTTTGTGCAGCATAATGTAAAAAGAGAAAGCAAGTGTACAAAATTGAACTTAGATTGTGATACATGCCCTTGAACCTGAAAGCTACAATATGACTGGCAAGGTGATGCCACAACAAGTCTCAAAGTTAGAGAATATTAAACAAAGAGAGATGAAGGTTGAGCTGTGAATTTTCTTCAATTTGTCTCCCTCTAGCAAATGAAATTTGTAAGATGGCATCTGCTGATCGATCTGTAATAACAGATTGAAAAAAAAAAAGCCGCAGCTCAAGTCTCAAAGTTGACTTGCGGTGCTTAGCCATCCAGAGTGATGCTTGAGATGTGCTTCGTGTATTGCCTACCATACACCTCTTGTGTCGCTTACTGCACATTGTATGTGTTGCTTACCACATGTTGTTTGTGTTGCTTCCGTGGTTGGCGCAGGTCAGCAACCACTGCCCGGTGGCGCTGCAGCTCTTCTACAAGAAGCTTGACCTGCAGACCCTCCACGGAGCCATCATCCCTGGCCTGGACGAGGAGGAGTTCACCAGCCTGGGCGTGGTTCAGCCCGACGACGTCATGGACATCCCCGTCATCGTCGCCTACCACGCCGGCATCTACGCTTGCCCCGTGGACCAGGGGTAAGTTACACGAGTTTGCAAAGATGTCAGGCACACATGATCTCTGCTCACCACATTTTTTTTTTCAAGTATGTCCCTCCTGTTTGTATTTTTGTTAAACAAGTACAAAATTTTAATGTGTGAATATTATGCTGTTTCGTTTGTTTGTTGTTTTGTTGTTGTTGTTGGGTTTGTTTTTTTTTTGTCTTTTTTATGGATGGACATGTCAGTGTAGATTATGGTTAAAGGAAGCATGGAGGTACATGTAGTGTTAAGAGGATAACTACTGTCTTTGTGTAATGTAATGGAATTATCTGTGATTGTGCCAGTCATGATGAGCCGTCCTGTATCTACTGCCAGAAAGGTAAACTTTGTATTGAAATTATCTCTGTGAGACGTGTTTTGATTGGTTTTGTGGCAGCAGTCCATTCAGCTTTTAATTTCCTTAAGCAAACTTACCGTCAATGTGTGGTTGCATGTTTGTGATAATTACAGTTGTATGGGTCCTGTAAATGCTGAAAGCTGTTGCCACTGTATTTCATACAGTTAACTATGATTTTTCTGAATTGTTATTGATTATTATTTCTTTATGCAGAAATTCTCATGAGCAAATTTTTAGATTTTGGAATTTTGATGAATATCTTAGTTTAAATTTCTTTTGCTTATTAAATGCTCAGTTATGTTAATCGTCTTGTATACACAGCATCATAAAAAGTTGTCAAGTGATGGTGTAAATCTCAACTCGATGGATAGCAGCATGTGAATAAAGTTATGATTATCGCTTAATCCTTCTTCTACTGTACCTAGTAAAGTGATGCAGTCTTCGGATATTGTTGCTTGCCTGCATTTGGAAGAAATGTCCTTCAGTACGCTCAAAAACAGCTCGGGACTCTTCTTTTAACCTTTTCATCTTGTTAATTTTTGGGTGCGAATACCCTCTACACCTTCTGAAGGCGTCCATGTTACAACTCTGTACATGTGTCATGCCCATTACGCAATGCCTGCATGCCCACTTCACACCAATAAAGTGATCTCAGACTTCACCCCGTCATACACAGGTATGGAGTCAGTGAGAAACCCATCCTGTGGAGGGACCTCCAGGAGCCAGCCGAGATGTCCTATCTCTGTCCGCCCAATAAGAAGGGCGCCCTCCCACCTTTCTACATCAAGGTACCCAAAACGCCCAAAACACCCATAACTGCCACGAACATGTTGATATGTTTGTTTGGTACTTTTCTGCACAATATATCAGTGTGAATGGTGAAAAAGATACACATCAATGCATAAGAATGAGAAGACTTGTAGAGCTATGATGATGATGATGATGATGATGACCCACAGCATTTGTATAGCGCCATATATCTGTTATAGAAACATTCAAAGGTGCAGACATACATGTGTAAATGATTATGTGAGCACTGTTTGACAAAAGGAGCTCTCGTGTTCATTGTTATGAGAATGTTAATGACAGTGACACACACAAAAAAAAAAACAGAATTACCATTGGAGATATCAATTTAAAAAAATGTTACATACAGAAATAATTGTGGTAATAGACATTATCAAGTAGTTGGGATATGAACCGAGTAAACTTGTATACTAAATTAACCCGTTGAAGACGAGTCCCGAGTATACTCGGGTAGGTGTCTATGGGAAATGCGTGTTGTAGCAAAATCAGTCTGTCCTCAACGGATTAAGTAGCACACAGTAATGATTGAGGTTTATGTGCTGGTAATACATGTAGCTGTGACATCAGAGAAGTAATGTATACTGACTGAATGTTAACCCTTTCCATGCCAGGGACATTGGACAGTGATGTGTGTACAACGTAATGCTATAGGGTTTCTGTGCTAATCTGCACTCAAAGCACCCAATTCCAAAGGGTTAAAATGTTAATATTTCATACTCTCTCCCCCTCATCACACTGTAAAATTGATAATACACTAGGTGAAGAGGAAAGAGCAGAAGATTCCAAGACCCCAAGGACTGGAGGACGCCCCCTGCTTCACTCTGGACATCTACCCTCCCGTTACCCTCCACAACTACCTGCCTTATGATCTCGTCTACACCCTTGAGGTAAGCCAAACCCATTAAAGACTAGTCCCGAGTATGCTCAGGCAGGTGTTTCTGGGAAAATGCATGTTATAGCAAAATCAGTTTGCCTTTGACGGGTTGAACAGGACACATTTGAATCTATTGTAAGTTTGGTGCCATGCTTGATCTCTAGCAATTATTAATTGTGTTATCCATTTCATGATTCAATTCATTGACTAGACGACTCGTTTGCCACCAAAGTTTGATGATCATGCTTCTGCCTTTTGAGGGGAACTTGAAATTGTAAGAAATAGTTCTGTGTGAATTTGTGTTCTCTCTCTCAATGATGATTATGAAATCCCACCACCCATTTCAGAATTCATTCACTGACAAATAATATGTCTGTCAGGAAAGTCTCACATTCCAATTAGCACCCTTGAACCAGACTGTTGATTTGGTCTGAATTTTGTACCTGTATGTGTGTGTGCATTTTTTTCTTATGTGAATACTATGATTGTCTTATACCATATATGCATATGTAAGGATGAAATGAAATGATATGAAATAATAAAATGATAAAATGAAATTATATATTTGTACTTGTGCAGATAAACCTGAAGTAGAAGAAGCTTTACATTTGGGCTGCAAACTAGGCAGCAATATATCTATGAATTCTGAAAGTGTGATGATGTGGCTTTGACCCCCTACAGGAAACGGGACTCAAGTTTCTATTGCAAGGAGACAAGATGGCTATCTACTCCACCGACTTGTCAGAACCTCAGAGTATGAAGATCCAGGTATGGTGAACCAGCGGATGACAAAGAGATATATTTCTATTATCAGTATATACTATACATTGTATGTTCACCATGAAGTTCTTTATGCATTGGAAAGCCAAGTTGTATTTGAAATCTGCTGTTAGTATGATACCAGTAAAGCCTAAACGCTGAATTCTGGTCAGGTTAAAGCTAGTAGAAAGTCTAATATGTTACAACTCTTTCGGTTTTACATACACACTTTGTACCATCATATGTCCTGAATGATGGTTTCTTATTCCACGGAGACAGGTCGTTTTTGTGTCATATGTTTAAAACAACATTACTTCTGGAAAATCTTCAGTGGTATTTTCCCACCAGTAAATGTTACTTATTATCATTCACTTCAGTAATGGGACTAATGATAATAAACATTTGACTCATTATCAGTGACAAAGCATTTCAAATGATTTTTTTTAAAACAGATATATTTAAAAAAACTTCTAAATGTATGTACCTGATAATCTTGTTATACAAAGTTTGTAATAAGTAATATTCACCTCCTTTTTTTTTTTTTTTGAAAAATAAGAGGTCAAATAGTTACAAGAATTACAAGAATTTGTATCCAAATTCATGAAAGTCTTCCATCAAGATGTTTTCGTTGCATCTGGTTGACAAATTGCTCTACATCGACATCTTACGTCGATGTAGGGCAATATGTCAACCAGTTGCACAGAATTTGTGTTGATAAATCAAAACTACATGTGTGATATATACTGTAGGGGTAAGCCAAAAGTTACGCATAAACCAATAGGAAGAATGTGATATTCATGTCTTCTGCTAGCTCATTGTGAGATGTAATTGCTAAATCTAATATTACTTTGCAGAGATTGTATATCTGTGTAATGAACAGATGTACAACCATGTATGCTTGGAACTACACTATAGTTGAATAGCACTTTGCAAGTTTGTGGATTTTGTTGTTTCTTATGTCTTTTGACAATTATCATGTTGCGATGTTAAAATGTGTGTGTGTATCCATGCCTCCAGGTCAAGCAGTATCTCTCTGCAAACTGGGAGGGGCATCTCCCGGTCTCCAGGGAGATGAAGACGACCGAGTCCATCGTCATGGCGACCAAGCAGGTCCACTCGGACCAGCGCAAGTACCTGACCCTGTGGGCCCACAGCTCCAGCGAGGGGGGCTCCTGGGACATCTTCCTCTACTCCCCGTACTGGTTTGTCAACAAGTCTGAGCTGCCTGTTGAAATCAGAGTGAGTACAGTGTACAAGGGAGCGCATTCATTCTTTGTCTGTAATCATTTTCTGTCAAATTGCGTTGATGCATTTCCTCCAGTCAGTTTTCTTCTACCCTAAAAGTTGATGTAGACACCAATTTTGCATCCTGCAAGGAAGGAATTAGATGACTGTAGAAAATGTTTGCATAAAATTTGACATACATGTGTGTACAGTTTTTATTTCGTGTATTGCTGCTATTTTTGTGAATTTTCTTTGCATTCTGGAGGAGGAGCATGTGAACGTAAACTGGAAGTTATATTGTCTTTGTTTTAATTCTCAAAATATTCACATCTTAGCCACCAGGTTGCAAAAATGTGAAAAATCATGTCCAGGATTTGCCCAGAAACTAGCATGTCAACTTTCAGGGGGACAACAAAAGTGATTATCATGATGTCACATAAACTTTGAAATATTCAGTTGTTTAAATACAAGCATTAGTCCTTGTTGTACATTTGTGTTAGTGTTGAAAGGTGCCAGATATGAATGGGAGCACTTTGGTTTGCTGGACAAAAACTCTTAAAGGAGAAAATGTCAAATCCAAATTCTATCCGGCACACAAGCCTTCAGGCCAGATATGTTCCCCATAATGTCCTCCTCATATCATGACACAGATGTGAAAATGGGAATTCTTGCCAAGCTGGGGTGATAAACCTGGCAGGGCATACATGTACTCTGGAAGAATAGTGGTATTCAAATACTGAATAGACTACAATGGCATGCGAGATCATATCATCATATTTTTCTCATGGTTTGAGAGACAATGAAATGTTCCCTTTACCCTTTTCAGGCATCCCGCTCCAGAAAGATCTTCAGCACCCACTCCCTCAGAGACCCCGTTCTCTTCACTTTCTCCAACTCCAAACGGAAAAAGGTGGGTGTGTCCCTTTGGGCCAGAAAAAGAGCAATAAGTTTTCGAGGAACATTGTCTATTTCATCTGTTGCACTGTGCTTTTCAACGTTGTGATTTCCACGATTGCTTGATATTTGATCTATGACACAGAAAAGATGATGGAAAGATACTGTAAATAACTGAAAGATACAGAAACAATTATATATATGACAAATGATGACATTATACAATATGTAATGTCCAATGACTCAACAGCTTCCAATATGACTGGCTGATACAAAACTTATGTCCGAGAACAGAAAGTAGATGTTATAAACAATGGAGATCTATTTAAGAAGATGAATAGTATTGAGACTATTCACTTCTGATAACAGATAAAAGATGACAATCATATTACATGACATGATAAAAGATTGGAAATGGTTGCCTGACAGTGGAATGCCTGGGAGTAATCTCAGACTATTTCTATTGCTTTTTTTTGTGCATTTGATTCGTTCTTGTCCAGGCCAAGCTGAGAGTCTTTGACTCAGTGTGGTCAGCCTCCTTCTCTCTGGACACAGTGGGCAGTTCAGGGGTGGTCACCTGTAAGGACGAAGACCACGACAGGACATACCAGGTGAGAGACTGGCCAAAGTCAGAGGGGAGGGATTAAAATATGATTCGTTGTTGTTGTTATTTTGAAATTTAAGGCACATATCATTCAGTTGTGAATATTCACGCCTAATACATCCTATCTTGTTTACATCAATCTTGAAAGAAATTTTTCAAATGAATAAGAAAAATTCAATGCTGCATTATTGCCACAAATTTTTGAGATTCTGAACAGATTGTTATCACATGTCATGCACCTTTTTTAAAATGTATTTTCCGGCCAGCCCTGTTTGGTATGTGAACAGGCTTCTCAGCTTTCACAGGGGTATGATAGTCCCGCATCAGTATGATAGTCTTGCTCAAGATTTTTAAAATCTATTTTATTCCAAACATAGCTTTTGAGAATACTTTCCCAAAGAAAACCTGTTGTTGATCACAATTGCCTGACTGTTACTAGAAGATTCCAGGAAACAAGCTAAAAGTTAATTTGTACACATGTGGTACTGATAACCTTCCTATCTGTTGTATTCAAACTGTAAACTTACAAATATGCTGGTCCTCTCCAACCTCTTCGCACTGCATTCCAATCCTTTTTTTTTTTCTTTTTTTTTTCAGTTCTGGCTGGACATCCGAATGTCCCACCTACCCTTCACCAAGCTGGTGACCCTCACTCCGTACTTCCTGATCCACAACAAGACTGACCAGGACCTGAGCTACACAGAGGACGGGGTCAAGGCAGGGGTGTGGGTCCAGATCAAACCATCAGAGGTGCGAGTCTGCCACTACATACCTCATATTTGCCCACATATACCTTAAAGGGGCATTTTAGACGATTTTCATAATTTCACATCATGTAGTACATTAATCGACAGTTCCATGTACAGATTTGTGGAATTTATTGTAGTCCTTGAGCAGAGAAACAGTACTCTGAAAAATCTTAAACAAATTACACTGAACAGTGTTGATGACATAGGAGCCTCACATGTTTCAGAAATGTAGCAGTGTAATTCCATTACAATGCCACTTGCTTAATAACAAGTTCACCTGTGTAGAATGTACATGCCATCTTCTTTTGTTCTGCTTCCTTGAGCCCCAACTCATGCATTCTTATGGTGAGGCTGCCATGTTATCATCCTTGTCCATTGCAATTTGTTGTAAATTTTGAAAACATTCTTATTCCTCAACCCAATCACTATAAACTCTGAAACTCTGTACTCAGTATAACTAATTTATAGTTGTTCGAATGTAGAAGTCTGAAAATCATGCGGAGGTCTCCTGTAATCATGTTCAATTTTGCTGTTCGATTAACTTCCTTGTTCTCTTGATACCTTCTTCCTATAATTCAGTTACCACTTTAACTCATATATTACATTATTGTGCCTTCTCAACTGTCAGTACTAATCCCTTTATATGTAAATGTTGTATACTGGGGGCCCATTTCCCTAAGTATTGCTTTATATACAGACCTCCTCATGTTACACATACACTGTAATGATCTAATGTTCATTGCTCTTGAATATATACAAATATATGGATGAATTATGAACTGATAATCATAATGTTTTCTTCTTTTGCATCTATTTTTCTTATCATCCAACACAGTTGCTTCCATTCTGGCCTGGATCCGAGTCCATGAAACTGATCCTGAGGAGGTCAACGACCCCTGACAATTTGAGTTCACGACCTTTTCTGATTGACACCCCAAATACCACAGTCCTGAGGATGGAGAGAGGGGTCAGTGAACTTTGGAGTTTAAAGCTGACATATTTTGTGTATTTTTAAAAAAAAGTGTTCTCATTCCTTTTTTCCCTGTTTTTATTGTGGGCTGCCTTTGTTGATATTTATATTTTATTTCACTAAGATTCATTAAACGGTGTGCACTTCAAAAATAGTAACGAGAACATAGTTAGCTTGTTTTTTGTCAAAGATTAAGCAACTAAAAATTTGTAATACCTGTCTACTACACATTTTTTTTTTATTCCCTAAATCTCTCTAACTTCAGAATGACTAGATACAAAGGAACCAAAAAATTTTCATTACAATCTGTTTGCAAACCATGTACTCCATTCAGAATATGGTGACGAGTTTCTTCTGGAATGTGTCAGGAGCATATAGCAATAAGAGCTTTGGAATCATGAAGTAGATATAGTACTGCGCTTTGATTGAAGTCTGTCATGTTTGATGTGTATTCCTCGACAGACTGGTATCACAGTTCAAGTGGAAGGCGGAGTCCAGGAACCAACCACTGTCACATTCCTACCGTATGCCTCTGGCCATGCACCAGTCAGGTTAGACAACCTGTGTGACACCGTCAACCTCAGGTTCAACCAAAAGTAAGTGGATATCAGCGATAAAGAAGACATCAGCACAATTCAAACAAAGTTGATTTAAAAAAATCCATTTTGGCCAGAATAGATTTGTGACTGGAATTTGCCAGATTTCAAGGACATCATCTAAAGATGGCATTTAGCATTGTCTACTAGTTCCTCTCTAAGTATTGCCCTTACTAACGTTTGTTTGTTGAGCGGTTAGAAGGGGCATGTTTTGTCTGATGTTCCTTCCCTTCATTAAGGGGATGAAATGTCAACCGATTTAAAACATATCTTGGTAATGGTGTTATATCTGGCAAATGAACAGCTGGGAACAATCCAGCGTGAAGATGAATTTGTCTTTAATAATATTCATATATTAGAGGAGATCGAGAGTGAAAATAAATCAAAAACTCTTGCACAGTCATCTTGAGGCTCCTGTAATACCTGTACATTAAACTTCATCCCTAAAGTTTGTTAATTTTGTCCGCAGTTAAGTTGCCAGTAATGATGACCTGGAGTTTTATCTATGTTAAGTTTGAGATACATCGTTGAGCCCATCCCCCGTCTCCCGTTTCCATAGAAACCATGGTGGGAGACTACTGCTCATGCCCCACCAGACCCTGCTGTACACGTGGGAAGACCCCACGGCGGAGCGCTGCCTCATGTGGAACCTGTACAACAGGAACAAGAAGAGCTTTGATTGCATCCTGGACCAGGTGAGGGCAACCGGGCATCGTTCCTCCTCATATATTCTATTACTGCTACTTTTTGTAGGCTAGATCTTTTCTGTGGCATGCAGCATTTAAAGAGGAAATCACATGTATACCTCCATGATATCAGTTGACTTTAAAGGGATGGTACAGTATTGGTGGAGATGAGAATGGGGCATTTAACTTTTTGCGAGATACCAAGAAAACACTTATGATATAGTACAGAACATACCATTTTAAGAGGAATTCAAAGTTTATTTGATGAAAATCAGGTTTGGAATGACTGAAACATCCAAAAACAAAGTAAAACTAAGCGATCGTAGTAAAATGTGGGTCCCACACTTTACTAGAGTCGCTCTTTTGTGGATATCTCAGCCATTTCAAAAACCAATTTTTATCAAATAAACATTCAATTCCTCATTGAATTACATTGTACATGCTCTTTCATATTTCATAAGAGATTTCTCATTATCTCACAAAAAAATGTTAGAAACCTGAAATTAGGTCTCAACCAAAATTGTGTGATCCCTTTATTAAACAGAGTTATATCAAACAGCTGGAACTATGAGAGTGACCTTCGAGCCAGACTAGAAGAAAGGGAATGTTAACTTTCGTGTACTTTCACTAAGCAAGAAAATTGGACATAATCATGTACAGTGTACATGTAGATGAGGCATTGCTCTACATCTTCTGCACGGATGGAATCCATAAAGCTTTAAATTGAAATCTATTTTAGTCGGTAATCTTACAAATTTAAGCCCATTTTGACAATCACCATTTCTCTATCATCATTACTGTTTGATAATTTGATTTAAGGGCTGTATTCTGTATTTGAATATGAAGGAAATCTACCGAAGTTGTATTGCTGTCCTTTGTCTCTTTCTATCAAGGTGTGAGAATGGTCTAATAGTTGAAATGATGTAGACAGCCTTGCCAACTTTACTGACTAATAAATCATGAAAAAGAATTTTTAAAAAAAATATCTGTTTGAGGCTCAAGTCCAGACTCAGGAAAATCTATCTCATTTGCACACCCTACCCTTTATTCACACACCGTTTATTACGTCTGTTGTAGGATGGTTGGGGTAAAGTGACAGTGAGTTGTGAGAGTGCCCATCGGAGCACGCTACCCGGAGACGGCCTGTATGTGGAAGGAGATGATGCTAGTGTCTACAGTACTGACGACGGTAAGGATGCAAGTGAGCACAGTGCCTTTAATTATGCCCAGGTTTTTGCGGTATCTTGCCAAGGTACTGTATACGCTATATATTTCGCGTAGGTTTTATTTTCGCGAATTTCACGAGTCGGGAGCTATTCGCGAAATTAACAACACGCGAAAATATTACCTTCCAAAATGAATCCCTTGCCTTGATGATACGAACATTTCAGTACTGGTATACCATGTCACGGCTTACCGAACAGACCATACTGGCTAAGCTTGTTTACGCACGTCCACGTCTACTTACGAATACTGTAGAGAGCCAATCCATTATCGCAAGGGGACCACTCGTCAGAAATCTAGCGCGATGGACTTCACCACTTCAAAAATGTTGAATCCTAACTTACTAGTTCGCAGAGTTTGGTAAGTTTTTTTCATGCAGTGTATAACTAGTATCATTCTTATTTGCTAGTAAGTTGAAAATTCACACTTTCTTTGCCACTTCATATTTTCTCTGGTCCCCCAATCGCAAATTTAACCACTCGCGAAAATGTGTGACAGCGGCAATTCGCGAAAATTTATGTACGCGAAAATTATAGCGTATACAGTACTTCAGTGGAGTAGGGTGGATCTGTCTTCTACCAAAAGAAAATATAACAATATATTTACCATTTTTAGCTCACCTGAGCCGAAGGCTCAAGTGAGCTATTGCGATCGCTCTTCGTCCGGCGTCCGGCTTGCGTCGTGCGTAAACTTTTTACATTTTCATCTTCTTCTTGAAAACCCCAAGACCGATTTTCACCAAACTTGGCAGGTAGCATCCTTAGGGGGTTAGGATCTCAATTTGTTAAAATGGGCACCATGCCCCACCCAGGGGGCCCAAACCCCCAAAATTAAGGTATGTTTAAAAATCTTCTTCTCTAGAACCAAAAGTGATAGAGCTAAGTTAATACTGTGAGTTAGTACAATAATGACTGTAGTTTCAAGTTTGTTCATGGCGGAATCAGGGGTGCCACCCCCACCCCTTGGGACCCAGGGGAGGGGGGTGGGGAGGGGTCTTAATGGGGGCCTTAATTGTACATTTTCATCTTCTTCTTGAGAACTCCATGACCCATTTTCACCAAACTTGACAGGTAGCATCCCTAGGGGTGTAGGATCTCAATTTGTTCAAATGGGCACCGTGTCCCACCTGGAATGCCCCAAGGGACCCCAACCTCCCAAAATTAAGGAATCTTTAAGAATCTTCTCTAGAATCAGAAGTGATAGAGCTGCAATGTAAGTCAATGAGCTACTACATTAATGACTGTAGTTTCAAGTTTGTTTGATAGCAGATCCAGGGGTGCCCTTCTTGTGGGCAGGGGGAGGGGTGGGGAGGTCCAAATTGGGGCCTAAATGATGGATGTTCACCAAACTTGGTAGGTACATGAAGCATCCCTAGGGGGTTAGGATCTCAATTTGTTCACCCGTTGAGGACGAGTCCCGAGTATACTCGGGCAAGCGTCTATGGGAAATGCCTGTTGTAGCAAAATCAAACCGTCTTCAATGGGTTAAAATGGGCACCATGCTCCTGCCCCCCCCCCCCCTCCCCCCCCCCCAAATTAAGAAATCTTAAAAAAGTGTTCTTCTTTAGAACCAGAAGTGATAGAGCTAAAATTGATACTATGGGTGGGTGGGGGGGGGGGGGGGTGGTCCGAATTTGGGCCCTAATTGTACATGTTCATCTTCTACTTGAGAATGCCTGGTCAAATTTTGGTAGAGCTGTTTATAATTTAGATTACTGACTGCATGAAAGGTGAACTTGCGATATTCAGGTGAGCGCTAGACCCACGGGTCTCTTGTTTTATACCACTGCTCCCAGTGGTAAACAGTACCTTTTGGGCATAGTGGAGAGACTAACATAACTTTTGTCATTATCATTTTCCCTCCTTCCAACATCCCAATCCTTTGCGACCCTTTGACGACGACCTTTCAGAGGAGGTGACAGAGACGGATGGTATCCTGGAGCACCCCTTGATGAACAAGAAGCAGCGGACGACCATCTACTGGGTCTCCTTCATGGAAGGACTCCAGAGGGTGCTGCTCTTCACGCAGAGCTCGCGGATAGCCAGGGCAGCTACTCAGGTGGGGGCAACCTTACCCGTATTGTGGTTGGCAGTGGTGGCAATGGATGTCATGGTGTCGCTTTGTGGTAGTGGTGGTGATGGTAGTGAAAGGTGTCATGACGGTGTCACACTGTAGTGATAGTGTCAAATGACAGGTGTTATAATATTTAGTCACCCTGTAATGATGGTGTTATGATGGTGTACCCTGTAGTGATGGTGTTACTGTATAGTGATGGTGTCAGTGAGAGGTGTCAGGTGTCATGATGGTGTTACCCTGTAGTTATGGTGTCAGTAGCAGATGCCATGCTGTTGTCACTCTAAAGTGATGGTGTCAAATGACAGAAGTCATGATGGTGTCAAATGACAGGTATCCCAATGCTGTCACCCTACAGTGATGATGACACAGACGGGTGTCTTCATGGCGTCACCCTGTAGTGGCGGTTGTGGTGACAAGTGTCATGATGTTGTTACCATGTACAGTGTAGTGTGGTGGTGCTCATGGCAGATGTCTAGATGGTGTCACCATGTATTTTGGATGGTGGTGATGGTGACAGTTGTTATGATTGTGTCATCTGGGCATGAATTTGAATAATTAACCCTTTGAGGACGAGTCCCGGGTATACTCGGGCAAGCGTCTGTGGGAAATCCATGTTGTAGCAAAATGAAACCTCAACGGGTTAATGTTGTTTTGTGATGAGTAAATCGATTGGGGAAATAAAGGTTGTCACATTGTCAAGAAGAAACTTGGAGTTATTCAGCAGACAGGTGTATGGTTTTTTTTTTAATTGCACATTTTCATGTAAATCCTCCTTTTCTTATCCTATATCCACCACAGGCAAATGTTTCAGAGCCAGCAAGCCTTGAGTTCATAGCCTCCCTCCAAGGCATCTACGTGTCGCTGGTCAACGCTGCCTATGAGGAGGTGGCCTACGTGAGTCTCTTCAGCTCCCCGGCCCGCTGGGAGGTGGAGTCTAAGGCCAACCGTTGGAAGGCTCTTAGCATGGAGCTGACGGGAGTGCTGGAGAATGCCTGGAAACATGGAGAGGACGTCATCATGGATGAAAACGGCACTGTTCAGGTTAGTGCAGTACAAAACTCCAATGTTAATTTAAGGTCCAAAAAAAGTTTCCCTTCTGTATTCTCATGTTAGATGCAAACATTATAGTGACTGAACAGTTGAAGTTGAGACATTCTAGATCAAGTACTATGAGCACCCTTTCAAGGCGTGTACTAGTGCTATACAAGAAGACGTCATCATCAAACTGAAGTCATACATGTAGCTGTTACATATTGTATGTGCATCATACTTCTTCCTCCAGAAAGGTCAACTGCTACCTTGTGTATGTGTTTGTAGTTTGCTGCTGTCCTGCCCTGCCCATGCAGTGACAGCTGATTTATTGGGCTAATATCTTTTAGTACAGACCTGTTGATTGTGCATTATGAAAGATCAATTTATCTGACAGAATTTGGTATCGGGAGTGTGGATTGTTTGTCTACCATTGCAGGCTGATCTGACGGCCCAGACGATTGTGAAGCCGGTCCAGGGAGCCCTGAGGAGGATCCACAACCCGGGCCTCTGGCTCCACTACCGGCAGTCAGACCACCACCAAGGAGTGCATCTCAAGATCCAGAAGATTCAGGTGGGTCGCCATGGCGATGCTGAACCTGAGATGCTACTAGGCAATGATGAGATGGATTGTGTATGATAGATGTTACATTAAAAGTTGCAATGATGGTGCATGCTAGGGGGACCAGTTAGAGCAAAGTGATGTTGGGAATGATTCTTTGAGGCATATTCTAGTAATGGCAAATACATTTGACATCTTGGTTGAGGTTGATAAAAAGTGTTGTATTAATGGTCATTATGAAATTTGTAATGAGATCATCAGGGTTGATGAATGATGATGGATATGCCATTGTTGGGTTGCTCATGGTAACTGTTACCATAGAAATGGTGATGATGAAGGGAGGAGAGGAGAGGAAGAGATGGGGGAATGGGATCGAAGAAACATTGATTACAGCACAGTTGTAGACCTAATGCTGTACGAAGTCAATGACCTTTGCAGCAGAGATCTTCATATTAAGTTGTGCAGTGCACTGTTGATATTGGATGAAGTGATAAAAGACTCCCTTAAACAGAGCAGATTTGTTTCGTTTTTTATTTGCCACTTTAAGGACATCTCATAATTACTTTGAGTTTATGAAATATTTACTGAATGCACATGTTGGCATGATTCTTAACCCGTTGAGGATGGACTGATTTTCCTTCAACACGCGTTTCCCATGGACATTTGCCCGGGTATACTCAGGACTCGTCCTCAGCAGGTTATTTTTTTTAAAATGCCCTCCTGGTTTTCTTTTCCCCATTAGATTGACAACCAGCTCTTTGATGCCTACTTTGCAAATGTCCTCCATGTCAATGCTCTGCCCAAGGATGTTCTCAAGAAGACAGGACCGAGACCATTTATTGAGATGTCCATACTCAGGAGACACATGCCAGAGTATGGCACGGACACCATCAAGTAAGTCCAAGAAATGGCAACATTCCATGCACACTGGCCGCTCTCATTGGCTTGAACTAATACAGACTCAGCATGGATTCAAGTCATTTAAAATCATGTATCAATTACCGTAGGTAGTACATGTAGATGTTACTCTTGTAATGTCATCTAACAATATAATGCTGATTGCAGGTATTGTAGATACATAGTTTAACTTACTGTCCAGACTTTAACCCGTTGAGGACGGACTGATTTTGCTACAACACGCATTTCCCATAGACACCTGCCCGAGTATACTCGGGACTCGTCCTCAACAGGTTAAGGAGCTTGCTGTGCTCTGTAAGAAAGATATGTCAAGTGTAATTATAGGAGATAGTGTTTGATAACACTGCACAAGCGCAATCGTGAAATCTTCTTCTTGTGCCATGTGGCTTACAGATAACAAAGGCTATTCTCTTTGGTGTGGTTCCATTTGTCAATTAACTCTTATGCATTGTAATTGAGCAAATTGACAAAGTGAAGAAAATGAAAATATACTTCCAGACAGGCCATTCAGACGATGCCCTGCTACTCACAATGCTGTCCATAGCACAGACATTATTAAATTGATATTTAATTAAAAAAAGATTAATTAACATTAAATTATCTTCTTTCGTTCGTCTTTATCTTCAGATACTTCAAGGTCCTGGTGCAGGAGGCTAGCGTCAACATCGACAACGGCTTCGTCATGTCGGTGCTGGATGTCTTCTCCGACATGTGGAAACAGGAGGATGAGGTAACAAAGCTTCAGAATGGGAATATTTCTTCTCAAGAAAA
The DNA here is from genome assembly GCF_040938485.1 of Diadema antillarum. Classification (NCBI taxonomy): domain Eukaryota; kingdom Metazoa; phylum Echinodermata; class Echinoidea; order Diadematoida; family Diadematidae; genus Diadema; species Diadema antillarum. The sequence goes on along the minus strand of NW_027270911.1, from coordinate 950,474 downwards.
GTCGTGCATTGTATCTGTAATAAGGTGATGCGTACAGGTTTTGTAATCCACTTAACTTGTTGAGGACGAGTCCCGAGTGTACTCAGGTGTGTGTCAATGGGAAATGCATGTTGTAGCAAAATCAGTCCATCCTCAACGGGTTAATTGACAAGTTGTGAGAATAGACACATTGGTATCTGTGAAGAAGACAGGATGTGATATTAAACTCAAATGGTGTCTTCAAAGAAAGGAGTGGTAGGATTATGAATGTTTTGTGTCAGTACACAGCTGCAGCATGTATGTTGATAATAGGCCTGCTAGAGTCCCTTTTGAGTGTAATAGAATGTTCTTGAAGGCGACAAAAAGATCTCTTGATATCATACCTGCTGTCAACACCTATCTTTGGTATGAAATATCGATCTTTCAGTGTAAAAAATATGCTATTAGTTGTATTTCCTCCTCCACCGTATGTTTATAAACAAAATATGTATGTGTCAAATTGACATCATCTATGCTGTTTCCTTTTCCACCATAGGTGGTGTTACAGCAGTCAAACTTGCGCTAGAAAGTTATGTGTGAAACTTAGCATCATCAGTGATAATAGATTTCTTTTCGTAATATAGCTGTTGTTGCTTCACAAAAGACTGCACCAATTTGTATGTGAAACTTACAATTGTAACATCACCAGTGATGGCTTTCTTCTCACACCGCAGGTCGTGTCTCTGCAGGCGGACCTGGACTACATCCAGAGCTCGCTGAAGGAGACGTCAAACACAATCTCGAGCAGCACCGCCAACCCAGTCTTCTTTGAGTACTTCCACCTGTCACCACTCAAGGTGAGCGCGTCTCTCTGGGAGAGACGGATGGTAGAAGGAGTGGAGGAGAAGTGACAATCTCTGCTCTTTATATGCCACCTGTGTGCAGTAGAGATATAAATATGCCAGGCATGTGCATGGCTGTATGGGGCTAGGTGATACACTATATCTAGTCCTGAAACCAAGACCCTGTACCATATTGCTTTATAGCAGTCAGCGTCTAGTGAATACAAGTTGATTGTGATACTGTAAAAGCTTCTTTTTTTTTTAACTATGGTTTTATATTTGTGAATTTCCTTATTGAATCACTGTTGGGTCGCAAATTTAACATCACGCGAAAAATATCATAAATGGACAGGCATCAGTGCACTTAAAAAAGCCTCAATGCCAAATCACGAAAACGACATCTTGCGAAAATATCTGTGACCTCCTCCTTCACGAAAATATAGGTACATGAAATACAGCTTTTACAATATTTATGATATTAAGTAAAATTAGTGAATTTAAAATTTATACCTGTAGCACTTACTTATTAGCAGTGAGCAGTGGATAGCAGTGTTGTGTATAGTGGAATGCAGATTGCCAGTCATAAAAGAAACAAAAATAATGGATGCTACACTTACACCAATGCAACTGCCTTAGATTTGATATTGTCACAAAGGTTATTCATCTTGTATTCCACTACACGGGTATTCATATGAATTGACGTGCTGCAACAACCGATGTTTTGGTTATGCCAGAAAGGCATTTCAAGATATTTGCAGAGATAATGGAGCTTAATATATACCATTCTAGCATGAAATCAGTGAAGTGGAATTAGATTGTAAAATACTTGTTCCAGATTTTGATAACAACTTGCAGGCATGATTTTCTGTAGATTTAAATCTGATTTCCTATTTTTTCTTTCTTACTCAAGTCTCAACACATCTTGTGATTTCCATCCATTAAAATCACCGCAAAATTTTGATTTGCTTTTTTTTTAAAGGAAAATAGAACAAACCTCAATATCGTCCCCATACTTGGTAACTTGGTCTTTGATCAAGAATTTTGTAGTGATGTGTCTCGGTGTGAATGATTGTGTTTACAGAGTAGTATGTGAACTGTGTTCTTGCGTATGGTAAAGAGTGGTACCTTGATCCTTTCTCTCGCAGTTGATAGTGAGCCTGTCACTGAGTGGAGTGCCTCACATCGCCAGTGAGAAACCAGCATCATTCCAGCAGGATATCGGCCGTCTCCTGGTGGAGAGCATCGGCTCCACCTTCACGGAGGTCACCGAGGTCGAGCTCAAGTGAGTGCATCCTTTTGCCACGACAACATCCCATCACCATGGCAACATTTCTTATGGATGAGTTTCTCTTATATGCTCCATTTGTCATTCCTTCTCAGATTGATATACCACTGATGAGATAGAGAGTCAATCCTGCATTCTTTTGTTGATTTAACACACACATCCTTGTCTATCACAATAAACTCAAGGAGGAATTTACTGTGGGGAGGGCAAGTAAGATTTTTTTGTCTTCATGTGAAGATAGTAAAAGTAGCATGATTCATTTTTGTCTCACCCACCGGAGGTGAAGGCGAGACTAAGGGATCCAAATGGCGTCCGTCCGTCATCCGTCGTCCGTCCGTCGTCCGTCCGTCGTCCGTCACAAATGTTAAAGTTTACCTGCAAGACTCTCTTATGATGCATAACTTGGCAACTGTTACAGCAATGGCAGCCACACTTGGGTGATAGAAGCACTAGGGGTATCTTCATGTTATGGTGTTGTCAGAGGTCATGTGATGATGTCAAAGGTCATTTGAGGTCATATATTAAAGAGTATGTGCAAGACTCTCTTTTCTATGTTAAAGTTTACCTGCAAGACTCTCTTTTGACAAATAACTTCACATAAGTTGCTTGGATTACAACCTAACTTGGGTCATAGATGCACTGGGGGTACCTTCATGTTATGGTGCCGTTGGAGGTCACAGGATAAGGTCAAAGGTCATTTGAGGTCATGCATTAAAGTTTACTTGCAAGACTCTCTTATCGCACGTAACTCAACACATGTTGCTACAATGGCAATCAAACTTGGGTGATTGACGCGCTGGGGGTACCTTCATGTTATGGTGCCGTAAGAGGTCACATGATAAGGTCAAAGGTCATTTGAGGTCATACATTAAAGTTTACTTCCAAAGACTCTCTTATCACACGTAACTCCGCACATGTTGCTACAATGGCAATCAAACTTTGGTGATGGTAGATGTCTCTTGGGAAGTTGAAGGTAACCACAAGGTCAAAGGTTACAGACGGGGGTCAATGAACTTTTAGGGCCCAATGTTAAGTTTTTAGGGCGCATTTCGTTTATGGCTCATAACTTTTGATCCCTTTGTCCGTTTGTGACCAAACTTGGATGGAAGATGTCCTTTGGGGAGGTGAAGGTCGTCACAAGGTCAAAGGTCACAGACAGGGGTCAACAAACTTTGAGGGCCCAATGTTATGTTTTTAGGGCGCGTTTTGATTGTGGCTCATAACTTTTGATCCCTATGTCCGTTTGTGACCAAACTTGGACGGTAGATGTCCCTTGGGGAGTTAAAGGTCATCACAAGGTCAAAGGTCACAGAAAGGGGTCAACAAATTTTTAGGGCCCAATGTTAAGTTTTTATGGCGCATTTCGATTATGGCTCATTACTTTTGATCCCTTTGTCCGTTTGTGACCAAACTTGGATGGTAAATGTCCCTTAGGGTGTTGAAGGTCACCACAAGGTTAAAGGTCATAAGCAGGTCAATTAACTTCTGGGAGTTATAAAAAATATTAATTCCTTGTACGCGAATGGGCGAGACACAATTTGGCGATTGCCTTGTTCATAGTCTGGGTCGTCACTGTTGCACTTGGCTGCTTCTTTGCCTGTCATCACTGTGAGAAAATTGCTGATGTCGATGTCCTTATGCTAAATATTTATGAGGCCTTTATTTTCATGAATTTCGCAAGTTGGGTGCTATTTGCAAATTTAATAACACGCAAAAATATCAACTGTGATCCCGTCATGAATGTGACATGCATGCATACATTCTCCGTTCAGTACTCTACTGCACAATCGCAAATTTAACCACTCGCGAAATTGTTGGGAAGTCCCGATTTGCGGAAAATTAGACTCGCTAAAATACATGGCGTATACAGTAGTTCTCATCCTATTTCATATATTATGTGGTGGCATTCATGACAACACGGCTTCTGTTATGTGCTTTAGCCTTTTGAAGACTAATCCAAAGCATACTCGGGCAAGTGTGTATGGGAAATGCATGTTCTAAGAGCAAAATCAACCCATCCTCAACAGGGTAATGTCAATTCTCCATTTCATCTTCGTATGTTTTCTCCACTGCTCCCAATTAAAATCTTGTTTCAGGCTCGCATACTTTGAGAGGAAAAATGCCCTGCTGACCACCGCCCAGCTGATCTCAGAGGTCCAAGCCCACTACATCTCCCAGGGCATCAAACAGGCCTACGTCTTCATCCTGGGCCTGGACGTGCTGGGGAACCCCTACGGGCTCTACCGGGACGTCAAGGAGGGCATCAGTGACTTCTTCTACGAGCCCTATCTGGTGGGTGGTGGATACCTGAAAATTTGTAGTAGCAGCCACTTCTGGCCAATTTTACATCTTTCTATAAAAGATATTCAACTGTATACGTAGGTTTGTTTTTTTTCACAGATTGCACTGTGCCAGTGTAATTCAGACCAGCCGATAGTTAAAACACTTCTCAACAACTAACCCATAGATTTGCTGACGTTTTGAGTGGTTTTTACAAGAGAGGAAAGTGTAAAATGTGCTGACGATTGAGATTGTCTCTATATCTCATGCGCATATACATGATGTGTGTTTGTTTTTTCATTGTGAGAAAAAATAAAGAAATGAAGGCTACTAGTGCTGGACATTATCTGCACATATATTCTGGATAGTGATGTGCTTGTGCAAGCTAACAGTTGCAGGCTTATAATTTTTGCAGGCTTTAGATTGTGTTAACTATTAAATAGGATAAAGGAGGTATAGAAAGAATGTCTTGTGATTAAGATCAGTTTGTCACTGTATTCCTCAACATATTCATCTTCTTTTTTTAAAGAAGAATTGTATTTTCTTCTTTTTTGTCTTAATTTCAGGGCCTCATCCAAGGACCAGGGGAGTTTGCTGAGGGTCTAGCTAAAGGTGTCCAGAGTCTTCTAGGGCACACTATAGGTAACCTTTTCATTCTTAGAAAAGAAACAGGCTGATGTTTGGGATGTTCATGTATGTAATGATGATGATGATAATGATGGTAATGATGATGATGGTGATGATGATAATGATGGTAATGATGATGATGGTGATGGTGATGGTGATGGTGATGGTGATGGTGATGGTGATGGTGATGGTGATGGTTATCTTGATGGGGATGGTGATGGTGATGATGATGGTTATCTTGATGGTGATGGTGATGGTAGTGGTGATGGTTATCTTGATGGGGATGGTGATAGTGATGGTGATGGTGATGGTTATCTTGATGGGGATGGGGATGGTGATGGGGATGGTGATGGTGATGGTGATGGTGATGATGATGATGATGGTTATCTTGATGGGGATGGTGATGGTGATGATGATGGTTATCTTGATGGGGATGGTGATGGTGATGATGATGGTTATCTTGATGGTGATGGTGATGGTAGTGGTGATGGTTATCTTGATGGGGATGGTGATAGTGATGGTGATGGTGATGGTTATCTTGATGGGGATGGGGATGGTGATGGTGATGGTGATGGTGATGATGATGATGATGATAAGATGATTGTTGATGATGATGATGATCATAGTGAATATGGAAATGATGAAGATTGAGAATAATAATGATGAAGAGTAAGACAAAAATGACATTGATGGATGGATTTACCAGTCAATTAAACTGTTCAGCTGTTAAAGTGTTAAGCAACCTACAGCCTTATAAACCTTACTTTACCTGTGAGTCCAAACTTTCTTGAAATTTCAGGTGGAGTTGCCGATGCTTTTGGTAGCTTCTCTGGTACCCTTGGGAAGGCCCTTGCTGTGCTCTCCTTTGACCAGGCATACCAGAAGGTAGATTATACCCCACCCTGACCCCCTTTGTCTACCTGACTTTAAATCCATACTTACTGTATAGCTGTAATTTTTGTCCCCGCCGAACGAGTTCGAGCAGGGGACTATGAAACGGGCTCCGTACGTGTGTGTGTCCGTCCGTCCGTCCGTCCGTCCGTCCGTCTGTGTGTCCGTGTGTGCGTCCGTGTGTGATCAAAATCTTCAATTTGCTACTTCTCTGTCATTTATGAGCCAATTTTGATTCTGTTTGCTTTATATGATAGCACTACATGGGAGCTTTGAAACTTCTACACAGAATTTCAGTCGTGACCTTTGACCTTGACCTTTGACCTATATTGTACATTTTGCTACAAAATGCTACTCCTTCGCCATTTCTAACCCGATTTCGATTCCGTTTGCTTTATATGATGGCACTAGGTGAGGGCTTCAAAACTTCTACACAGAATTTTGACCTTTGACTTCTTTGACCTTTGACCTTGATTTTTTACCTATATTGTACATTTTGCTACAAAATGCTACTCCTTCGCCATTTCTAACCCAATTTCGATTCCGTTTGCTTTATGTGATGGCACTAGGTGAGGGCTTCAAAACTTCTACACAGAATTTTGATGCTTGCCTTCTTTGACCTTTGACCTTGATTTTTGACCTATATTGTACATTTTGCTACAAAATGCTACTCCTTCGCCATTTCTAACCCGATTTCGATTCCGTTTGCTTTATGTGATGGCACTAGGTGAGGGCTTCAAAACTTCTACACAGAATTTTGACCTTTGACTTCTTTGACCTTTGACCTTGATTTTTGACCTATATTGTACATTTTGCTACAAAATGCTACTCCTTCGCCATTTCTAACCCGATTTCGATTCCGTTTGCTTTATGTGATGGCACTAGGTGAGGGCTTCAAAACTTCTACACAGAATTTTGACCTTTGACTTCTTTGACCTTTGACCTTGATTTTTGACCTGTATTGTACATTGGCTACAAAATGCTACTCCTTCGCCATTTCTAACCCGATTTCGATTCCGTTTGCTTTATGTGATGGCACTAGGTGAGGGCTTCAAAACTTTACACAGAATTTTGACCTTTGACTTCTTTGACCTTTGACCTTGATTTTTGACCTGTATTGTACATTGGCTATAAAATGCTACTCCTTCGCCATTTCTAACCCGATTTCGATTCCGTTTGCTTTATGTGATGGCACTAGGTGAGGGCTTCAAAACTTTTACACAGAATTTTGACCTTTGACTTCTTTGACCTTTGACCTTGATTTTTGACCTATATTGCACATTTTGCTACAAAATGCTACTTCCGGCGGGGACATATATTACGCACCGCGTAATTTCTACTTTTCCTTGTTTTTATTGTTTTAGTTTCTGCATATTTGTACCTGACTGTCTTTGTTTTGTTTTGCTCAACTTTATGTGTTTATTGTGGTTTTGTTTATAGCATAGCCAAATTGTTGAATATATCTGAGATTTGTGTGAGGGCAAGTGTTCATTGGTATACATGTCTAATTCATAAGTTAGTAATTGGTATCATAATGTGCATTATCGTAAATCTTACAAGAGTCCTTGATTGAATAAGAAATTATAATGAAGGCTTCAATAAACCCATGGTTAGTAGCAAATGAGATTCCCATCAGCACTCGCTCCCGTGAATGACCTCTTGACCCGGAAACACCTCCTCCTTCCTTTGCAGAGTCGTGAGAGACGGATGAGTCGTCACCAGGACAGCTTCCCTCTTCACATCCTGTCTGCTGGCCAGGGATTTGTCATGGTAGGTCAAGGGTTAATCAGAGGTTTTCTTGACCTTTAACCCTTTCTGTGCCAGGGACTTTAGAACATTGTATAAAATGCTATGAGGTTTTCTGTGTCATTAGGCACTTCAGCACACAATGGGCTAACCCATGGAGGGGACATTTCTATAGGCATAGCATGGCGTGTATTTGTGAAAGTCTTACAAGTACATGTATGTGAATAATCATGATGTACTTAGTACCCCACATAGTGGTGGGGCAGCCTTATTTGGGTATTAAGGAAAGTAATAGTATTCATTGAATTATTATTGTTGATATTGTTTTGGTATCAACAGGTATCAACAAAATGAATGAAATGATAATGAGAATTTTAAAATGTAGAGGTTGAATAGGGCACCTGACAGTGATTCAGTGATGATAATGATGATGATGATGATGACAGGGCATCTATGGGAAGGACAGTGCCTGACTCAAAATCCAAATTGAATACCCTGGGGTAAATAAAGATAATGCTATCCTCATTTCACAGGGCATCGTCCTTGGTTTGTCGGGTGTGATCACCTCCCCCATCCTGGGAGCCCAGGAGGAGGGCGTCAAGGGTTTCTTCAAGGGCATCGGCAAGGGGCTCCTGGGCCTGGTCACCAAGCCCCTGGGGGGCACCGTGGACGCCATCACGCTGGTTCTGGAGGGCATCGAGAGGGCAGCCGACGCCGGGGAGAACATCGTAGGGAGGCTCAGGATCCCGCGATTCATCAACCCCAAAGAGGTAAAAAATGCATGTGAACCACTGATCTCTGTAGGAGGTATCTGGATAGCTCATAGGCTAATCTCATTGAAGCCACTGTGCCACCATCTTACCACACACATCACCCATACATTTGTGTACGGAGCTCACCTCATCACATCGTCTGCTGAAAACCAGAAGGGCGCTATCACATTCAAAGATTTGAGCATAAATAAAAAGGAAACAATCAATTTTCATGAAATTAAAAGTTTATTCAATCATATTATATATTTGTGTATGGAGCTCACAACATCACATCTTCAGCTGAGAGACCAGAAGGGCACTATCACCTTCTAAGATTTGAGCATAAATAAAAAGGAAACAATCAATTTTCATGAAATTAAAAGTTTATTCAATCAAAAGTTGGTAGATTTATAAGCATTATTCTGGATATAGGGTAAAATAGCGCCCTTGTGGTTTTAATTTTTAACATTTCACTGAAAATTACAATTTAAAATTGACACCATAATATAGATGAGATCAAGCTCTACAATGTGATACCAATATCTCAATACCCCAAAACCGCAATAAAGCCCTTCTGGTTCTCGGCCTGCGACATGATCTAGGTGACAGTTTCTATGGGCAAATCTCCATGGATTGCGTTGCAGCAGCTTCACTTGTTTGTTAAGCATGAATAGGGCAATGAGATATCCAGATACCTCCTGTAGAGATCATTGATTCGAAACTACACCCAGATAACTGGTTCCAATCAAAGGAGTTTACAATATACATACATGTATGTATCAGTGGGTCTTGTTAGACATAGCCAGACAATCTCTTCTTTAATAGCTGTACACCATATATACACCACATACACCATGTATGTGTGTCTCTTACATCTGATAAGTTGATATGTTACTATCTAATGAAGATAGTAAACTGTGTTGACCTATCTTCTCCAAGAAGAATAAATGGAAGCTTTGTTCAGTATAAATGGAGCAAAAGGAGCCTGTTGCAGGCACTTGCAGGAAAACATCAATGCTGTACAGATTTTGATAAAATCTGGGGGATGGGAGGGGGGTTCACTTCCTTTCACTCTGTGATCAGGAATGAAAACTCTTTAATAAGATCCTTTGAATTCATTGTGTAGATTGTTGATATCCCCATGTCCACTCTAGTCTCTGGGCATAAGAGACAATCTGGAGAATATTTCTTTGTTTAGCTGAGTGTCCACACTAGCTCCTCACTCCTCCCAAGAATAGTCGAACAGTCCGTGCAAACAGCAATCAGCATAACAGCAAAGAAATAGAGGGAGGAAGTATGGCCTCTGTCAAGACCTTCTCCCTGTAGTAATTGCAAGCAAAAGGAGCTCAGTTTGTGGAGCTGACCAAAGGGCAGGTCCCCAGCAAAAAGTGTGCTAAAGGCTGTCTGAACTGCTTAAATTAGGTATGTTTCAAAGGGGATTTCCCTGTCAATGTATTTTTGGGGAAAAGCTGTGATAGAATTTTTGCCACATTTGTTGGTTCCTCCATCTGGCTTGCAGGGACTGACCCCCTACTCCCCTTACAAGTCCGTCGGCAACTGCATCCTCCACAACATCCGCAAGAGAGAGATCTACAACACGGACATCTACTATGCACACGTCACCGTCTCCTCGGATAGCACCCCCGATGTCGTCATGGTAACCACGAGGTGAGCCCTCCCTTTCTTCTCGCCTTGGTTTTGTCAACACCCAACATTTCGCAAGGTTTTTTATTTTTGCAAGTGGGGTTCTTTTCGTGAATTTAAAAACACATAAAAATATTAACTCTGTTCCCGACATGATTATGTGACATGCACGCATACATTTCTCAGTTCACTACTGTACTCAACAATCGCGAATTAAACCACTCGCGACATTGTCCAGAAGTCCTGATTCGTGAAAAATTAGGCTCACTAGATATATGGGGTATACAGTAGAGGGTGAGAGAAAGACTAGAAAGAGGAGAGAGAGATACTGTATATGCCAAATATTTCGCAAGGTTTTTATTTTCGCGAATTTCGCGAGTCAGCTGCTCTTCGCGAAAGTCAAAAACATGCGAAAATATTGACTCTAATGTCGATATGAATGCGACATACGTGTATACATTTCTCCATTCAGTACAGGAGTCCACGATCGCGAATTTAACCACTCGCGAAATTGTCGGGAAGTCCCGATTCACAAAAATTTAGACTCGCGAAATATATGGCGTATACAGTACACAGTATATTTTTGGTAACCAATGCAAAATGTTATTCTAGACGATCTGAAAGCACATCTCATTCTTCAAATTCATGAAATTCGTCCATAAAGTTTTTTTTTTTTTTATTGCAACTGATTGACAAATTGCAGTACGTCCATGTAAATCTCATTCATTTTCACCATTTTTTTTTCTGACCTGCGCAAACAGGAGAGTACTAGTCCTGGAGAAGTGTCGCTGGTCCGGTGGTTGGGACCTGGAGCAGGGGGATCTCTTCATCAACATCCTAACCTCACCCCAGCAGGCAGAGAACAAGGTCATCTTCACTTCTGTGGTAAGTAGAAGCTGGTGCACAGCGTCTTGTAGAGAAAATTTTCTCTTTGATTGCAAAACTTTTGATCAAGGGTCTCTGACAAAATCAAGGTTATTGCCACTGTCACACACATTCATACAAATGTGCATGTTTACACAGACAGATAACACATACATGAGTAGTTTCCAGAGGCACTTAAAATAACTATACATCTCATTTTTCTTTATACAAATGGAAAGACAGAGAGATAGTATATTTCAGCTTTTAAGCTGTGATATTATTTTGTCTCTTTACTCATAGCTGCTTGATCAGATTTTCATTGTGTAATAGTTTTCAGCAAATGCAAAATGAGGCTCACTGTCTAGAGACTAGTAGTTTGAATTAAAAGTTTTATTAGTAGCTAAAATGTGTCTCTGCTACTTCGTTCCATGCAGCAGCCTGTTGTAAGGAAGAGCTTGAATTGGTGAATTATCTTAAAGGCTTTCAAATGATGCAGGTGTTGTAATGACAAAGGAAAAGATATGTATTTCAGAGCTGCCAAAACTAGTTGATTCTACAGGACCACCCCCACCCCCCCCCCCCCAAAAAAAAAAAAATCTTTAATATCCCTTCATGTCCATACAAGAGAATATGAAACCCTGTCTGATTTGGGAAGTACTTTGGGCAACTGAGATGCTTGTTACACACACAAGTACATGTAACTCTCTAATTTGCGCATAGGGGCAAATTGTACCTCCCTCATTTTGAACTACGAATGTTGGCGGCCGTCGCATTGTTACAGTAGTGATTCACATGATTCTAGGAGGCAAAATGAAAAATGTTGTAGACCAGAAATTTAACATCAATCTATTCAAGAGTTTTAAATATCGGATACCTCTGCAATCATCTTTTGTCCCTGGTTCCCTAGATCGACGGCAAACAGCTGCAGAGAGAGCTGGTGTGTGAGAACGGAGAATTAGCCAAGGTGAGCTATCAGTATTCACAACGGTTTATTGCCACTTGGTCTACTATCAAATGGTGTAATTCCCAATTCGTTTATACAAACACCACTACGGCTAAACTCATTTGGTCTACTATCAATTTCGTCTAATGCCCATTTGGTCTAATCCTCACTTGGTCAAATGTCCAGTTTGGCTAATAATTATTTCGTCTAATGACCAGATGGTCTGATTGCAATTTTGACTCCTTTGATTTTTTTCCATTTTGTCTCATAAGCTGTGGGTATCTGACGAAATGGGCATAGCCCATCTGGAAGTGGACCAACTGGTAATGAGGCTAAGTGGCAGTTGGACTAAATGGTCAATAGGCGAATTGGTTGTAGACAAAACAGGATTAGGCCATGTGTGTTGAGACTCAGTGACTATTAGATGAAGTGGGAGTAGACCAAGTGATAAATCACGTTCACAACATTTTGTTTTTATTTTTAAGATCTCGCGTACAGTAAGCAAAGGCTTGGTTCGTTGTCATCTTCCCAGAGAGGGAGGGACCCTGTTGTTGTGTAGTGTAGAATGTTTGGAATCATCCCACAAAATCATGGTAGTAGTCATGGCGATTAGTAAGGTTGAAAGCACACCCGGTTACATGAGACATATGGAGTACTGTTGAAGTGGAAATTTTCGCTGAGTGGAAATTTCCGCACATTTCATGCAACATGAAACTGATGCAAAAATAAAAAGAATGCAAATATTTTGCTTGTTATATTTAATTCGTGCGATGGCTCAAATATTACATTCGGTGCAATTTTAACTCTTCTATTCAACTCCGCTTTGCGTCATTGAATAGAATGGTTAAACTTGCACGCTCAGGAATGTTTGGAACCATCACGCTCATAAACATTGAATGGTTGTATACTCTTTCATATTTTGATCTTGCAGAATTAAAATAAAAATGTGGAATTCATCTTATTGGGCTGAGCGCAAAAAATTACTCCCTCAAAAATTTCCACTTTTACAGTAGTAATTTAACCATTTCACATAAGCACTGGTTTATTCATATGTCCACTGTACACAGTCGCTGCCTTTTTTTGGGGGGGGGATTAGTTTTGAATAAGTTAAATCTGCAAAGTGAATAACATGACAGAATGAAGTTTTGTAGCATAGTACAAGTAGATTGAATTTAGTTACCTGGGAGCAGAGTTATGGTTACATAGTGGTGCAAAGGATTTCAAAAACTTGCATCATGGAAAACCACATGAGTTTGCTAAAGTTTCATCATGTTTCGAAAATTAAGTGGCCTGTTAATAGCAATCATCAAAGCACTCAGTATTTTCACTCAGCAGTCTTATCATCATTTCTTTATATCTTCAAAATATCTCTTGGAATGTTCCTTTTAAAATTAGATGCAGTAGAAAAAAAAAAGTTAATCTGTGGAGATGTTACAGATGAAATTTAAGATCATTGAAATATTTGTGAGGGTATGTATGCATGTACTGTTTGTCAGAAATCTTTATTAGGCAATGTGGTTACTTGTAGTGTTCATCTGGCTGTCCCCAAAAGTTAAGAGGGATAATAGAGAGCACTAAGGTAATACAGTGACAAATATCATAGGTGGCTCAAACATTTCATCGACCCTTCTGTCTTCCATTTTTTTAAACTCAGTTGGTGCTGGACAGATTCCACGAAGCCCTGCTAAACTTCCAGCGCGAAGAAAGCCGGAATTTGGTGGTCTGACGAGACGGGAAGAGGGAGAACCGCTAGAGAATGAGAAAGTACACAGGAAAATTCTGCGAAATGGAACATCGTGATATACTGATAAAGACATGTCTTACTCTTCCAGGAAATTTTCTGTGCATGCCCAGCAGTGGAAACAACTAAGGTCCTCGGCGGTGAACAAGTTAAAGACATTTGATATCAATTGTATAGGTGCACATCGATGTTTGCGGTGTACCGGTATATTTTTCGTACATCGTATGGGACTACACAGAGATGCAGTGTGCTTGGAGACAATGAAGCGTGGCAACAACATTTTTATGTAGCTAACAATGAGAATGAGGAGAGAGAGAGAGAAAGAAAAAGATATGAATAGACAAATATATTAGGTAGACACTTGTAGATACATATTGGAGACAACGAAAAAGGTGGAGTGTGTGAATGTGTGTGTGTGTGTGTCTGTTTGTCTGTCTGTCTGTCTGTCTGTGTTTGTGTCTGTGTGTTTTTGTTAGAGAGAGAGAGATATATTAAAGAAGAAATGTTATAATTATTCAGCTGTAAGTGATTTGCTCATTAATGTGTGGCAGACTGTGGAAAGAAAAAAGCACGGAATATAGAAAATGTTCATACCCAGAGTAATCCTGTGCCACATTGAGGTAGACTGTGGAATGAAAGGGTGATGAAATGTACAGCGTAAATCTCCTTGTGTAACTGGCAGAGTGTAGATACTGCTGTATGTATATGTACATGTATGTGCAATTGTATGCATGAATTATTAGAAATGATATATTATGCCAATCACATCGTTATGCAGCCACTATACAATATGTGTGATTTTTGTCCCTTTATTGCGCATCTGTTACATGAAGTAAAACTTTACATTATGTTAGATTTTAGTATGGGCTAATCGAGCCAGTGTTACTCATCATTCATTATCAGAGGGGCTGTCACTGCTCCCTTCAAGGAGGCGAGTCTTGTAGGTGTTTTCTTCCCTTTCTCCCCGCTCTCAACTGTAAGAAGGCAGTAAGAGCAGTATCTTGAGAAAGAAAACAGTACCTCTGTATAGCTTGGCATGTAGGAAAGAAAAAAAAATGAGAGGTACATATTGTCGCTGGGGTGACAAGACCTTGTATCTGCAATTTTGGTGAAAATGACTTTTTTTGATAAATGGTCAAATAATGGGTTAAGTGATGTCCCGTCCAAATCCCAACTGTCTTACTCCAAAAATAAAGCCATCAAGGCATGTCGAAGGAAAGGCTATCCCATTCGCCACAGTGCTTTGGCCGCCATGTTTTTTTGCTCCGCTGAACATTTTACATTTTGTAGATACGAGGTCTTGTCGCCCTAGCGACGATGTGTACCTGCGGTATAACGCATACAGACAGTGAAACTCGGGTGTATGCTAGTTTGAGCGTTTGGTGGAACAGCTGCACTTGTGAGGTCTCCAGGTTTGACGTACAAATGTATTCCAGTTGCAATGGAAGTCATGATGTGCAGAGATTTTTGCCTAGTTGTTTAGATACAATTTCTTAAGAAGGGGAAAAGAAAAACAACGTAAAGGGAAGACTTGGATCCAATTTGAGATGAACCATGCTGAAGAAATGTTGAAATCTAACCATTTTATTCACGCATAAGTATGTGCTGTAAGGAAAAAAGAATGTTCATGGGTTTTTATATTCTGAAGAATGTGTGACTACTTTGCTTTCTTTGGACTATGGCATTCAGCTCACTGTCGTGTGTGGCAGTTTTATTTCTCAATTTGCTGCCAGAATCATGATTTTATATATTCAATTTTATGTATTCGGAAAGGATGTTTTCATCTGCCAAATAAAAAGTCGGGCTCAATGCCTGTTTATTTCTTTCTGCACTGTCAAACCACTATGTAATTTTCATCACTAGCTTTTAGGCCAATCAAAAAGTTTAACTTTGAAGTTCTAGTATGAAACATTTTCAATCAAAATCCTTGAGTCAAAGGAACAGTGGGTGATTCTGTACTAGATCAGATTATCCCTCTTCCTCTAATCCCCAGGTTGATTGAGGATGGCGTACAACACTTTTATCTCCTGTGTGAATAAATTTTAGAGTATGGATTTGCTGTGTGGACCATGCAAACTCTCTGCTACGGGATTTAAAGAATACTTGCCATCTTTAGAGTTCCTCATTAACTCTAACAAATTTACATTTATTAATTTGGAAGAAATTATTCGATTGTATTCTTTACAGCATCAGCTGGTCAAAAAAAAATTAATGTTTGATTGTCCAGGAAAAATGATTGATTTGTACTGCTGCTGTTGTTTTGCTTTTTGTTGATAGAAGCAACTGAGGGGAGTCAACATTCGCTGAAAAAAACTCCTGCCTTCATACAGCTGCCAAGATATGTTTTAGAGGCTAATTCATTTATGATAATTCAATATGCTTTCTGTCCTGGTGTGCAATATTCTTTGTGAAAGCTGAGCAATTTGTTCATGGTTGTTGGGTTGTTGTTGTTTTTTCCTCTCTCCTATAACCATATTCAAGAATGTTGTGATGTCTCAGAAAGTTCAAAGTACTTTTCAGTGTCATTCCATTTTTGACAAATCGAAAGCATCAAAGTGTGAGCTGCGGCTGCCAAAATCTGTTTCACAGACACTACTTGCCTATTATAGCAGTTTCATTTAATCAGTAGCATGCTGTTGTTTGTTTATTTATTTTTTCTATTCTATGCCAAAACTGTTAATTTTGATAGCTTGGATTTTTTTTTAGTGAAAGTCTGATTGTAAAGTTGAATAGTTGTGCATGAACAGTAATATCTAAAAATGCAGTAATATCTATGTTTGAGCCATGTGTCAAGTTTACATTCAGTATTAATGACTTTTTTTTTTCTTCATACTCGTGTAGAAGTGTGGAATTGTCTGAAGGACTATAAAATGCATTTGATAGATTCTTTGTACTGTGGACTTTGGTTTGCATGTGTGCAAGAAGTGTACTATTTTGACTTAAGTGGAAATCACTGATATGACTTGAAAGAGAGAAATGTTTTGTTAGAGAAGCCTTTAGAAAGAGAAGTGCATTTGTATGAATGCTATAATAGTGAATCAAGGAATTGGAATGCTGAACTGGATTGGAACCTTTGACCTGCAACTTATGAAGTGCACCAACCACCAGTCCTTTGGGCATTTGCTTCTTGAGCAACCTACTTTCTTTTTTTTTTTTTTTTTTTTTTTTTGGGGGGGGGGGTAGCATTTTGGGATGACTTTAGATATTTATGTATTTGATGCTGAAAAATGGAGAAATGTCTCATGAAGTTGTGTGCCATTCAAATTTTATAGTGAGTTTTGCATTGTGCAGATGTGCTCATTCTGTAATGCAAGGACATATTTTATCTGATCTATTTGTACTTGTTTGAGGTGTAAAGCGGTGAGGAGCATTTTCATGCAGAGTAATCAGTGTCATGATGCATTGTTAGGCTTAATAAAAATCAAGCTGCGAAGGTTAAAGTGCTTGTGAATTTACAACTCCTCACTTCGAGCCTTCATCCTCCTGTGTTGTTTACACAAAGTTTGTGAAAGTTTCTGAAGAGCATCCTAACAATTTCTTTTTGGATGTGGTGACAGTCTCATTCTTTTGTTTGGTAGCTAAAGTAGTGTGTACATTTGTAATCAGGTTTAATGACATTTTATGACTTTCATATTCTTTCTACTCACTTTCATTCAATTACTGTCAGTTAATTTTGTATATATATTACAAACCTGTAACACTTGTTTATGCAGATCTAAAAATTTGTTGTGTGAATTGTACAATTGATATTTGCCCAGCTCTTAGAGTAAGATAGAGTAAGAGGCAAAAATAACCAAACTTAAACTCACAGAAATGACTTTTTTTTCCTTTTTTTTTTTACAGAAGCTTATAACTTTATTGTCCCCTGATGTGCTTTTATTCCATTAATTAAGTAACCCTTGCTGGTAACTAACCCTACTGTGCTGTTACGACTGAGGTATGGGGGAAATTCCCCTTTTCCCACCAACTGCTGCATACACCTTATACCTTTTATTGATTTTATTCTCGCAAATTTCAGAAGTCAACTGGTATCTGTGAGCTTGACAGTACACCAACAAAAAATACTTGTCCTCCCCACGAATATAACTACAATTCATATTACCTCCAAGATGGAATATTGCCAATTTTGCTTCTTAAAAAGAAACAGTACTTTAGTTCTCATGATCATTCCATTCCTGGGGTTCTCAGTCGGGCATTGAACCACTCACAAAACTGTCATACAATTTCCAACCCACTAGGTATAAATGCAGTCTTGCAATGGCCGAGGGATTAGCATGCCTGTAGCATGAAGTTCTCTTTCCAGTACTAGCAATGTAATATTTGTCTCCACTATGTAGCCATTTTTCAATATATATATGTGCCCATTTGGGGCTTAATGATTATGATTTAAAATTAGTCAATTACTACCCAGGTAGACATTATTAGCTGCAGTTTTATCTACTGTATATGTTGCAAGTCATTCCAGAGAGTCTGTCGAATAATAAAAAGAGAAATATCATGATGAAAAGGTGGCGCTGTAGCCATTTTGCATGGTAAATTTGCTTGCATTGTGACATAAATTGATTGTGTTAATAGTATAATCCGTTGTTTGAGGCGTCAGTCATTGATTTGCATCGTTATTAAGTGTATGAATAGATCATATTCTAGGCAATTGGTGTTTATTCATTGCATGTGATTCATCAAACAGACTGTTTTTGTTCGTGTAAGTACTATTTGCTTATGGTTATCACATGCAAAAAGAAAAGTAATTATAATGAAAATTATGTAGCATGTGGTACTACTTTTAAGGAGAGTGACCACACACTCAGGCCTGTGGGTGATGTAGATAAAATTTGGGGTGGGGCGAGGCATGGTGGGGAGGACTGGACATTGCAGAAAGATCGAAGAATGAATTTTTAGAAGAAACCAAGGTGTGGAAAATATGTGTATTTTAAGGGAAGCACCCCCCCCCCTTCCCCAGCCATGCACAGCATTAAGGATTAATTCACTGTCAGTTGCTTTGTGTTTTACATGTTTTATGTTCAAACTTGTACATATGTGTACATGGATATGATAGCTACAGGTATATGGATTATATATTTATGATATAGAAGAATTATATTGTACCTTATAATTATTAGAGTGCGTCGAAAGATATGATGTGACTATGATGTGACTATGAAAAAGTTTCAGTGTATTTGTTTTTATGTCAATTTGTCAATTTTGTTCTATTTTTTTTTTCAAACATCACATGGTGTTGTTTGTGAATATTTGTTTTATGAAACCAAAAAGGGGACAGAAGTGTCCTGTATAAAACGAAATTCCATAATGAGCATGTGAATTTGCATGTTTTTAGATTTTGCAATTAATCTCATTTTTAGCTGTGCACGCAATTCTATGCTTAGAAATATATTTTTGTTGTGAAATAGTCTGTTTGCGTAGCCCTTTTGCAAGTGTATTCCATCCACTGCAGAGGACCGGATGGAAAAATATCTACAGTTCAGAATCTGTTATTTCATCGATTGTGAGGTTTATACCAATCTTTAGTGTTAGAATTATTCTATTGATTTTTTTTTATATTATTCTGACATGATATTTATGATAAGCCTGTGCTACTCAATCTCAAATATTCATGGTTAAATTCAAGCAATTGTTAATTCATATTCCTGAAATTTCTCCCCACTGCATTGCCAGTGAAATGTGTTTTAGCTTATGTTGCTGACCAATGATGTGTATTCGTCTTTTAGATCTGTGTACACGGCGTAAAGCGTTCAGTCAAAAGACAGAAGAAAATGTTGTGATATTCGAACTGAAGCGCAGGATGTGTGGATTGTCAAGAACAGAAGGACATGGTTTCCCCAAGATGTCTGTGAAATTCAGTATCATTCTATGTTCAGGTGCAGATAGAGATGAAGAGTTTTATTGCAAAATGGTCTAAGTGCCATTTTCAAACATTTCTGTATAAAGTAAGTCCATCATCAGATAGAGCAAAATTAAACCTTTCCAGTAATACCTCACTTGTAACATAACAAGGAATATTCTGGAAGTTATGATTGAAAATATCCAGATTTTCTTATAATTTTCTTTGTATTTTTTGGCCGCTTTAATCACATACACAACTGTATATCTCAACTTAACAAGAATGGATTTAGCTCGTTTTGCTATAAAACTCTTCAGATATGACAGTAATGTTGGGTGTGTGTTCCTCTCGTTCTGGTGTACAAATTGCAACGTTTATTTCTCTTTACATGAGTACACCTGTTTGTTTTGATTTATTTTACTTGACCACAAAGGGAGGACTTCAATGACTAGGAGATGGCTATCATGGTATAGACGGCTTGAAGTTCCCTCCAATGAAATGAGAAGAACTAACAAAGAAAGAATGTGAGTCGTGAGGTAACATATAGAGTGTCTTGATCAGTAATTCCACAGAGGAATATGCGGCAGTTCTGATTGCCTGCAGTAGTGGGTTAATTGGCTAATATCGTGAAATCTTGATTCAATGTCTTTGTGGGCAGATATTAGTCATCGGCTGAAACTTACTAGGTCCCACACTAAGGTTATTTATGAGGTTTGAGTGGCTGGAATGTGTGAGTGTAGAGGCGACCTCCCCACCTTATGCATATTCTATGTCTGTTCTAATAGGGTAATTAATTTGTCATGGTCTTTTGTAGCTATGAAATTTTTAAAAGGTGGCATGTAATATCTTTTCAAGGATTATGATGTTGTAATTTCTCATGTAGCACCCACTCGTCAATGTATTTTTATGTTATGTTAATCATGTACTCCCAAGAACAAAGCGTGTAAGTAATTGCAAATGAAAGTCCGGTAGGACAAAGTTAAAGTACGCAGTGCATTTCCACTTGTAGTTTGAAGAGCTGTTCAGAACCACTTTGGATACTAGTAGGTGATCATTGTCATGTACACTATCCGTAACTGTGTTTGCCATCTATAGAGTGTAATATCATTCACATCTTGATACCTATCAGTTTGTGTGTGTGTCTGTGTGCGTGCGTGCGTGTGTCTGTGTGTGTGTGCGTCTGTGTGTCTGTGAAATGTAGGTGACACAATTTTCCATTCTAACCCAGTCTCTGTAAAGGAACTTATATCTTTTAGAAATTGAATGATCTATACTGTTGATCACAGAAGTGAGTAAGGTAAATTCTTCTGACATACACACACACACACACACACACACGCTACACTTCTTTACGTTGGGCTACACCATCACATTTTGTCTTCAACACACTAAAACCTCCGTCAAAGTCGTGTGTGTGTGGGTGTGGATGTGGGATTGTGAGAAAATACACAAGCCGGAACCCATAAGTTGTTTGTGTGTGTGTGCATGTCAATATAAATCTTATTCGAGGCTGTTTCATCTACTATACTAGCTTTGTGCCGAATATTTAGTCTTTTGTTTGTTTGTTTTTGAAACAACACACAACATTCCTTCAAGCATTCATTTTCAGTGTTGAGATGTGCATTTACTTGGTATGCAGATGATGAATATGTTTATATCAATAAAAATATATACATGAATAACATTTAAACTGGTGTATCATTCTATTATTATACTGAATGGACGTGTCTGCATGAATGCAGGTATCCGACTAGCGTGTGTCACATACCGACTACAGGGAATTACTTTTAGGAGAAATCACCTCCGAGTACATTGATAGAGTACATTTACTATCTTTCTTTTCTTAACCTTATAGCGTAAAAGTGCCGTGAGTATCACTTAGATGGAAGAAGTTTCCAAGAATGATGATGATGATGATAATAATAATAATGATAATTAAAAAAATGATAATAAAAATAATAATAAGAATAAGAATAAGAATGATAATAATAATGATGATAATATTATTATTACTAAAATAGTAATGATAATAATGTTGTAACTGCTACCACCACCACTACTACTACTACTACTATGTACTAGTACTATTATTATTTAATTAGTAATAGTAGTAGTAGTAGTAGTAGTGGTGGTAGCAGTAACAACATTATTATTATCATTACTATTTTGTAGAGCCTTGTGATAGAGAGGTAATATTATGTAACGAATTCTCGTATAACAAGGTGATTTTGCCGGTCACAACTCTTTATACGTTCCCTGATATAGTAAGAAACCTTTTTTTTTTTCTTTCTTTCTTTTTTTGAAGTACCTGTCTTGGGTTTTAGGTCCTTGTTATAACGAGGTTGCCCTCTATGTGGTTTCAATGAATGAAGAAATACATATATTAGAAAAAAAAAACTAGAAATGTCGCTATGGCGACTGATGCCTCCACCATAATGCATGATTCTCCCAATAGGTGTATAGTACAATGTCTTCACAATGTGTGATGACAGTTTCACATAACTGGCAAAATATTGAAATGACAGGTTTGTCAGAAATATCTTGAATTTTCACTTTCCTTGAACTGGGTTTGCTATAATTGTCTAAGAGTGCAGGTACACGTATATTGGGGAATTGAGGATTTTTACTTGACTTCTGACCAACCCTTTTATAAGTTTATGCATTGAGTAATTTTCAAGGTACAGCTGTATGAAGAAAGAGTGTAATTACAGTACAAAATAGATTTTTTTTTTTAAATTTAAACCTGGCCTTTGACCCTTAACCTTTGACCTTCTGGCTGGAAATTTCCTGGAGAATCTCCATTAGGTAATACATGTATATATTAAGTTTTAAAACTAATAATGCAAGCATTACATATACTAGTATATGTGAGGGAAATAGTAAAATTTTGAGGAGTTGACCTTGACCTTTGACCCATGACTATTGACCCATGACCCTAAATTCCCTAGATAATTACTGCCAGTCAGTACATGCATATGTACCAAGTTCAATGAAGATACATTGAACCATTAGCAAGAAAAGTGATTATAACAGTTTCACCCAACCTTTGACCTTTTGACCTTTGACCTTGTGACATGAAACTCTCTGGAGAATCTTTACGCAGGAATACATGTTTGCTCTAAGTTTCAAGAAAATGAATTTGGGCATTACATAGATATGGGGGAAATAACATTTGTAGCATTTGACCTTGACCTTTTGACCTTTGACCTCGTACCAATGTCACTAAAATCTACTCAACTAATTGCCCCATCATACATCATCCTTGGACCAAGTTTAGTGAAAGCTGCTTCATCCAGTTTTGAGTTATCACGTAAACAGATACATTTCATGATTTGACCTTGACCTTTGACCTTTGGCCTCAAGCCGATTTCACCCAAAATCTAATCAAGTAATTGCCCTATCATACTTTATACATGGACCAAGTTCAATATTCCAGTAGTCCAGTCAATATTACTCAAGTTATCGCGCAAACGAATGCGGACGGACAGACGGACAACCCGAAAACATAATGCCTCCGGCACCACTTCGTGGCGGAGGCATAAAAATGGTTTGGTATTTTTGTTGAGGTGAGAATACAGCTTTTAACTTTTTGTGAGATACTTGGAAACCACTCTATGAAATGAAAGAGAGCACACAATTCTAAGAGAAAATTAAAAGTTTATCTGATGAAAATTGGTTTCAAAATGGTTTATTAGATATCCAAAAACAAAATAAAACAAAGCAATCGTAAAAAAAGGTGGGTCCCACCTTTTTATTAGGATCGCTTTGTTTTGGATATTTTAGCCATTTTATAAATTTTCATCAAACAACTTTGAATTCCTCTTAGAATCACATGCTCTTTCATATTTCATTAGAGGTTTCTCATTATCTTAAAAAAAAATACATGTACCATAAAAAGAAGTTGGAAACTGCAGCCCCATCTCAAACGAAACTATACAAGTTGTACCATCCCTTTAAACATATCAGTTAAGTTCCAAGAACCCAGTTTCTCAAACGTTGGCCAAGATAGTTCAGCTCTTGTAAGAGCTACTAGTACCCAAAAAGAATATCACTGATTACAAAATCAGTGGACTTCGAAACTATTACGTGGTGGCGCACTGCAAATTATTGTCACATATTGAACAGAATGGCTGGCACTCGATCGGTCGATCATATTTAAATTCTACCCTAGCAAGTTTTTTCCACCCACATTCAATTTGTTATTGAAACTGGACAGCTCACCTGAGCTTCGTACAACGCAGAGACATCTAATGAGTGCAGATGTGATTTTTGAAGCTGTGATCAGTCTGTAACGGCTCAAAAATAATGAATAGCTTGTTAATGGGTTAGGAAGGGACCAGGATTGTAGTAAGAGAAGTTTGAAGAAACTAGAAATGTCGCTTTGGCGACTGGTATGCCTCCGTCATAATCCATGGTTCTCCGAATAGGTCTATAGCACAATGTCTTGACAATGTGTGATGACAGTTTCACATAACTGGCAAAATATTAAAATGACAGGTTTGTCACAAATGCATTGAATGTTCACTTTCCTTGAACTAGGTTTAATTGGATGAATATGGCCATACTGTCAAAGAGTGCAGGTATTTGGGGATTTGAGGACTTGTACCCAACTTTTGACCCTTTTATAAATTTAAAGAAGAAGTGAAATTTAGCACTTTCACTTGACTTTTGACCTTTTGGCAAGAAACTTCCAAGAGAAACTGCATTGAGTAATACATGCATACACTAAGTTTCAAGAAAAAAATCCTGCAAGCATTGCATAGATAAGAGGGAAATAATGACATTTTGATGAGTTGACCTTGACCTTTGACCCCCTGACCTTTGACCCATGCCCCCTAAATTCCCTACATGATCACTGCCAATCAGTACATGCATATTAAGTTCCATGAAGATACCTTGAAATATTTGTGAGATATGGAGAAAAAAAGTGAAATTTTAACATTTTCACTTGACCTTTGAATCTTGACCTTTGACTTCATGACCGAAAACTCTCTCTCGGGAATCTTCATTTGGTAGTCCATGTATACACCAAGTTTCAAGAAAATACCTCCAGGCATATTGCATAGATATAGGGAAAATAGTGAAATTTTGAGCATTTGACCTTGACCTTTTGATCTTCGACCTTGAGCAGGTGCGCTCAAAAGTTGATCTAGTACAATTTCGCCCACTCAAACATATACATGCCAAGTTTCATTATGATACCTCTAATGGTTTGTTTAGATACGCTGTCCACAAAATTGATTACGGAAGGAAGCACGGACGGAAGGACGGACGCACGGAAGGACGGACGGACGGACGGACAACCCGAAAACATAATGCCTCCGGCGACACTTCTTGGCGGAGGCATAAAAATAAAAACAACATGATAAAAAGCTTCATGATATAATATACACACTCCATGCATTATATTATGAACGATATACCAATATTATCAAATCGTTAGATTCTGCATCCCTGACGACTATGGAGAATTGCCGATACAGTATCGTACAAAACGTGAACACACACACACAAAAAAAAGGGGGGGGGGGTATAGCTCTACGTCAAACAGATACTTTCATCGGACTAACACCACCGTAACATCCCGTGTTTTCCCGCCACTACGCTCCAGTTCCTCCCTAAACATCCAAAGTGCTGTACCTGCGCCTTGGGCGCAGCGCAGACGGTGCGACGGTATTTTTGTTGCGGGACAACGGTTCATCATTTCCCGCCCCAATTCGTCTTTCCCCTCTCGCCCGTGTTATTGCCCGTTGGAAGTTTTCACCTCTTGTGTAACCGCAAGGTCATTTACCTTTCGACAAGAAGCAATGTGCATTGTCTTCGACTCCTCATTTCTTTTATATACATCACCAGTTCTATATGAAAATTTGTGGATGTTTCTTTCTTTTCTTCCTTTTTTATTTCTTTTTTTTTTGGGGGTGAGGGGTTTTCCCTTTAAACGAGCGAAAGGAAAGCCATTAAAGGGAAATTTACCCCCAAACATTTAATTTCAAGTGGATTGAGTAAATACAAAAATATCAATCGTACACAACAGTGAAAGTTTGAGGAAAGTCAGATAATTTGTTCTAAAGTTGTGATTTTTTTTCACAGTTTTGGTAAGACCCATGTCCCACATCGATGGAAAAGAATACTACTTGTACAGCAATTCATGACGTCATAGCATGTCAACGATATAAAGAACATCATATAGAGAATTCAAGATATTTTTTTTTCTAGCATAGTTGGAAGAGCACCTGACTTACCTCTTTCAGAAAGTCGGGGAAATGATATAATGTTGCCCTGAATGTGTATCAGTATTATTTAAAAAAATAGTTGAAGAAATATATACATTTCATAAAAAATGATTTCTTAGAAATCTAATAGTCAGGATTATATAGGAACCAGATTTGTATGTAACTCTTGTACACATGTCATCTGTAGGTCTGTATAAGGTGAAGTATTATAGAAATCTAGTGTTCTATCAGATGAGAGTAGACCTAGAGACCTTCAATACGACGCGACGGTATAAAAAAAACAACAGAAGTATCGTTACATGTTCGATGTGTGAAGTATACATTTCGATAGATTGACAGACATCTTCGAGTAGCCTGTTTACCACTTTAACAATCATACCACCTTTACTGCAAAGTACTAGCTAGTGGACAAATAGAAACAAGGAGAAATAGACCCATAAGCGTTGAACGATGTAAGTAAAGTTTTTCTGATTACATCTTCATGTAATGACGCAGATCTCAAGTCAAGAGAAATAGAACGCGATTGTCGTGCGTGCATTTCGTAAGCAAAGCATCACGGATGTGATAAACAGCTCAAGTCTTGATGACCGAGAACATTCAATTCTAGTAATGCAACTAAGGCGAAAAACAAAAACTTGACGACAGTAATCACTTTGAAGACGTACCTTCACGCTGACCTAGTCGAACCCGGAGTGGTAGCAAGTTTGCGCACAAGACTTAGTTTTTGGGCACTGTGTGGTACAGTGGATAAAACTTCAAACGGAGACTCGCGCACGCCCCTTCACCATTTTTTCTTTTTAATTCACGGGGGGGGGGGGGGGCTTCAGAATGTCTAGCAATAATCAAGTTACATATATTGAGATAGCAACGCACCTGACTCAATGCATAACCCATTGAATCACGCTTTTATTTTTATTTTGGAAGCCCCATATACAAAAAGAGTTTGAAGAGATATAAAAGAGTTTCGTGGGGGCGCCGTGGAATAGTGGATAAGACATAAAAGACTCCCAATCGGATGACCCGAGTTCGAAGCCAGCCCAATGCTTACGTCCTTGGACTTGCGGCGTCCCTCTCGACCCAGGTGTATAAATGGGCACCTGGCAAAGCTAGGGTAATAATAATGGCAGAGCCCTCTTGTAGAGCGGTGGCAGCACTGAAGAGGCTACCTTGGATGAAGATGATGATGATGATAATGATGATGATGATGATGATGATGATGATGATGATGATGATGATGATGATGATGATGATGATCGTTATTATTATCATTATTATTATTATTATTACTACTACTACTACTGCTACTACTATCATTATCATTATTATTATTATCATTATCATTATTGTTATTATCATTATTATTATGGTCGTTATTGTTATTATTTCATGATTGTATTCATGGTTAACCTAAGTTACCGTGTTTTAAAACCGAACAGACAGTGGATAAAACTTCTAACGGACGTACCTGACAATGTTGGAGTACAATGACATTGTTTGTGCACTCAGAGGAGTGTCAACACTTCAATACGAGGTTATACCCTGATAAGAACACCATAATAAGTCATGATGAGCAACTCTTATTGACGTCCATACAAGTATATTTACGACCTCGCTACAAGTCTTGCACAAGGCTTTGTAAGAGTTTTGTAAAGCGTTTTGTCCGAACGAGTGACGCAAATCGAACATTATGCTCACTGGTGTTATGGCATTAAAGAAAACAAACGTTTCAGTTTGTGATAGCGCTGTATGTAAAGTATTATGGCACAATCTTATAATCATGAAAACTTCTCAGCTGAAGCGAAACCATGTTATTAGATGCTTCGGGAAGTAAACTTCGAGGAAAGAGTAAATAAGGAAATTGGGATGAGTTGCCGGATGCTATATACATTGCCGCAGGTAAATCACGGAGGAAGACCATTGAAAGATGATCTACTTATATGCATATGAAGCACTTTGGTTTGCATAACCCATTGTCCAGCTTATCAAATGAGAATTTTCATGCGAAATTGTGATTGTGGTTGCCATTTTGTGATAGCAAGAAAAATGAAATGATTCAGAAGAGAACGTTATGATGCAGAAAGGGCAATCACGAATGTACTTGTTAAGACATATCACTTGCATATACTGTGTAGGTGCCTATGTATGTGTATGTGTTGTTTGTGTGTGTATACGTGTATGTTGTTTGTGTTTATCATTATTATTATTAGAATGGTTTATTAAGGAAAAAATGCAAACATCAGAAAAACACTTGACCAATACTACATCTTCTGCGTCGGTGTGTAATAAACAGATATCAAGCGTATATATATATATATATATATAGTGAGTGCGAAAGGTGTGTTTTCAGTTGTTACACCCCTGGGCCGTCGCCTCTTAGTAGTGTGTAGGTGAGAGAAAGGATGAGACGATAGACGTAGCTTGAATCCTCACAGTTTGATCTTTAATTATTCTCAAGCTTTCGGGCCCTCAAGCTTTCAGCCTCACAGCCTTACTGAGCTGCTATCTAAGCACATGCACACCTAACTTCAGCACGCCTACCTCCACCCATCGTCACTAAATGTTTCCCCGCAACCGGTTACCAGCTGATTACCGGCCTACAACCAGCCGAAATGTAAATTATACATCACATCTCTTGATAAAGGGCAGGGCCCGCAAGCTTGAGAATAAAAATCAAACTGTAAGGATTCAAGCTACCTCTATCGTCTCATCCTTTCTCTCACCCATATATATATATATATATATATATATATATATATATATATATATATATATATATATATATATATGTGTGTGTGTGTGTGTGTGTGTGTATATATATATATATATATATATATATGTATATATATATATATATATATTATAAATATATACGGTGTATATACAAATTCTGTTCATATATCACCATTGTATGAGTATGTTTCAACCAATAGTATGTGTGTGTATTTGTGTGCACACGTCCTAGACACATTCACACATAGATTTGAGTTGTGAGGAAAGAAAGAGAGAGAGAGAACTAAAAAACCTTTAGAATGGACCAAACAAAATAGTACAGTATCCTCGAATTAGAATATTGAATCATCTAACGCTTCTGGTTAAAAGTAAAGTGAGAAAAGATCATGTCACCCACCTTCAGTGACAAATAACTGTCAACATTATGAAGATGTGGCTCGAATAAACATCACTGTAATTCTTTCCACTTAGTTCATTTCTGAAAGGCTGAAAAATACATATTTTGTAACATGAATTAAGCATCGCATTTTTTATTCAAATTTTGTTATATTTCGCATGTATGTATTCTCCAAAGCATTTGATAAAATGTCATCTTCGTTGAGGTGTGATTTTACTTCAATTTTTCTCCCTCTACAAATGGAATTTGTAAGATCGCAACTGCTGGTCTATGTTATTTTCACAAACATGTCTGAAAAAGGGACCATGGGACTCGAACCTGTCATCTACTGCTTTCCGGGAAAGTTTAATGTGCCTGGTGGTAGTGTCGCTGCCTGGAAAACTTACGTCTAGCGCTGTTTTTATTGCAATCGACTGGCAAATTGCCTTTCGTCGAAGTAGATTATATTAACGATTATTCACAGTTTTGAGTTAGTATCATAAAGGCGATCAGCGGCCGAGGACCATCACCAAGAAAATCGATTTTGAAATGGCTGAGATATCCAAAAAACAAAGAGTTCTAATAACAGGAGGGGCACACCTTTTATTAGGTCTCCTTTGTTTTGCTTTGATTTTGGATATCTCAATTTTCATCAAATGAATTTTTAATTCCTCCTAGAATTGGTTATTCTTTAATATTTCGTATAGGTATAGTTCCTAATTATCTTGTCAAAAGTTAGCACCTGAATCCGCATCTCAACCAAAAACTGTATCATCCCTTTAACACGGTGTACACAAATCTGTTTGAAGGCTGCAACAGTTTGTTTAGCGTGAGCCAGTGCTTGTGGTGACAGACGGTTGATGGCGCTGATTAATGGATTAATAGCCGAGCCTTTTTAAAAAGTGCTTACGTAAATTTGCCAACTTCTCCATCTTCGCCAGATTTTCACTGCATGAAGTCCATCAGCAGAGAGTGATTGTATGAAATGTATCTATTTCTTTTGTTGTTGTTATTTTTTTGCTAGTAACTGTAACTCTGCAATGTTTTATGTGTTGTGTTTTAAAGGGCCCCGATGAAAACCAGCCAATGCTGACTTGGGCCACCCTTTTTAAAGATGTGAAATAAATAAATAAGTAAATAAATAAATAAATAAATAAATAAGTAAATAAGTAAATAAATAAATAAATAAATAATAAATAAATAAATAAATAAATACAATCAATTATTAGAGACATGTTGAAAGTTTGAAACAAATTGATGTAGGATCTGACAAAAGATAGAACGAAAAGGGATCATTTCGATATCTGTAAATGATATTTTGGAGTCTTACTTGTGTTCAAGGAGTCCGTTCACCATGTGGATAAATGAATAAAGCCATAAACAAATGTAATAGTTATGCCTTGTAGTTTTATTCCATGAGGGGAAAAGAGTAGCAGTTACGGGAGGAAAAGAAATGTTATAAATCTATACAGAATCTGCAAATGCCGTAGATTGCATCACAGATATCCCGCGCTTGAAACAGTTCTATGCCGGCTTGGCCTAACACGGTACCTCTTTCAAGATCATCCCCCCCCCCCCCCCCCATCTCTATGCCCCTTCACGACTTATATCATACTTGCGATGTGACGTCATGTTAGACATGGATTCAAAGGCCTATGTTTCATTTTTAGATTCATATCTCCACAAGGACTGCACTTAACAGCATCACAGACATTATAATTTTTAACGCTTTCCAACATTTTCCTACACTTGTCAATATACCAAGTATACGTATTTCTTTTTTTTTTCTAGCTAATATAACCTATTTCCATTAATGCCATTCCACCGAATATATGCTATATCGAAAAAGTGACCTTGTTATTTTCAGTTCTCTGTCAATCATTCAATCGTCAAGAGGGACGGCTGCCAGTGTTACCGGCCCTTCGCTAGAGATTTTCACAGAAATTCCGATGCTTGATCAGCCACTTAGACAAAAACAAAAACTAAACCGAAGAATTAAAAACAAACGTCATTGAGTTTAGTAACATTCGAGAGCAGGAAATCGCAGCACCGAACCGTGGCACTTATGGCGTAAGCATTTAAAGCCCTCATGAATGGCTGGAGTAATCATAGTAAGGATTCAACTGAACGTAAATCGACTTATCCCACCACGCCGCATATCTAACAGTCTAAGCACCTCCAGGTTTAGTGCCCCCTAGATTCTTCCAGGATTTCCCTATTACTCATTTTTTTTCTCAATTCCAGAATGCCTCTGTAGTTGTCCATTTGGAAATGTGTGAGTTTTCGTTACATCAGGTGCATATTATATAGGCATCTTATCAGAGGGATGATCGACCTTCCCTTTTCTTTCTGGATGACGTCGATTACGCGTTTTCTTGCAAATTGAGATTATATATATAAATAAGAATCTTGTTTCTTGAGAGGAAACAGCACACACTATCAATGTGAGTGTAGATTGAAAATGTCCGTGGATGATCCTCATTGGAATGATTATGTGTTTCTTCATTACTTATATATTATGCATATATTTTGTCTAGAGAATTTCTGGTGAAAACTATGGCCAGAGGTGACTCCAAAAGAACTATTCTCTGAAGGGCGCAGCCTCGAAGTGAAAAACAGTTCTTTTGGAGGCACCGAGGCCTGTAGTATGTTTAACCAGAAACTCGAAATTAGGCAAAGTATATTTGTTTTATATTTTGGATTAAAAATTTAAATAAAAGGAGGGGAAATGGGAAAAAATGCGAGGCGAGAAGTCGTGTGATGAATGCTATGTTGTGTAGGGAACAAAGAGATTTTAATCTCTTTGGAAGGGACCCAGCGCACGATGTCAGAACTGCTTTATGACGTCACAATTGTTTTGTAAGAAACTATTTAATTTCACAGGGTGGCGGTACGAAGCAGTGCGCAATGTAAGAACTGCTTTTGGGCGTCACATTTTTTTTTTAAAGAAAATGTTAAATTTCACAGAGTGACGGTACATACCTGTGCACAATTTTCGGATTGCTTTGTGACATCATTTTGCAAATAGTATACTATTTGCAAAATGTCGTCAGAGGAGTGACGTCATTTTGCAAATAGTACTTCATGGAATGTCAAACATGCTAACACTCTGAAATATCTGAAAATACCTAGAATCACGTGAAGCTCTTTCAACCAATCACTAGATGAAGACTTTTTTTTTTAATCCAAAATATAATACTTGATATCCCCTTGCGTGTTTTGAGTGCCGATTAGCTAAGAAAACCCCTAGCATAGTACACAATATCCAAAATTGCCACGTTGCAGATCGAGGCAGTGTCTATATACCCGTCAGTGCCCGTCGTTAAAAGATTTTCTTTGTTAACAGCAGGCAGAAGGAGGTAGCATTCATCACGTCCACTTTTACGATTTCCTTCTTTTTTTTTGGAAGTCCAATAATCCGTTGATATCAGCGTAATTTCCATCTTGTGTAACATTTCTATCTCAGACAATTTTTTCCCCTTTTTCCGATTCCATTTCCATTCATTTCACATGAAAACTTACACATACATAGAACGATAAATCATCACATATTCATTTCCGGTCAGAGTTTATCAAATCACAATATTTCAGCTGACAGCTATTTCACAGTTAATTATCACATTTTTTTTTCTATTCTTGCTCTTTTAAGGCTTTTTGCAAAGCTCTTAATTCTGACTTCCTTACTTTAAATTTGCTTGTTCATTGTCTATCGCCAATTATATCTTAACTGAATTCTGACTCATTTTCTTGATCATTCGTTCAAACCTGTTGTAAATTTATTCTGTTGTTGTGTTGTTGTTGTTGTTGTTGTTGTTGTTGTTGTTGTTGTTTTGTCTTTGTTTTTGTTTTTGACAGTACTCTGGAATCTCGAATTTTCTCTTGTACATCTTTAGTGTCATTTCTTTCTATCTTTCCACTGAACGTGAAGCATTTCCTCATCATATTCTGTCTCAATACATCTTCCCTGCATATTCCCATTTCCAGTAGATATTACAATGTATTTTTGTCATATTATCATCCGTTATTCAGTTTCATTCTATAATAGAAGACATGAGACTAATAATGTGATCCATTCCCTCCTCTGGCAAGCATACTGTTTATCATTTCTCTGACTCGTTTCACAACATCTTATCTTCTATCACCCCTCCCCATCTCCCCCCTCCTCATCTTTCTCTTCACTTACCCCATGATCCGAATCCTCCGTTTCCATGGAGACGGCGCCCATGTAGAGCCAGCCCCTATCTCTTTGTTTCGCACTTCGGACCTCCTTGTGCGCGTCACACCTCGACTGCCACCAGGTATGCGCCAAGTCATCCGTGCGGAGGTTTCGAAACAAACTTTTGTCGCCTCCCCATAACTCTTCATCTTGCACATGAAGTCAAGTTGGGGAAGGGGGAGGGGGGTGGCAGGGGGGGGGGGGGGGGGAGCGGCACCTGACCTCCGAACAGGTAAGAAAGCAACAACAACAACAGCAACAACTTTAAAGGGACTGTACAGTACTGGTTAAGATGAGGATTCAGGTTTATAACATTTTTGGGTGAGATAATGAGAAACCTCTAATATGAAATCTGAAAGAGCATGTACTTTCAAGAAGGATTGAACGTTTATTTGATGAAAATTGGTTTTTAAATGGCTGAAATATAAAAAAAAAGTGATAATAATAAATGCGACAGGCACGACTTTTATTAGGATCTCTTTATTTCACCTTGTTTTTGGATACCTCAGTCATTTCAAAACCGATTTTCATCAAATAAACTTTCAATTTCCCTTAGAATAAAATGCTCTTTGACATCACATAGAGAGTGGTTTCTCAATATCTTGCAAAACGTTAAAAGCTAAATCCACACCTCAACCAGTACTGTACATTCCCTTTAAACATGGCAACAAACACTTTGTAGGATGGCACCGTAAGTCGTTTGGCAGTCGTGTAAATGCGAATTCTCTCCCCAAGCTGTGATTAATATTTTTAATGTTGTTATCACATCTTTAATAAGGACATAAGCAAGAATAATGACAACAACAAATATACAAGTAATAGATCTTAACTATAAACACCTTAATGATAAAAACGTGCATAATATAACTTGACGTGATTTCGTAAATAGACACAACAGATTTCTTGCTTGGTCAAAGAGGCCACTTAAGGTGGTTTATGTTCCACAAGGGATACATAACTGAATTAATGCAAAATATGTGCAATATGAAAACATACACACACACATACACACACACACACACACACACACACACACACACACACACACACACACACGTCACATAAATAAGGAGGAAAAAAACCCATGGGCAGCTGTTACAAATCCTTGAATTAAGGCCACTAATATCTAAACTTGTGGTATTAACCTGTTATATCTGCCGCTGTAAGTCGAAGTATAAGTTTTCACGACGCAGAAGTAATGGAAGTGATATTATGTGACAAGCTGAAAGCGGTATAGTATACAAAACCTACCCGTAATCATAAATTGCGAGCTTTAATCTTGACGGATAGCGTTGGCTGCACGTGATAGCGCCGAAGTTTGCACGTTATGCTTTTTTTTTTTTTTGGTCTTGTTTATCCACGAAACGCGCGCGACACCAAGATCTGATCGAAATAATTACGAAAACGCCACATTTAGCACAGAACTGACAAACATGTAGGATCATCCCTAATGTAGTCAGATGACCTCGTGCTTGTCTCAAGGTCACGACCAAAGTTTTCCTATTCTCCTCGGAGATTTGCTCGACAAATCCGGGTAAATCCACCCCGATTGAAAACTCTGTTCTCGCGCTACCACGCAGGCGACAGGGTGTCCTCAGCCTTATAGCAGCGGGTAAGGTTGGGCGGGCGAGACCGCCAATGAGTCGCCTGATTAATTCCGTCAGGGAAAGGGGGGCTCTGCGCTTCGCGTCTCTCTCAACATTTAATATCTTGAATTACTGCAGATTACTCGTGATTATTTCTTGTAGCTACAAGCAGTGTCTAGGCTCCCTCCGATGAAGACTTTTTTTCTCTCTCTCTCTTTCTCTCTCATTCGGAAAAGTTTGGTGAGATAGACGGAGAGGTGGAGAGATAAAAAGAGACTAGCTAGTCGCGGTTGATTTGGGATTTGCGAGGTGTTTTAGGGAGGACCCCGGTGAAATCCTACGTTTATTGTTGGTAGGGATTTTGAGGCCGGGCTAAGCCCACCTCTGCCGGATCCTGGCGATGGACGTGGTACTTGGGGCGGCCGCGGTGGGGCACACGCGAGCATCCCCTCGCGAATCTCCAATTAGGACGAGAATTCTGGGCATCTTATCTCGAGAGGGTGCATGTTCGTAATAACTCCACGAATGCAATTCGATGAGGCAGAACTTACGGCGCAACCTCACGCCATGTTCGAAATGTCTTATTAAGGTGGCCGTATCTCCCGAAGTGTTCTCCTTTATGTATGATCCCTATGTTAGGGGAAATAGTGTCTATACTTGTACCATTAAACCAAACAAGCCATTCTCGTCCATCAGTGAGAGTTATTTAGTTTCCCATTTAGTAGAACGAGGGACCATCATCAAGAAAGAAAGCAAGGAAAAGTGATGGATATAATATATCTGGGACCTACGCTCAACAAGCTCGCTTTTAAGTAGGTTCCTTCATATTTCGTTAGCTTTCATTCTCAGATTCCAACTTTCATGGATCGACCACTATATGTTTTATATATTTGCAATATTCTATGTAAGTTTCCGAGCTGGATATCATGTATTTCATTTAATTTTGTTATATTTTATCTATTTTTTTTAATCGAGAAATGTGAAAAAAAAATTGAAATTGAAATTGAAATATACACCTATCATCATATGATGCGTGAGTTATCATTATCAAGACATGAAGCTAGCAAGACTTAGCGTACACATCTGTAATCAAGCCGTTAAACACTCACGAACGATTCTGAGATTATGTAACGTTTTCCCCATTCGTAAACTTGTCAAGAATCCTTCTAGACGCGGAAAGTAAAAACAAAGCATGTCTGATGAAAATGAGGCAAAAGCAAGAACGCAAAATATTCAGATACTGAACATTTTACTCAACATTTTACTTTGCCAATTATTTCTCCTTCAAAGTATACTGCCGTAATGAAACTAATGTGCTGAATCAAGATTTTTTTTTCCTGGTCAAACTACCAAACATTGGAAGTGAAGTCGGAAAGCGTCTAGATCGTACTTGCAGAAAGTTTAATGGCAACATTTGTTTCAACTGATGTGAAAATACATGTATCACATATTATTCCTTAATGAAAACGAAGAGAAAGGAATTATTGAATGTTGATCAGAAATAGTTTCAGTAAGTTTTTTAGTTTCCGTTTTTGTATTGCTTAGGGGTTTGCTCTTTTTGTTTTATCTCTAATGGACGTACTAAAATTACCTGATACGTCCCACATATACATTAAAAATGAAATTATACAAATGATACTTTGAATTGCGCCTAATTCACCCCACTTAGTCTTTCATGTTGCTTCTTATATTTCCCCTCCCTCTTTCCCCGCGAGCTTCAAATCGTTGAATTCATTAAGTTAGTAAACAATGCAAGTTTAAAAGGCAAATTGGCCATATCTGTGTGTGGTTCTTTTCGTCTGTTTTCTTTTTTTTTTCTGAGGCTGCCAATATTTAGCATTTGCTAAAGATGGCAGACTCCTACACTAAATTGACACGATGGACCTGATTAATGCTGGTATGCTGCATATTTCACATTGGTCATTATATATATCTCATTCCCTTCTCTGTACTGCAAGATCAGCTTAAGTCTATTTATGTATTTTAGTTTTAAGCTATCGTTTGCCATTTTCGTATATACCTTACACCATTTATCTCCTTATGCAATTAATCAACTTTATGTGTAAAATGATGTGCATATCAATTTCGGTATATCATTTACTGAAAGCGCAGAAATAACAAGTCCTACCTGAAATGAGGAAGCAAATCAAAGATAAAATCCAATATTTCAGATCACCTGGGGCAAACCACATGTCGGTATTAATAAAATAAAAAATCACCGCGTTTGCACATTTCTCTTCGCGAAGACATTTCAGCGAGACTTTTGACTTGCCTTCAGTTGAGATTGATTAACAGAATCTACACTCAGCAAAAAAAGAAAGTAAACGCTTTTTCAAATTTAGATTTCTCATAGAAAATTTGGCTGAAAGCTAATATATCATATACCATATCAAAGGTAATCTAATTGGCTATCAACCTGGTAGGTCAACAAAAAGGGAAATTTTACGCATGAGGGAACACCTTTGTTTTTCTCTTCCAGGGCACAAAAGTAAAAATTGCAAAACTGAGCAAGTTGTCATTCATGCGTATGTGCTATCCCATAGAACAATAAGAACAAACAACAAATTTCACACAAAACGAAATATGAATCAAGTTGCAAAAATAAACCATTGATCTCTATGATATCTTTAAAGCCAAAATGATCAATGAAGGCTACAAATAATGGAGGAAAATAAAGAACCTTTTGTCAAATCTAACTTCAAATGAAATAAGAGAAGAAGTAATAATTAACATAAATTGATAGAAATTTGAACTTTTTTCAAATTAGGAAATTCTAAATAATGTTTGCCTGTTGAATTTCTCTCATGAATTTTTAAATCACTAGGTTAACAGGAATAAATAAAGAAATTCTGCTCATTTCATCATCTTTATGCTTATTATTTCCTATGTCATGTGAAGTTTGACATGACAGAAAATTCTTATTTCCCCCCTTTAGTTTCCCACTTTGCTTTTTTTAGAGGTTATACAGAGATAAAGAGAACGAAAACTTATTTTTGCTATTTCATTCATGTCTCTTATTGCGTTAAATTGGTCTTTTGTTGCCAATGTTATCGTGAAGGGCATTTGCAAATGAAATTTAATATGTCAATTTTTGACATTTTTAGTTTTGTGCCTTGGAGGACAAAAACGAATATGCTCACTCACGCGTAAATTTTTCTTTTTGATTAACCTATTAGCTTAATAGCCAATTAGCTTAACAGCCAATTAGATTACCTTTAATAT
This sequence comes from Diadema antillarum, assembly GCF_040938485.1. NCBI lineage: Eukaryota > Metazoa > Echinodermata > Echinoidea > Diadematoida > Diadematidae > Diadema > Diadema antillarum. Next base: position 912,699 of record NW_027270911.1, on the reverse strand, counting down.
GGTATATAATACATTGATTTTCATCAAAATCTTCTACGAAAAATATGACCTAAAAAAAGTGTTTACTTTCTTTCTTCTTTTTTTTTTTTGCTGAGTGTATATTGCAATCACCCCTTGACAATTACCCCAGACCCTTCCCTTGACTCTAACCCTAATCCTAATCCTGAACCGAATCATGACCCTAACCTTAACCCTAACCCTATAACCCTAAACCTGAACCTAATTTTTACTCTAACCCTATCACTAACCGGTATTTAGTGGGAGGAGGGGGAGGGGTGTAATTGTCCTGAAACGTACGTAAATGTGTTTAACATTATTTGGGTTTTATCCCTATCGGTGAGACGACACGATAGCAAACAACATTGCTCAGTTCGGCTCAATGGGTCTCGAACCGGTGACCCTGGACTCTAAATCAGACAAACGCATTGCCGGCCGAGACAGCTTGCGACACCTACAATGCCGTAGTAACAACCAGCGATCCCTTACCTTCATCCTTCCCGGCGACATGGGGGCATCAGTCTTCGTGAGCTGGAAGGACTATTACATCAAGCATCATTGCTGCTCAACCGTTTTCACCGGCGACTGCCGTGCAAAACTGACATCCAACGAGCAAAATTGACGGAGCTATACTTAACTTATCAAACGCTCGCGAGTTGTTACAAATTAAACGAAACAAAGCAGCTAGAAGTACCGTGTACGTATCCTTTTATGGTTGTTCAGCAAAACACAAAACAAAACAAAACAAAACAAAACACAAACACAAACATCGGCAGCAGCATTACCATCATTCATATCCTTTCTATCAGCATCATCGTCATCACCATTTTCTCGGCCTGACGGCTGTAGTCATCGCAGCACTTATGACGCAGCACTTATTGTTGCCCAGTACATTTCTTATAAATATCATCAGTAATTGCAATAATGCATGCAAATATGAAATGCAAAATACCCCCCCCCCCCCGAAAAAAAAAGGAGCAGGAACCATCAGTAACAATACAACCATGTACATAAAATCTTAGAGATATCTCTAGAAATCTCTAGCAGCTACAATTTTTGTACGCCTCGATTATGATCTCGATACCGCACTTGGGATCAGGTGTCGTCACTACCACTTGTTCAAAAGGACATCTTGACATAATATGACGTTTTGATGTTGTGAAACAATACGGACTTGATCTCTTTCAAAATTCTCACCGAAACGATTGAATTTGCAAATGGAAAGCCTGAAGCAACTCCCGAAGGAAATTGTTTCTTCCCTGGGAAAAATAGTCAATGGCAGCTCATACAGAATACGCTGAAAACTCTCATGATAGCGGCGAAGTAGCAAACACTCGATCATGACGTTCGACATACAGACAAACACTCTTAACTCGTCACTTGTGACGAAACCGTGATGTAGCCAGATACCAAGAGTTGTGTCATCAAGTTATGGCATCTCCTTGCTTACCAAACTACCAACCACCAACTCCTTTCTATCTTCAGAAGCTTAAAGAAAGAAAAAAAAACACCCTCATGTCGACTTCGACTCGATTTGCTGACTGACGGAGCTCGTCAACCCTGCCGATGCACAAACACATCCATAACGAAAGGATTCTAAGGAATGGCGCCGGTATGCGGTACACTCAGCCCTCTCTCACTCGGAGAAACCGCCTGCATGGGCAACCATTGTGTATAGCAATGACTTCCTCTTAATTTGCGCGTTTTCTCCGCTCATACTGTGTTACCCCAATCTATGTATGGAATGCGCTCATCTACTAGATTGTAGGGGACTCATTTTTGGTTTGTTTGGGACTCTGCATTTTTTTTTCAGGAGTATATTAATCAGTTTTTTTTTTCTCGTTCTTTGTTTATATTCTTTCTATCTCTCTGTCATGTTGGCTGTAGTTACTCTCTCCCTCTCTCTCCTCCCTCAAACACACACACACACACACACACAAACACACACACACACACACACACACACACACACACACACACACATCCTTTCTTTCTTTTTCCTTCTCGTATACCTGGACTTTTTCACTCTTATAAGAAGCAATTACAGCGAAACTAGCAGCAAAATCAAACTTCTCCGTTTGAGCGGGGCAATTAACAAGTAGAACGGCCTCGCGCTGACGAAAACTGTGTTTGCGTCGTCATACGCAATTTTGACTTCTTCTTTTGTCGAGGACGTTCTTTCTTTGTTGCCGTTTTTCATTTCGTGGAAAAAAAAAATCTAAACGAGCTATGCGATCCCTTTTCTTTGTAATTTAACGTCGCCACTAGTACAGGGACACGTCGACGTGTGGATTTTTACTGATGATAACAACTGAACAACTGAAAAGGAAATATTCGTTCGATCTATGGTATTCATACCGGTTTCATTTTTTTAAAATCGAAATTTCGTAATAACCGTGTTCGCTTTAATGGGAATGCTATATATATATATATATATATATATATATATATATATCTTCAAAAAAATTAATTAATCAAAGTGTGATATATCCTGTTTTTCTTATACCGTCATAAAATCATCAAATAATATGACATCATAAGAAAGCCTAATAAATTATCTTTACAATACACCTCACTTGCTATGATTGGTTGTTCCTGGAATGAGCAAAACAGCTGAGTTTAGTGTCAAATCTAAAGTAAAAAGTCGCAAGAATTCTGCTATTGATAATGTACTGTTTCGGTGAAAAAGGCCACAGCAATAATGTTGAAATGTGAGCACTTTCAAAAAGTCTCATTGCCTAAACATCAGATGATTGTTTGGTCAGCCTTTATGTTAGATCTAATCAGCAGATACTACTGCAGTTTTTAATTCATGGATAAAGCCTGGAATGCAGTGATAATCTAACAATGTATTCCTTTCCAGCACATGCCTTCTCTGAAAAGACAAAACATGGACTATACCGTTTGACATAACGCATTTATTTTTTCTTCATTTTCCAACATTTCACGTTGGCCTTTCCTCAAAGGTGTACTCTGTATTCCCAGAATGCATAATGCAAACAAGTGAGTTGTCATTGTTTTTTTCTTAAAGCATAATCGGGCTTTCTTGTGACGTCACATTAGAATAAATGTGCATATATATATATATATATATATACTGATAATAGTAAGAATATTGATGAGCAGATGAGCAGTTTTTTAGAGGGAGATCGAAAAACAAGGAAAAACAAAGCGGTCCTTAATAAAAGGTGGGACCCATCGACTTTTATTAGGACCTCTTTGTTTTTGGATATCTCAGCCATTTCTTAACCAATTTTCAGGGATTTTCATCAAATAAACTTTTGATTCCTCTTTGAATCGTTATATGCTCTTTAATATTTCATATTAGTGGTTTCTAATTACCTCGCAAAAAGTTAAACCTGAATCCCCATCTCAACCAAAATCATTATACCATCCCTTTGCAGAGTGAAAAGAACGAAAAAAAAAAAAAACGTTAAATGGCGACAGAAACTGAGGTCATACTTCCGTGTTTTGATTAATCAATGGACTAGAAGATGCTATTGAAAGCGCCTCTCAACATCCTTTTCAGCACCTACTAATCGTCTCTTTAAAGAAAGTAAAACTTTAAATCATCATCATCAACAACAACAACAACCACGACAACACGAAAACAGTGTCATTGTTTTTGCTTCAAAACGTTTTATTACACCGTACTGTGTTTCACATAATATACAACACAGGCACCGAGCAACGATCCATGCACGCTTTCATAGAGTGCGATGAATCTTATTTCTCTTTTGACTTTCACAGAATGCGAGTGCGTTATGTCAGCCTCTCAACTCTTCATATTCCTCTTGCTATTGGCAAAGGACCTATAGAGTAAGAAGGGTTGCAGACATCACATAAACACGTTAAACAGATCACAGACAAAAATGGTTTGCTCTGAACACATACAAATCAAAAAATAATATGCACTCATTTACAAAACAAGATATGTTCAAAACAAGACATCGCGTATATTTTGACACGGAAGAGTTCAGCGATAAGCCACTGAAATGCGACCTTCTTTAAAGACGCATACCATTTTCACGTAAAGATGCACATCTTAAATCCCATAAGATAAAGAAAAGAGGAGCAAAATTTAGCATAAAAGGAATAATTTTATAGCGTACGAAATGTCACTTGAGCACTTTTTTTTTCGCAGAAAAGATAAAAAAGAGGAATATAAGTTGTAAATGGCGACGGAATTGTGGTTTTGTAATCCTCTTCAATTTGCAGGACTCGTAAAAAGGAAAACATACTGTGGGTATGTAAGCCGTCAATCACGTGAATAATTACGAAACAGGATTACAATAAAGAAAGATAAACCTAAAATTAAAAGACACCACCATGACAACATTCAAAGGGGCTGCTCTCCCCCAATACATTGTATCAAAATGTTGCAGCCTTTTATACAAGATCTCTCATTCTGAAATATTTGAAGGCTTCCGTGGCATAGAACGTTGGGTGGTAGAAGGCTTAAAGGTGCACCACGTATTCTTTCTTGGGTATGTATGTGGGTAGGCCCTTTTCAGGCGACATACATACCCAAGAAAGAATACGTGGTGCACCGTTAAGCCTTCTACCGCCCAAATCTCTCATTCTCAAAAGAAAGATGAATCCAAATTTTACTCGCACATTTTTTTTTTAATTAAGAGAGAGATCATCACTATGACAACTCCCAAAACACATTTTGCTTGATTTGAAGTTCATCCCTGTATAGCTTCGCTGTATATCGCAAGAAGGACTAACCTCTTTTCAAGCTATGCTTACAATGGCGGCCCTCTGCATTATCGCTCCATAATTATAATTGTTGTAATCCCCGCTGCATAGACATGCATTGACCTCACTAAGTATCAAATAACTTCAATATAGTGATCAGTCATATATTCATCGTATTAGGATTGGAGACTGGGGCAAAATTGCGTTAAAAAACAAAAACAAAGATAAAGCAAACTGTCGATTTCAAGAGCTTATGCACAAACTATAAAGGCACGTTTAGAGGCGATGACATTATCACCTCACTATTTGTATATTCATATTGAATGTTCAAGAATTGTTTTGTAAGAATCATCGAAACATAACAATTTCCTGACTTCCCTAATGTTTGTCCGATTTTGATAAAACGTTGAATATTCTGCTCGTAACATTTCACTCTTTTTTTTCAGAAAAAAAAATAACTGGTCAGGAATTTCCCTTTCATTTGAACTTTAAAACCACATAGGTCATAAATTGTTTTCATGAATATCTTCCTGAAAACTTGGCATGATCTTACGCGTGACTAATCTTCAAGATTTGAGAAAGCATTACTTTTTCCCACAGAATAAAGTGTATCCGAAAGAACTGTGCGATATCAGGACCGTTTTCATTCGAATTTTATTAGCGCCTGCATTAGCAGGAAAACTGAGGAATTTTAAGGCAAGTATTCAAGTCTAAACCATGATTTTGTCCAAACTGATCACAATAAAAAAAAAAACCTCATAAACTAAAACATGATTGTGTAAAGTGGGTTTGTCTTTAAAACAATAAAAACCAACTTGCATTTAGATCAAAAGAAGTCATTTTCTTTGCCGAAAAGAAACCTATATCGAATTGATTTAGTAGGTCCCAAACCAATCCATTTTCCAATTTCTCCATGAAAACTTTTGTCTTCAAGCATACTATCGCAGCACTACAACAAAAATGTATCAAGGGAAATTTAAACTTCAGCATGAAAGCAATATCTCTGTAGAAGCTTGCAGGTGTATTCTTGTTCGATTGGTTGTAACAACTTTACAGATCCACGAAGACACGAGCAGTGCTTCGATTAGAGGCGTCATAAGAAATAAATTTGCGACGGAAGTAAGATGTGTACGTTTTGACACATTTTGAATAGTCAATCTACTTAACAGTGTATCATTTCATAAAGCGGCTTACAATAATTACAGTTCCCAAGGTGGCATACTGAACAAGAACCAATATAAGCTGCGAGTATTTCCTCTGCTAATAATTATGGTTACTACAATTACACTAAGAGTTTTGATGTTCGCAAATGTCGTCGTGGCACAACAGCTAGACGGAAAGAGGAATGGGGTAATGTCCTGACCGAGACGTAAAATATATAAGCGATGGGGACGTAAATGTTAAACACGGTGATATTTTCTCACCTGGCAAGAATCTTAGAAATTGGGAAAGGATGAAAAAAGGCAAGACAAAAACAAAGTATGATAAACGACACAGACGTGAAAGAGTAACTCTTTTCATACCGCTTGTATTGTATCTTCACAAAACCGAATAACAAATCAGATTTGATGAGAAAATGGCGATTCAAATGTCTTGAAACGCTTTGTTATGACTAGTTGAAAGCGATGTGTTGTTTTTTGTTTTTTAAGTCCTGAAAAAAAAGAACCTTCGAGTCGGATAATTCAACCATTTACACAAGAGCGTCAGGCAGCGATATGAATGAAGTAGATTTCCAATAAAACTGGCTCAACATATTTAGAAAACTTCACAGTCGTCACAATCTTCATCGAGAGAGAGAGAGAGAGAGAGAGAGGTGGAGGCGAAAACTTCAGCGGTATGCATCATCACTTCGTTGCCTGGCAACGAGGATAACCAGAACAGTCCCAAGGTGCCTGGGCAGGCTCCGCGTAAACTAAGTCCTTTCTGAGTTCACGTTGAAGCTGATTCACGTGCAAAGACACCTCGACGTGTTTTTCGGGAGCGCTACACATTATTAGGTATACATGTTGAAGAGTTCTTGTCGTCGACAGAACCTCCCTCAAGTAAATGACGCCCGCAACTGACCGGCATCTATGAAGTTTGTTTGTCATAGACCTTGATTCGGCCCACGCATCGTCTGCGATACCCGTCATCTTGCCTGGCCACACGACATCTCCGAGCTTGTCTCCGTGATCGCGGAAAGAGAAAGCAACTCAAAACATTTTGAACGTAAAATTTTGAATTGTACATCTCCGCACTACACAATGCTCAGCATCCCATTTCTCATAGAAGAAAAATCATTTTCATGCATGTGCCACTCTGTACTCAATAACTCTTCCAGTTCTGCCTCCAAAAACAAAATTAATGTCCTCGCCTCCTTCACAGAACCAAACACGAGTGCGTCAATAAGCAACGCAGTACCTTACATAAGCCATCTCGTTTTTATTCAGTGATGTCAAAACAGTTTTGTCCACGTTCGGCATGGTAGTGTGAGAGTGGGAGCCTTGTAGCCTTGAACGTGGCAACATTGGCGTTCGTTTAAAGCACCTGGGCGTGGCCGTCTTGCACGTTCGCTGGGGACTCCCCCGGATGCCTGAACAGAATAGTCGTAGCTCTGCGCAATCTGGCGACAGCGGGAGGTGGTTGGGGCGGGTCCCGTCAGCGTGGATTAGAACCAGTACAAGTCTTTGTTGGTCTCGTGCGTGTCGATCGTAGAACCTGCACAGAAGTACGGAATACAAGAAAGGAGTATGTCATTTTCATTTTACAAAAATGTGATCAAGAGAAAGTCATTAGCACATGTATCACTTCAATAAAACTTAAACAACGTAGTTCTTCTTAATCGATAATCCATAGTTTTCTCAAGGGGCAGTATCATTTTTCTGTTTCACCTAAACATTTCCACACCTTGCTCAAGAAAGACATCGAGTGGAACACCTTGACCAAAGGGTGATGACACCGGGCAAGACTCTCGGCATCGAAACATGTAGGCATCCTGCTATAAAACTCCTATTTTAATTGTTTTCAATGACATGTCAGTAATCGAATCGTCCTTTTCAAGAAGTGACATATAACCATCACTTGACTTCGTGCTGACGAGACTCTGACGAAATTCATTTTTCCCTCATTTCTTTTTTCTATCTGGCTATCAAAATTTTATTCAATATCAGACTTATGACGGCGACGCCTTTATGCGTTCGATTTGGACCATTCAAAGTAACGTTTGCCTACAGACGTCTGTCATTACTGATCGATAGAGAACGAGAGCTTTCTGTACGAGACCAAAAATTGACGCGACTTCGTCGGGCATCGCCGCATCGGCCGCTGTCGTCGTCCTGGTCAACGCTATTCAAGCTCTCCGCTCAGCTGGCGACCCCCAATACCTCTTCCAACGCCCGTAACTGGCCTCTCTGTCTCCTCTGAGAGGGTGCAAGAGGTCCTGGAGCGGTGCCGATCGCGAGGGACCATCGCGTTCGCTCACGCACACCATTCTTCCAGTGGGCCGATCGAGATTAGTTTGATTAGTTTGATTAGTCTGATTTTGCATAACTTTGATTTATCTCCGTTTCATCGCTCCTCCTCACAGGTTGTTACTTCTCCATTCTTATTCCCTTTCAGATCACAAATCGTTTCTTTTTTATGCTATTCGCATCGGATAAACATATGACCTAAGATCAATTATTCTATCACAGAGTGTACAACTTTGCAGATCCATAACTCATTGAAAATACCATAGCAAGACTACTTCGATGGAAACATTTAAACGATTTTTCGACGTTTTGTGAAGAAAAACTCCTACACTGGCATTCCATTGAAAGTATTATGTTTGTTGATGTAGAAATAATCTCTAGGGTTTCCGGAGTGTTTTCCGCTTCTATGAACAGTGATGAAATAAAAGCTAAATAACGTTGGTCAAACCAAAACAAGCATTCTTATTGGAACTAGATCAACATTTCACAACGATTTATATGACATAAAACAGTTCATTTCTATTCACTTCAAACTAACAACTTGTGCCATTCAAATATTAGTACACAATGAACCGTCGTCAGACAACTGATCCTAAGATGACAAGGATAAGCGAATAAAACTCAACAAGAGGTATAGCAGTTATCGTCCGAAGTTCAGCGATGTTGTTTTGCCAAGAAGGGGACAAATGATTGGAAATGTCAATTTCTCCTGTACATATGTTCTTTTTTCTACGCTCGCAGTTAAAGGCAACTTTATCAAGAAAGTTAAAGTTGTAAACTCGAATCAATAATTCTAACATGGCTTCCGATGACGTCTTCCCCATCCTATATTTCTATCTTTTTCTCTGTGTGTGTGTTTTTGGTTTTTTTTTGTTTTTTTTTTTTTTGGGGGGGGGGGGGGGGGAGGGGGCTGTGGTAAATTTTAAATTCATTTTGGGAGAGAGCAGAGCGTAAAGCTAGATGCCCGTGAGTGACACGCCCAATATCGAATCAGTCACTATGAATGAAACACTTCAATCAGCAGCACGTATTCTCGTCTTCTGCCCGTCATGGACTGTGGTAATCCCGCACCCGATCTACCGCGCGCGAATACGTCAGCACCTCTTAGTTAACTGTCGTGCAACTCCTTTTTTTCCGCTATACTTCTTCTACCTATTTCTCCCTGTTTATTTTCTGACGCGACTCCGACTGAGCGCGAAAAGAGTCAAGAAAAAGGATGGAGAAGTATGAAATAACAAAACGGGGGCCTTATGACGAAAGCCTATGATATGAGGGCGCATGTTCAGTCCAAGCAATGTACGATAAACGAAAAGTGATATCATGTGCACAATCACGCACGTGCGAAGGAAAACTAAAAACAACCTGCGGAGGTCTGTCTTTGCTGCAGCAAATCACAACCAATATGGCGCGCTGAAAAATTGGCGATTATAATTGAAAACGATGATAATAGAGGGTGTTTCAAATCAGCGAAATTAAGCGAAGGAGGCTGAGAAGGTTGTGATTGGGCTTGATTAGCGGAGGTCAGGGTGCAGAAAGCTGGAAGGTCTGGTGACCGAAGGGTGGTGTCGATTGGCGATCAGAGCTCAGATTCAGCGGGCGATCGCTCGAATTAAGCAGACGATGACAGAACAACAGACTGGGGACGTTTACGCTGCGATAATTATCCCTCCGCTTGCCACGTGACCAAGTATATCATGGTGCTGAGCGTAACAAGTCAAAACGTCCGGAACAACGCCGTACAACTCAGTAAAGTTTTTTTTTTTTTCTGTTCTGTTCTCAATATGTTCTCTTATTGGAAAGTATTCGACGTCAGAGGTACAGAAGAAGAAGAAGAAAGAAAGAAAGAAAGAAAGAAAGAAGACTTGTCATTCGACATTTCACGGGGTGCTTTATACAGGGAAGTCAATGCTTGGACCTCCCACCCACTCCCAGCTCCCTCCTGTAGCGGAAATAACCAAGGCATGTTTCATTCCCTCTTGGAATGTTCAAATTCAGGACGGACACAAACAGACAAAATGCTTGGTCATATATTATTGATCGTATATTTTCACAGGCATCAACTAAGTTTGTTTACTCTTGACTGAACGATATGTATTTTTGCTTAATTCTTTATACCTCATAATGTTATTGTTAACCTGTTCCATACTGAAATCCCCCTAGACTTAATACACGGGCCACCAGATTCCCGTAAGGAATGGGTTAAATTCTCACGATTCCTCTTAATATTGTATGTGTGAACAATATGGGTACACAGGTAGACAACACTTAAAGACAGCCAATCCCTTTTACATGCAAATTTTTGAAAACTTGGTGAGAACACTTAGGTATATTGAAGAAAACATTATTTGGAAACCTCCTGTAAATTTTCAACTCAAGAGGGTCTTTATTTGTTTAGTAAATTGACCGTTAAGAATTGAATATTTTTTTCGTACTACAAAAAAAAATTACAAATCTAAACTACTATAGTCTAGTTTTACAGACCTGTGTGATGCACTTAGTTGCACGTGTAGTTCATGTAAGTGGTGTGTTGTTATTTGCTATCGACAACAAAGTAAGAGAAGCTAGTGAATTCTTCATTTCTAGCTGACAGCTTTAACACGCATATCTTTTGGATGAAGTATAAGTATATAATTATTACAACCACAGGAGGATTAATGTATGCAGCTGTGCCTAGTACACAGAATACGTTACGGTGAGCGTTTGGTGCATTATTTGAATTTTAACGGCTAACAACCTTCTAATATCACATAAATGTTATAGATTTACAATAGTCTTGTCATTCTGGTAGAATATATCATGTTCTGTATTATTTGGGAAGGAATGCAAAAGGGAAGGGCTATCTTTAAAAACAATGCAAAGTCAGATGTAAGATCCAGGAGAGTTCTGAGAGTGACGCTTTTAAAATCAATACAATCACTAAAGAGAGACAAACCAAAAGAAAAAAAGCGTTTAAGCAACCGCCATTGGGTATCAGGGGGACAACAGGTCTGGTGTTCGGCTACAAGTGTAATGCACAGACGTAATAGAGAAAAATACAACATTCCTCAAATGAAATACAGTCCTAAGGATTGGTGATTCTGGCGTTTGTCTCATTGTGTAGGCCTAGAAGTGGGAAGTGGGTGTGAAATTAATTCCAAACAGACTGATATATATATTTTAATAAAAAAATCCTCTAACATTTCACAAAACACACACGCACCCATATAATGATCATAATAAAACACTTGTTCCTTTTTATTTTGATTCCAGTTGTTTAAACTTGGGATAAAAGAGAAAAAAATGCAAGTTGGAATCCGCTACGCTTTCTTCCATTCACGCTTTAAGAGAGACGTGACATTTCACCGAAGTTTTTTACATCATTAACTTTCCTGATAGTTATCACAGCATCTAACCACTCCTGGTATTCTTATGAAGAGCAGAAGAGAGGCAAAAAGTGACCTCTTTGCTCATTAACCTTTTGCATGGAATTTACCAACGTCGAGTAGATGAAACAAATTTCATTTTCCCTACATCTTGCTACTTTCTTTCTTCTTTCTTCTCTGCTAAATCCACATTCTCTGAAATCCCGGCAGCTATGAAAAGTTGCTGACATTTTCGACTCTTAGCTCTTCAACAGGTGTTTGTAATCCGTCAATAGGAGTATCGACAAATGTCGTATAGAATATTCACTTGACTTGTAGATATGACCACGATGATACATGCCATTAAATGCCGAGAGATCTTGAAAACTTGATGAGGAGAACATAGAGCTTTTGAAGTACATGTACTATTATCTGGTCCGCTTTTGAAGACATTCGTACATGTAGTATTGTCTGGTCCGCTTTTGAAGTACATGTAGTATTGTCTGGTCCAATCTAGACGTACCATTCCGTGGTATGACTCTATTTGTGCACCACTGCGATCGAGGAGTTCTGCCATGTTGAGATGGGTGCACGACTTGATAAATCATAAAACCACGTTTCTACACACACACGTAGTACATGTACTACTGAAAGACCAGAGGTTTTGTTTGTTTGTTTGTTTGTTTGTTTGTTTCATTTACGTCTGAGAAGCCTAAATGCAGCTAGCCCATATTCAGCTGCAATAGTTAGTCTTCCACGGGGTCCAGTTGGGTGTAAGGCGGGACCACTTCACCGGGTTGAAACACCGTGCTCTTTGCGATGATAATGAAGCGGGATCTTTTACGTGCATGAGTTGTGACTCTGTCACACACGGGATATCCGTTTTTATGTCCCATCCGAGGGACAGACTGGAGTGTTTTGCCTCTAACGAGATAGAGGATACGGTATGATTACATACAACATTGCTCAGTGGGACTCGGGAATCGAACCCAGGTCCTTTGGCTCGTGGGCAGACGCGCTATACCACCGACTGAGCTAACTCGTGAAATTTAGGTTGAGAGCAACATCTCCACGGTCTTTAAGCAGTCTTTCCAGCGATCTCTCAGAGGTGGCCATGATCGTGACATGGCCTCCCTTGTCTCCATCAAGTTCTAATCTAGTTCGAATCGATTCCTCGGCGGTCTCACTGGTTTATCATCAAACTCTCATCGATCTCTAAACAAACATTAGCATTTCTGTGAAGTTTCATCCCTGATGTCCTGCCTTCAGTGGCGATTGCTGCACGAAACCAGTTGAAAATCATCCGAATTAACAATGCCTTCTAACAATTGCAACCAAATGTGGAAAAACCTTACAAAACGCCAGAATTCCTCCACTCCACTGGCTACAACTCCCAAATCCTGGTCATACGAATGTCCCTGCCACTGCACCACATGTCCTGGTCCTAGTCCTCTGAGAACCAGGTCTAACACTGATGATGCCCTTGCCTTTGCTCCTGCTGCTCAGCTTGCTAACTCTGGTCTCAGAAATCTGCGTCTCTCAGGGATCTCTATAATGGTTCTTTAAATCTCCGTTGGCCTCTCAAAGATCTTTGTCTTTCAAAGATTTTCCTTGGTCTCTCCGTAGGTCTTTCACAGATTTCTCTTTTTCTTTTAGAGAGATCTCCACTCTTCTCCTAATAATCCGTTTTGGTTTCTATAAGAGGTCTCCAAAGATTTCTCAGCGATCTGCTGGTCTGTCAAAGATCTTTGTTTTTGTTTTTTTTGTTTTTTTTAATCTCTCTTGGTCTCTCAGAGATCTCAGTTGGTCTTGGAGAGATCTTGATTCGTCTTCTAAACATCTATCTTGGTTTCTCTCATAAGTCTTTCAAAGATCTCTGTCTTCCAAACTTTTCTTTAAGTTTTTGAAAGATCTTCGTACGTCTTTCAAAGATTTCTCTTGGTATTTCCGAGATCTCCACTGGTCTTTCAAAAAATCCGTCTTGGTCAATAAGAGGTCTCCAAAGGTTTCTCTGAGATTTCTGTTAGCCATTCAAAGTTCTTTGCTTGTCTTTCGAAAATCTCTCTTGGTCTTTCAGAGATCTCAGTTGATCTTGCAAAGATCTTTATTTGTCTTCTAAACATTTCTCCTGGTTTCTCAGATAGGTCTTTCAAGATCTTTATTCGTCTTACAAACATCTCTCTTGGTTTCTCGGATAGGTCTTTCAAAGATCTTTGTCTTCTAAACATTTTTCTTAGTCTTTCAAAGCTTTTCGTACGTCTTTCAAAGATTTCTCTTGGTCTTTCCGAGATCTCCACTGGTCTTTCAAAAAATCCGTCTTGGTCTCTAAGAGGTCTCCTAAGGTCTTTCAGTGATATCTGTTAGCCTTTCAAAGATCTTATGTTTGTCTTTCGAAAATCTCTTTTGGTCTCTAAGAGATCTAAATTACGTAGGTCCTAAAGAGATCTCCGTACACACCAAACCAGACATAGCGTATCTTTGCACCTCCCCCCAAATGACAATCCACGTCTGCATTTGAAAAGACAATATGAAATTTCCGATTGTTTTTTTTTTTCTGCATTAGGGTTCCTCGTGGAGAAGCATTTTTTTCTCGTAAACTACCTCTAAAAATGCCATGGTTCCACTCCTATGAAAGAGCAACTATCATGTTCAAGTTGACGGTATGCAGAATGATCGGAGCTAACAAACAAAATTGAATATTTCGTATAAAAATCGCATCTTTAATTGGTTTTACCTGTTTTCACCGAATAGCCATATTGGACTCGACAACAAATGCGAATTAGCTGACCGGATGTCATCAACTCACACCAGCTTCTGCGCAAAACAATTTTTTAAAAGTGTTTTTGGGTAAACAATAATTTGGCAAGCGTACAACCCTTATGCCCCTTAAAGTTATTATTGCTGATACAAAAAAAAGAAAAAAGATCGGATTCAAGAGATTTAAGCTTATCTTTTATTTGATAATATTAGTAATAACATAAATAACAATTCACGTCAAAATAGTAAGCAAAATGTATGAGTAGGGAAATCAATGACTTGTAATGTAGACTATATCTGAACCTCATTCAGTGTCATTCGATTTGCAAAACAAAGATTTCCTTGTCACTAATATCACTGTTTTATGAAAACTGTGTGAAACTGCAATAAAAATCGACACCGTCCTTATTTCACGTTCGATTTTGTTGAAGTATCTACAATTGTATTAGCTTCGGGTTAAACCTGTGCAGCCCTACTGACATTGGTCTGGATTTACGGTGCAATTTAACCTTCTCAACACCATAACGTTAAAATGCCACTGACATCATATGCGATACAGCTGTCGTTGGTCATGACAGAGTTAATTTGGAAATGTCGTAAAAAATACGTGCGCTGGAGTGAAAGAGACACTTTTCAGCAGGTCCACATGTACAATATCAGTAGTGACCCGCCTGCATGCGAGCTCAACCGGTATGGCGTCACTCAGCGGCAACGTCCGCGGGATGAGGCGCCGCGGCGTGAAGAACCAATCTATTTCTGCTGTGTTCGGTGATTTATTTTGCTTCTTGTACATAAGAAAGAGAGCATGTACAAAGGGGAGGAGGAGGAGGAGGAGGAGGAGGAGGAGGACGCAGAAGAAGAAGAAAACAAGAAGAAGAAGAAAGTGTGGAGTGGGAAATTGGAGGACGCCCTCAATCCAATCGCTTCAGCGAACGTCGAAAGATATCATGTTATAATTATATATGTGTATCTTCTCTGCAATCCTTATCAACCTTCAAATTCCTCTGAAGGTGAAACTTAATCTAATATATACCTTGATATGTCGACTTCCAGCTAAACAACGACTACAAGTATAGTATAGCAACGAGTAAGGCAAACCTTTTCGTCTTTTCAGATGTTAAAATCATTGTCACTCCGATATACTATACACATAAAGTTCAATTTCAATTTCACCATTAAGCTGTTTTCATGTTTCTCATAAAAAATGGCACATCAATAGTAAAAACATACAATATTATACAATACCAAAGTTACAAAACAGAAATTAGATAGAACTTCATCTGAATGTACTACAGAGTGTCTCAATATAAAGCACAAAATGTCTGTTTACAGTAGTGTTGGGCTATGTTCAGAGTACGTGAGAGTTATTGGGTATATAATATATGTATATAATATATGAAGAGTTTGTTCGCAAAAACCGATAAGTCCATTTTTGAAGATTTTGATGTACGGTCTCTGTCTTAAAGTACAAAATAATACCTTCTAAATGATATATTGGTCACTACATATAAAGGTACATTTTTGAAGTTATGGTCAAAAGAAGCAAAATTTTTCTTATTATTTTCTTTATTTTTCTTGACCTTTAATCGCTAATATCTCCATTTGGCAAATATGGACTTATCGGTTTTTGCGAACAAACTCTTCATATGTATATATATATATATATATATATATATATATAGATAGAGAGGGACTTGTATATGTGGTTTACATGGCATACTAGTATGACATTTACTACATCATGCACATCATTTTTATCTATTAAACGTATGCAATCAAACAGAGAAGGCTAAACAGGTGCATATAAATCCAAGTGTCACCTGGTAACACACAATATTACATTAACATCCTCCCAATCATTCCGAGCTACCAATTACTATTAGTAGCCTACTGTCCTACAATATCTCCCTTATGTTTTGTCGCCCTATACACCACACACACACACACACACACACACACACACACACTCACACACACACACACACACACACAACTCAACTCAAATTCATGTCCCTAATCCTTTGCCGCAAAACATCGACTGGGTATGATTTTTTTTTCCTTTGTTTAATTTCTGTAATAAAATCTGAGGCGAGATCGTATCCATACACCTGAATCCTATATTATAACCCGCCAGAGCAATGGCTTGAAAGCTAACCCTGACGCCGCAGGACCAGACAAAAGTGCAGCCCCGTACGCGAGGGACCGCCGTGCTCGTATAGTTTACGGCATTGAGCACTATCGTATAAGCATACAGTCGTTAGTCTCAGTTAAAGGCAGATTAACCCGATGACGTATCCAATAAAACTATACATTCCGTGTCCGCTTGCCTTGTGCATCAAAAAATAGTAATAATAATAATTATGGCCAACATTTCACCTGAATTCTTGTACATGCAATTTAAGGGGAAAGAGCTGAGCGATACTAGTAAAAAATACTAGAAAACTAGTGAAATAAAAGATGCCTGGTGATTACCTATTAGCCTTAATAATGTATCAAGAAAAATACACGTTATCATTGCATTATGATATCATGATCAATATACGAATCAAATCAAATCAATGGAGAGCGAGAGAGAAAGAAGGGTGCGGAGCAGGCTGGAATCGCAAGGACTATTAGCTCTCGATAATCACGTTTTATATGTATGTATGATATCAAACAAAATAAATGAAAAGCGTGAGAAAGAAAATAACGTTATTTGTAATGTGTATGAAAGGACAGTTCCCCTCGCGTGCTGGAGTGATACTCGACGACGTCCAATCAATCTGCTAAAAAGGCCACTCCATATCAGGAACAACCTGATTAATTTCCTTTCGTATGACTTCCCTCCTTATCGCAGCGGATCTGAAGATTTCTGTTTTTCCCGTTTTCATCGGAAGACATACCGTCATCATGACGTCACAATCTAGACGGACCTTTCCTATTGACAACCACCGCCGGTGGTAAACAGGTGAAGTATCTTCACGTGAGCCGAGATTGTACGCCATCGGAAGATGACACCACTATACATCGTTTAATTCACGCGTTTTAAGGACCTAAGGGATAACAATCTTCTTGCAGGAAGGGTGTCATAGTCAATTTGACCTTTACCGAAACATAATGTACCCCCAATATGGGATGGATCAAACAACAACAACAACAACGACGACGACCACGACGACGACGACGGCGAGGAGGAGGAGGAGGAGGAGGAGGAGGAGCACCAAAGATTACGCAAGGAAGCACAAGCAAAATAAGTAAATGAATAAAAAGAACGCAGTACAACAGTTCCAAGGCCATGTTATGTTATGAATCATCGCTCTGAAGTCTTCTCGCTGAAATTTCAAAGTTCATAGCATTTCTGTGTCAATTTTCTGTGTCGTGAGTAGAATATCCGCCCCCCCCCAAAAAAAAATGATAATAATAATAATAATAATCGACGTGTCAGGTGTTTGGTGACGTTTTATGTTTTATGACATCCTTTGCATGGTGACCTCAACCCATGTACATAAGTCTATATACAAGTAACAAATACAGAATCTGTTATGAAAATATGCGTCATGGATTTTTGACGGTCGATTTTTCCCTCTTTCTGCAAGCGCTAAGCTCAGCCCTATGAAATAACAAGACTCTATATATTATAATATAGTATAAAATAGTATAAAAATAACATATATCAGTAAATGAATAAAATGAACGCAGTACAACACCTCTAAGGCCATCTTATAAATGACCGTTCTGAAGTGGTCTCACTGAAATTTCAAAGTTCATAGCATTTCTGTGTCAATTTTCTGTGTTGTGAGTAGAATATCCGCCCCCCCCCCCTCCAAAAAAAAAAAAAAAGAATCGACGTGTCAGGTGTTTGGTGACGTTTTATGTTTTATGACATCCTTTGCATGGTGACCTCAACCCATGTACATAAGTCTATACAAGTAATAAATACAGAATCTTTTATGAAAAATATGCGTCATGGATTTTTGACGGTCGATTTTTCCCTCTTTCTGCAAGCACTAAGCTCAGCCCTATGAAAGACTCTTGCTGTTTGTGACGTCATAAACAGCAAAGTCACTTTCATGAAAAAAAAATCAATTTTTCATGAAAACTACAAATTCCATCAGCTATAGATACTGACATATGTTAAGGGTGTAGCAATTATTCCCCTGCTTTCTGAAAGCGCTTAGTCCAATGCTCTTTCATTTTGCTACAAAAGTGAATTTTTGTGGAATTCCCTTCATAATTTCGTAGTGTCATCAAGTCTTGCCGGACGGGTAGAGAGGACATTATAATGTTGAATGTATCAGCGTGTTTATCAATAAAAGATATGTAATACATCAATCAAAATACCATCAATTCAGTCTCAGAGGCCATTGCATTTCATGTGGAAGTAATACAGTAATTTCCTTTTAAAGATAATAACACTAAAATGGGTGGTTGCAATTGATAAGCTATCTTTCTTGGGTTTTTTCTCCCTTGCGCTTGTTCAAAACCAGTATTAAACAAACACATGGGAACTATCATCCGTTTTGGCGGGATTTCTTTTTTTTCTTTTATCTTCCCTGTGCCGCCATATCAATTATTACCTGTCCATAGAATTGTGTGTGAAATATGGGCACATAATAATGAGTCCTCAGCACAGAAAGGGTCAAAGCATCACTATTCAAACTCTTCTGTTTCCACACACACACACAAAAAATACTGCCTTTTGCTAGGGGTACTTTTTAACGAAAAAAAATAGCATCTACACGGAATAATGAAGAGAAAACCTAATACCCTCTTTTACCTGATTCCACCGAGTATGTCGGGATGTCGGTGGTCGAATGATGACTGTGAGGAGTGTACGTGGCCGGCCATTCCGTGGTTGACGACTTCGTGAAGTCGCACTGGCCGGGCATCGTGGGAAGACGCCCCGGTCGGACGGAGGGCTGGATGAGAAGGGAGCTGTAGCGGGGATTGAAGGCGCTCCCCGGCGACACCCCGTAGCCGAGCTCGTGCAGCCCCGTGTGGTGATGGTGGTGATGATGATGCGGGTACGACGACTGGTGGTGAGCGCCAAACCCGTAGTGCCACGCGGCGTCCGCCTGCGGGTGATGCACCGACGCGCGGTGGTGCATGGTGTACGAGTCGGCCGCGGCGGCGGCGGAGAGGAATGACGACGTGTCGTGATGCGACATGGACCCAGTCGTGGCTCCCGCCTGGTACACAGAGTTCAAATGACCGCTGTTACTGTTGTTAGTGTTATTGTTGCTGTTGCCAACCGCACTGTAGAAATTCGAGTTCCAGAATGACGGGGGAAAGTTCCGTTTGCACATAGGCGTGACTGGACATCCGGCTTGGATTTGAATGGAAATAAAAGAAAATGAGTGAAAAACATGAAATTCATAAACAAATTCAAAATGGAGATAGACTCAGATATAACAGCTCGCAGGAAATGACACAATATTTAATTGGATAGCAGTGTGTATATAGAGTCGCGTGATTTTCGATGTCATTCCTTCTTCTCCCGACTTCAATGTCACAAAATCCTCTAATGATTTTTCCTTTAAAGATGGGAGAGCAATAAAGCAAACTACCCATAAATTAGCACATCATCGGGAGCCCTTATCTGCAACACTCACTAAATGTGACTCTCGTTTATTTGGCTTCGGCGATACGAGTTGACTTGGCATGTTGGTTGATGGCGGGGAATGCAACTATACGCGGCCATATATCACATTATACTTGGGGAAATGTTTGTGTTTGTGAATGATTTACATTCGTAAAGAAACTCTGAGGTTACATTCCATCCTATCTATAATTAGAACAGGAGCGCTTTGACAATTATAGAGATGCCTCAAAGGCTTTGATACATGCTTTCACTTTTCAAAATTATGGTCATGATATCAATAACATGTTTAGATCGATCCACGTTTTAAAATAGCGTTTTACACCTGGAATGTCGTATCGATATGTAGAAGAGTTACATGCTCTTAAGTCTTGCCACAGAACAGAGTACACACTGGGCTCCTTTATAGGGCCTTATGGTCATCGCAATTATAGGCCCTATACTTCTCAAAAATCTTTCTTGTACGAACTGATGTGAGCAATGTTTTGAAAACTTTACGGTATAATGAATCCGCTTTTGAACTGATGAAATGAAAACCGTGAACAAAAAGCAACAACAATAAACTCCCCCCCCCCCCTCACGCACACACACACAAACACACGTTACTAACATACATACATTCATACATACAATTACAAACACACATACACACGCACGCACACGCCATCACAGTCAACGATTCACGTGCAATGATTCTTCCACCTTTTTGTATCAATCACTCATCCAATTTACGAGTCGCACGTCTGCCCGGTCCCCCGCGCACTTCGGCATGCGCTACCCGCCATTTCTACATCTTCCCCCGACGACCGTTAAGATACCAGCTGAGGTCAGAGTTCAATAATCGACAGGGTTCGTCAAGGGTGGTGCGTGCAGCGAGAATACGTTTGGCAAGCAATCATCTCTTCTTCGCTTTGTGTTATACGGACTCATGCATTTACAATCCCCTATGAAAGTAAAAGTTAGCGAGGGATAGTCATTCAACTTGGCATCACATTCATGGCTATATAGGCCCTACTGTCTTTACTACTACGAATCTACGCTAATGAAATACATAATCATGTCAGCATGGATGTACCATGCAATATGAATTTTTAAGAGTTTGTGTGGTATTGCACTGAGGAAAAACAAAGTCATCCATGTGGTGCAGGGCTTGGAAATGGCCTCCAAAATGTTTGTGCTTTATCTCCGTTCACCGTCTTGTAACTTTGTAAAAGCTCTTTCTACAACTTACAGCGCAGCATAATTATGACTGTAGGGCCCATCACAAAAAAGAAGAAGGTACGAGTATCCCAATATCTCGTAAACTGTGCAAGAGAGAATGCAGACCTCTTTTAAAGGTGTATACAATCGCATCTTATTTACGAGATTGCTCTAAGGACCGCATAGATTTCAAGGATCAAAATCACTGCAGAGAGAAATAAAAGTTTTATGTGCGGGTTCCTTTTTTTATTATCATCATTTTGGGGTTTTTTTTTAATGCGTAAAGTCTATTAGCACGGTCATGTAACTTTTGCTGGAATGATTATGTTAATCTTGTTATCAGGCCTGTGAGAGGAAATTCAGCATTCCTCCCCACCTCCTGCATTTTCTAATTGTCAAAATGTTTTGTGCTTTTTTTCACCATATCATTTGTTTATCCTTAAATACCATTTTTCATATTTTTGTAATTGTTGACACATATGTACTTATGTTTTATGTGAGAAAACAATGTATTTACAAGTTCTGTTGGAGATGAAAAAAAAATAGATGAATGAATGAATGAAAAAAGAGAAAGATAGGAATGAGTGAGATAGATAGATAGATAGAGAGAGAGAGAGAGAGAGGAAGTGTGTGTGTATTTGTTTGTTTGTCATGCATGTATAGGCCTATTATAATCATTGTTATCAACCAACAAAAGAAAAAGTCACCTTATCACCTAGGTAATGTTAGATTGTGTGTATTCAATTTGCTTTGCAGTTGGAATCGCCTTGTGTTGAATAAGATGACCATTTTAAACGAGGAAGTAGGGGAGCACTGTGGCATAGTGGATAAGACTCGGGACCCGAGTTCGAATCCCGCCCAGCGCTTATACGTCCTTGAACAAGATGTTTTTACCCAATGTGTCCCTCTCGACCCAGGTGTATAAATGGGTACCTGGCAACGCTAGGGTAATTATAATAGCAGGGCCCTCTGGTAGAGCAGTGGCAACACTGAAGAGGCTACCCTGGGTAAATAAGACCTTATTATTATTATTATTATTATTATTATTATTATTATTGTCATTATTATTATTATTATTATTATTATCATTATCATTATTGTCATTATTATTATTATTATTATTATTATTATCATTATTATTATTATAATCATAAGTAGGCATATAAATACTGACGTTAAGGTAGACTATAGTACCGCGTACAGCCTACTTCGTTTATTTTGTAGAAGAAACAATGTGAATGCAGGGGGAAAATAACGCGTCCGCCACCCTCGGGGGAAAAAACAGACCAAGGTCATACGTCATAGATGTCAACGCTATCTCGTGAAAGTTCAGCAGGCTGGTGACACTGAACGACAAATCATGTGCACGGAAACACTCGGATTTTCCATCATGGAAACGCCGTCCAATTATTCCACATAACCGCAGGCGCTTACGACTTTCGAAACAGCAATAAATTCCCAGAATCCACCGGGTAATGTGCGATAACACCGCAAACAATAAAGTTGCGAAACAATAGGCCTACACGTCACAGACACTTCAAGAAGATTTCTCGACGCAGTAACTGTTCTTGTGTCTCCTTTAAATAACACTGGGGACAATAACTACAGATCTACAAGTGCAGCAAATTTGAATTGTTTAAAACTCTCAAGTTGTCAAAAATACGATAATATTAGATAACAAAATGTTAGCAGTGTCCTCAGAATCGGACTTAACAGAAGCAAGTTATGTAATTTCACCGAGTATCATCAAAACAGTGATGTTAGCACCAACCACCAGTCATGCCAACAAGATGAAATGCTGATGCCATGGCCTCAACGGAGATCTCTCTTCCATTTAGACCAACAGGCGAATTTATTTTCTCGAAATTTCTATTCCTTAACATGAAGTCAAAAAGAAAAACACGTATCCCGTCATCGAAGTTGTATTAAGTTGGCAAACCAAGTAATGGTGAACCAAAAAATGAGGTAAATTGTGTCATTTTTCACTATTTCCTCCCTCTCCTCGTTAACTCGGTAGCCATCTCAAGAGAAAGGGACAAAAATGTTTAGAACGCAAAGCAGCTGAACAACGCTTTAGAAAGATGACAAAAGCAATATTGAGCAATCATTAGATTATGTACAAGCTCCCTTTAATTTGGAGTACGTCTCGCGTAATGGCTGATACATCATGCAATATTAACACAACGTGACAAGCTTCCAAAATACCACTCATTTTACATGTTGTATCGAAAGAATCTCCTTTTCTCCCTGACAATATCAAAGCCCACTAGTTCAAAGGGAACCTATTCCTTCCCCTAAAAAAAAGTGCATCAGGTTGCGTTGCGTCCTTTAATGTGTAATTCTACCGTCGTCTTATGGCCTTTAACATCTCCTTCCCCTCCATGTTTTGAAGTTTGCGTATTGTTATTTCATTTTCATCACTTCAGTTTTCATGACAACGTATAATTACTACAAGCTTCCACAACTATTTTATATTCTTCTCAGTGCACGTTGTTTTGCTCAAGAAACCTTGGTTTGATTTGATTTGGTTTTACTATTCAACATCTCAAACACAAAATTGATACAATCGATTGAACATAAGACTAGACATAGCGTCGTAATTCAAAAAGAAGACAAGAGAAGACAATTTATACAAACATGAAAATCAATGCGGGGGACCTACCAAAAAGCGGAGCTTGTATCGTGTAGTATAGGTCCCTTATTTTCTGTTACCAAAGAAAGTGAAATACCTGTGTTCTTTTCGGAAAATGAAATAAAATTTTTATTGAATTGAATTGAATTGAAAAGTGTAAAGTATAGGCCTTTGATATTCACGTTCTAATTTCTACAAGACCAAATGAGGGATTGTACGGTAGGGTCTCTAAGACGTGATCAACTAGCCTTCTCGTCGGCGGCTTTACGTGCGATTTCACATCATGTTTACATTATATATTTTCAATAAACAAGATGGAATCAAACAGAGAATGAAAGAGGATACGTCAAGGAAGGACCTATGATTGAAAAGTTAATACATTATAGTCATAAAGAGTTCAAATAGTTCCTAGAAACGGTGATATTACATGTCGGTGAAAACATGTGCGTCTTCCTTAACTTTCTTAATTAATCGTACATCAGATTTCGACGAAACGTCCCTCTATCATTCTGTTCGTCTGATCTTAATTACTCCAAGGGAATATAAATTATTGGCGGAGATGAGAATTGGGCTTTCAACTTTTTGTGAGATACCAAGAAACCACTTAAGAAATAGTACAGAGCATATCATATTTTAAGAGGCATTCAAAGTTTATTAGATGAAAAATCGGTTTTGGAATAGCTGACATCCATAAACAAAGTAAAACAAAGCAATCCTAATAAAAGGTAGGTCCCGCTTTTTATTAGGAATGCTCTTTTTTGGATATCTCAGCCATTTTAAAACCGATTTTCATCAAATAAATGTTGAATCGCTCTTGGAATTACATGCTCTTTCATATTTCATGAGAGGTTTCTCCTTATCTCACCAAAAGAATATTAGAAACCTGCAGGTAGGTCTCAACCAGAACTATGCGCTCCCTTTAATCCTTTCTGTGACATGGATTCAAAAATGTGGACAAATTTCACACACATACCTTTAAACAGGGGATGAATGTGACACGCACAGGGTTAAAGGCCACTTGAAGAAGATGGTATAGAATTTTACTTTAAAGGGCGCCATGCAACCTGATTAACTACACATCACCGACAAGCAAACATCGTCCGTTCCTTACTGTAATCGTCTGTGTTATCGCCTAAATATCCACTCATCTATTTATTTTGTTTCCATGCATTAGTTTGCTATCTCTTTATTTGTTATGACTATTATACATCTTCTACATGAACGAACTTGCCATAAATTGCGTCGAATAATCCTGTCTATAATCATAGAGAACCGTGCATCACAGTCAGAGCTCAACTCTAAAACTCACTGTATATTATACGAATAATTTATGAGTTGTGAGTGCATCAGGGCACGAATATCGCACGAGGCGCGAGATAAGCCACTGGTCTATTCAACAAGGCGCGTAGCGCCGCGTTGAATAGACCAGTGGCGAATCTCGCGCCGAGTGCGATATTACGTGCCCCAATGCACGAACAAAATCATAAATTGTTCGTTTTATACAACACCTTGTCCACAATCACAGTACTAAATTAGTGACCGCCAACTCATGAAGGCCCAAAAATAAATGTAACAATTAGGCCGAGAATTGTAAACTACCCTGTGTACTGCTTTCAAACACTCGTCATGATTCGACCACACAGTCATAGGAATCACAAACTCTGCAGGGTCTATACCCATTCTTCACTAACGTTAGATCGAGTTAGGCCTGACTGTTAGGCCGATCTGAGATGTCGGTAGATCTAGTAATAGGTCTAGACTTTGTCTATTTCCGAAAATGATTTTGTATAAAAACACAGAAAAATAATCAAATTACGGTTTCTCAACTTGAAATGAAGTCTTGATTTTGGGATCACAGTGGTCCACGTAGCAGATCAGAGTCAAAAGTAAAAACACAGCAGTAGGTAAGGCCGCAATACTGTAGTACATGCAACTAGCTAGGTAAGGTATAGCTGCGCGTACACGTTAACGTTGCAGTACTCCGCCGCGCCTGGTCTGTGAGACTTACCGGCAGCGCAGCGCAGCCGGCCAGCACGTAGTTTGCTGGCACTTTGCTAGTGTGAGCCACAGAACTCTACAGTGAGCGGCCGTGCAATAGTAGCCCCCTGCGAAGCCGTGCTATAGTACCTTCGAGCCGTGCAATAGGCCCATGCCAGGGGCCTATTGCATGGCTGTCACTCTCAATGAGTTTGATAGGTATTTTCTATTGAATGTCATGTGACATGTTCTTGGCCAATCACAATTCGACATCATTCTGAGGTGTTGTATAAACTATACTGCCTTGAGCTTGAACGTTCAGTTTAGATGCCACCATTGTCACTATCATTACCATTGTCAATGTTGATAACTGTTTTCACAACAAATTAACTGAAATCAATCAAGTGTTTATAAATGAAAGGTCTACGTATTTTTCTTGCTCAATATTCCCGTGAAGCTATGCACTATGGTATCACCAAAAGAGCATTATCATTCAGATACTCTGATTTACATCACTAAGGTGATATGTTAGCTTGCTTGGAAGGTTATGTAGTCTTGCTACATCGACATTTGAGAATACATAATTATTCTGCACGATGACCGTTACTTCGTCATCTCAACTTCGGACGCCGAAAACACGCACACGCTACAACACCGTCTCTTTGAGACACTTGTCTTCAGTAGGGTGTACTTTTTCTGTGTGCAATGCTCTCCCAGTTCGTTTGTTTGTTATTGTTATTTTGTTCTTGCAATAGCATAACTTAAAGGAATAATACAGTATTGGTGGAGATGAGAATTAGGCTTTTAACTTTTTTTTTGCGAGATTCCAAGCATGCCAAGAAAACACTTGTTAAATAGTACAGAGCATACTATTCTACGAGGAATTCAAAGTTTATTTGATGAAAATCGGGTATGGAATGACTGAAACATCCAAAAACAAAGTAAAACAAAGCGATCATAAAAAAAGTGTGGGTCCCACACTTTATAAGAATTGCTCTATTTTGGATATCTCAGCCATTTCAAAACCAATTTTCATTAAATAAACAATGAATTCCTCATGGAATTACATGCTCTTTCATATTTCATAAGAGGTTTCTCATTATCTCACCAAAAATGTTAGAAACCTGAAATTAAGTCTGAACCAAAATTATACAATCCCTTTAACACACCATGGCGGCAGTTTATCCAAACTTTAATCAGACTTCTCTATTTTGCCCCCCCCCCCCAAAAAAAAAAAAGTTTCTTTGAATTCTGAACTATTCAGACATCTCCTATAGTCACGCTCGGAGAGAAAAGAAACCTCTTTTCCCAGGTAATATTTTGGTGTTTTATGGCAATTTCGAACAAAACGCAGTGACGTATATTCTCCTTATTGATATACAGGTAAATCTACTTTCAGAATATTTCTAGTCGATTGCGTGATATTTCAAATACACGTACCACAAGCCTTGAATCTTATCAGAATGACTTTGAAGCTGGTGTTTCTACATGCAGTGATTTGCATAAACGTCTTTTCTCTCTCTCTCTCTCTCTCTCTCTCCCTCTTCCTCTCCTTCATGAGGCAAAAACAAAATCAAACAAAAATTATCAAACCGATGACTGCTCTTAGGCTGCGTTCACATAGAAGTATACTATTCGGGTATTCGGGTTCGTTTTTCGAGGGCACGCGAATAGCTTGAATCGAACGATAGGATTTCCTCACACCGGTTCACATAGGAGGGCACTATTCGAAAGTACCGAAAAGCTGCGAAAAGTATAGCAAAGTGGGAATCGAGCTTGTTCGATTTTCTTGCACCGTATACCGTCTCTCGTTTATGAAATAATGACACTTTTATTCTGGATTTGCCCTTTAGCAAAAATAAGCATGTAGACTGACATTCTGATGCAGTTTAGAAATTGTTAATAAGATTTTCTGGGATGTAAGAGGAAGAAATCCTCACTGCATGGGATGGTGAGTTGACGATGCGGGTGGTGGTTTACTCGGTGCCCGAATAGCGAATAGCGAATAGCGAATAGCGAATACCGAATACTTCTATGTGAACGCAGCCTAAAGTGCACTCCCGTTCTAACGAAAACGGATATAATGCATTTTCGGATACAACGAGATAAAACTCGGGTCCAAAAATCATCATCTACATAATCTTTATACGGCAACTTTGTTTGTTCGGCAATATAACAAAATTTTGAGATAACGAAAGAAAACTGCCGGTCCCGAGGACTTTGTTATAACGATCATCGCCTGTACCTATCAAACGTTGAGTCACGCTGTGAACCTGTGGGCCGAAATTGGACTCACGTCATTTCCGGTGGCGCTGTGCACTTTACATTCTCTGGGTGAGGATATTGCTCAATATATGGGATTAATTACTAGTAGTTTCAATGAAAACGGGTTAAGATTTGCTCATGTAAATCTTTGTATACTATTTCCCCCCCCCCCTTTTTTTTTTTTTTTTTGCTTGTACAATCCCATACCTGTATTTTTGCTTGACCAGTTTGTGCCGTCTGATCCGCTTTCGCTGTTTCCAGTAGCTTCAGACCTGCTTTTATGCACTCCTTCGGGTGAAAAACTGCTGTGCTGGCTCAGCGAACGACTGAAGTGCTCGTCCACAATTTTGTCCAAGTCTCCGGTGTAGAAGGTAAAAATAACACACCGAGAGTTGACATAGTCCGCTTCGGAGGCAGGGCCTTTGTCCACACTCCCCGATTCCCTCTCTTCCTTAACCCCCAACACCGACGAAACCGTCGCCAGAGAGGACGGGGTAGAGTGAAGGGACGAATGCGCCGAGTGGCCCTGGCTGCTTCCAGCGCTGCTGGCACTGCTGCCCACGCTGTGCCCAGTGTAGTGCGCTGGGTGATGGAAGTGGGGGTGATGGTGGTGCCCGGGATTTGCTGTGCTTGCAAAGGCCGACAAACTCGGCGTGTGGGGGGCAGAATGGTGGTGTGTCGACGTCGAGCTGAAATCGACCGCCCCGTCCATTCCCATTCCGTCTTGCATCTTGTAGTGCCCAAATTTCTACATGCATACAAAATGAATACACATCACTGCATGGTCGAAACACTTGATTTCTCATCAGTGAAAGGTTGTCTCGTGCACGAACAGAAACACTTCTCGACTGCCAAGCGCTGGCTAGAAAACTCCTCCCATATACCTTTCTCACACGCGTTACGTAATCATATCATAATTTGAGAGGGTATAGCTAACGCTTGACACAACTACTCGAGCTCGGTTCTTTGCTCACTGCAAATTGGAAAATCTCTCCATTATCGTCTGACAAGAATGCATGGCTCGCAGTCACGTGACTACCAACAACAAAAACCAAAAATCCTGGGAATGAAATTTACAAAGAATCACACAGGTGCTTCGCATTCCTTGCACGTCAATAATTCTAAGCTTGCCAGGAACGCGTAACCGGTATAAGCCATGCAGTAGTAAATCATTAATGTTGGGATTGTTGGAAAAATTAGATTTGCTTCTTGATGTGTGCTTTTATTAGATGTCCCGATATGTAGAAAGCTCATAATCTACTACTGATGTAAAAAAAAAATGGAATTATATGTCGGGATGACACAAAGCATTTTCCACCAACTATAAAGCCGATGGCGATCATTTTATAGCCCCACGATGTATTTTTTTTTTTATTCAGAAATCAAATCACTCATGTATTTTTTTTTTCATTTTACAGTCACTTAGAAATCCATAATTAAAGAACAAACGAGAAAGAAGGTTACTGAATAAAAGGACAGACAACATTTCAATTTCAAATGCAACTTCCCTGAGGCGATGGATCTCATAAAACCAGAAGTAGACATAATCTACGATAGAAAAATAATTAAGTTATCCCGATTGCCAACTCGACAAGAGATTGAAAATAAGGTTAGAACTGAAGCCAATTAACTTTATAAACCGAGTAATTTGGCATCATGTTATCATATCACATGGTTTCCTTATCCGTCTAGCACAAACATCTTGTTGCTCTCTATTCTGACTGTATGAACAGGAATTTGTCTCATTTGGATTATCTTTAAGAAATGTGTTCCATGTCATAACTATGTTTAAAGTCGTCATTAATTTTTTATCCGAGAGGATAGGACTGGTAAAAGATTGAATACAAAAACGAAGAAACTCCCTAATTGTTGCCTCGGGACGAAAAACTAAGCTTTATGCAATCCAACTCGACAAGTATTAATAGCTACAAAATAATTGTCATTCAAAATGTTGTAATCTTTATCAAATAAAACTTGCTCGAAAGCTAACCAATGTTAATTTTTCGAGGTAAAATTGCAGGGCTCTTGCAACGACACTTATGATCTAAAAGTCACACTTATCAAAAGGAGCCATGCTCTAACCATTATGCAGTCGAACAAGAGGTATAGGCGATCTTTAATTGCAACACATAATTAGCTTTTGAAGTATATAGGCTGAATTGTATGCCCACGCGTTGTGGCTGAGTTTATAATGGTCGCATTTCAGTGACCTCTAATACATATCTCAACTTCTCATATCTTCTCGCAGTGTCCTTACAGTGTAATTCCTCATCACGTACACGTTTCATGTTGGCTTTGGTAAATGGTGTTAAATATAGGTGAAAACTTACAGAATGGTGAGCATTTTCATCGAACTCGGCATAAATGTGAGAAACAGAGACGTTAGGAAATTTTGAAGCTTCATGTGGTTTAGTGGAACTGATATAATTAGTAACGACCACATAAGCAAACTAGAAAAATAAGGTCATTACTTCACATACCTCCACGTGTCTGGACCAACACACAAATCTCACTGCATTTCCTACTACACGGGAAGTGAAAAATAAAAATAAATTTAAAGAAATGCCTTCCCATCAATTTTTCTAAATTGTTATTTTGCAACATTTGCATTAGTTGCTATGTTAGAAACCCAAATATATAAATGGGTATATCTATATATATATATATATATATATGATTTATCTTTTCTTCTTCTTCTTCATCTTCTTCTTTGTGCAGAAGCCAACGACATTTTTGCGAGTTGATGACATCATTCCCTCAGTTATTGCATAATATCTTGCAGCGACCAATATCACTATCTGACGAAGCATGTAAAATTATGAATAATCAAAGACTACATCTACAAATAATTTCACAGCATCCGATTTTCTCCATCAATTTTGTTCAGCTATTTTGCTGTGGCGTTTGTGTATTTCATAGCTAACTTGTCGTGCAATCGATATTTACACCTGTACACGTATAACTGACCTGAGCAAAGGGACGTTGGTAGAACGAGT
Organism: Diadema antillarum; assembly: GCF_040938485.1. NCBI lineage: Eukaryota > Metazoa > Echinodermata > Echinoidea > Diadematoida > Diadematidae > Diadema > Diadema antillarum. Next base: position 881,806 of record NW_027270911.1, on the reverse strand, counting down.
ATTGGTACCCTTGGTACGCGCTCTGATACATCACGTCCAGACAGCTCATGTTGGCAGAGGCTTGGTTAACAGTTTGACAGAATAGTTAAAGCAGACAGACGTAAGTCAACTCAAGAGAATACTTGTCTCTCCCAACTCGGCAACTCTCTCCCATACACTTTTCCTTCACGCTGATAATGTCACGAAGCCTCTTGTTTGGCATCACTTCCAAAGATTGAAACGCTGGCACCCGATGGTGCTATTAATTATTCACAAATTCTCGGTCTCCTCTTGATAGCGTATATGTCGTTTGATGGGAAATACCTGGTTCATCACTCGTGTTTGTGGTTTGCTTTGTATGGCGTTGATGAAGGGAACACCTTGCAGTTTGTTACAGGTGAGTCACGTGAAGTAGATCATAACACAATTAAAAGTTTCCATGAGAAGAAAACATCTCGGCCCGAGTCCGTAACATGTCGTATCATGTCACCCTTATTTTCGACTTCTGTTGTATTCCGAGTCCTATTTTAAAAACGTTCCTTTTTCTCTGAAGCGATCGAAGGATGTTCATAGTTCTTCCCAGGGCCGGGATTCGATGATGGAATATTACTTTTGAAAGCAGTGTCAGCGCTGATTATCTTTAAGAGCTTACCGACGAGAGATTAGTTGTCACCGACTTTCTACGATCGAAAAGACCAGGTTGAGTTAGAATATACGCGGAGGTAGAGAACATGATGTGGCCGATCTGTCAACATGTGATCAATTCGGTGAATGTTATATCCTTGAGAAGATGATGGTGAGATAGATCCCAAGATTCGAAGAAAGGAGAAACGCTCGGCGAACAATGGACAATGGCTGACCCGACCCATGAGAAAATGTAAATATAGACAGCGAAATGAGTGGAAAACATGAGAACATCAAAGCATCAACAATATCTTTGGTGGTTTCCACTTCAGCTAAAAGCTCGATTGGTGGTGACGTTTCCGTGGTAACGCCAAAATGTTGATCGACACCGCCTCAGTTTTGACAGTGCAAGTGCGCTACAAAGCCGATGAGTTAGTTTTGACGTGGGTATCATTTCCCTCGCATGCTTCCTCGCATCCAAACTGATTCACAGTCTGTAAATTGTCTTGATCTGTGTCCGGGGCCAGCGATGACTGCAAAGGGATCACTAAATCATCCGCGGAATACGAAACACGGACATGATGAATTCGAACCACGCGACTGTTTGTTACGCGATACGACGAATGAATGCCGGTGATCTTGGCCTAGACCACGGTGCTAGATCCGGAGGCGCGTTCCGTAGAGTGGTTGACAGGTTTATGTCCCACTTATTCCGCAAGCCTCGAACGTGTACCCTTTATCTCGACTTCTCTTTCCCGACCCCTTTCCCTCTCACGGTCGCACTTCACCTGAGAAGCGTCTCTCATATTCCGTGTGACTTGTTCAATTGGCATTACCCACATGAATCTTGTACGAGACTCTCATATGGCAATCGCAGGATTTGCTTGAGGGAGGGATAATGTTATGGTTGCTAGACTTAAGTGTCCTTGTCACACCCTGATGCCGAGCCGAATTTCCGACATTCTTCTGCGCGATCCTATCGTTTGCGGCCTAGACGAAGGATGCGCGGTTCGTCTCACGCTCTGGAGCGCGGGATGCCATCCCCGCTGTAAAAGAGTTCTCATGCACTTCTGAGCTACGCGCCAGGGCAGGTCTCGCTCGGACGGTACCCGCTCCAACGACGAAATACACTTCAACTATTGGTCTACCGCCTTTGGGCAACGAATTCGTTCACATGGGTAGAGAAGTGGTAGATAAAAGAGTCGTGTGGCGCCTCGGACTCTCCCTTCAGCAAAGGCAGAACGATAGAAAATTTCGGTGGGCGTTACGACTGCAGGTTCGCGTGGCACTAGTCTTCGAACTAGACGCCGAATAGTCACAGGGCCTGTAATTTTCTGCATTTCTCATCAACAGTTAAACAATTAAACCATCTTTTTTTATCATTTTTAGATACATGGGACTAATGTCGTTATATCTGTATGCTTTAAGCATTAATCATGAAATTTCAAGAACATCAAATGGGAAATAGCCTATTTGAAATCTAGATGCAATTCTTTTTATTCCAAGTAGTATAATGAGTTTGGAAATTCCCGATTCTTTTCCCGTTTAGATGAATAGAAGACCCTGTTTATTGTTTACTTTGTACTGTTATTTAATTTCTGCTTATTCAATTGAACCACATCGAGTTCATGTCTAACTATATGTACCGTCAGATCAACAGAATGTATGTATGAAGCTTGTAGGCATTTCACTTCGCTATGCAACAAGGCACACTTGTGTTGATTATGTATACTATTTGATAAATCAAGGCATAAAAAAAAGAGAATGTCTTAGCAATCCTTTTCGGTTTTTTTTTCTTTTGAGAGTATTTTATCGGAAGCACATGTCGAAAATGAAATAAAATGAAAATGACATACAGTTAGATTAAAAGATAATGATAAAAAAAATCACAACAATATTAATCTTTTCTTATTTCCATTATGTGAGAATTCTGTCTGCTATTATAAGGTATACTGCATAATTATGAAATGAATCTTTATCATCTCTTGTCATGGAAAGCATACCAACATCTTTAAACTTTTGACCATTGAAATCACAAACTTTCCTGACATTCGGCGGGAACCCTAATGACACAAACAAACAAACTAACTAACATACAAACAAATACAAACAAAAGCGAAAAAACCGAAACAATTCTGCAAAAACGTATGTTAAAAAAACAAACATTTCCACTCAAGATGCTGTGATAGACTCATTTATTTTTTCCTGTTTTCTTTCTGTGTTAATAGCGGGGGTGGGCCTCAAACTATCGGTTTTCATCAGGTCTGAACTCTTGAGACTAATTTTCAGGTGAGCGACGGGAAAGTGGTGTTAAAGTGAGCCGTCCGTGTTTTGGCGTAGATTGGCCCCCTGCGAAGTCTAATGTCGATATATCTTTGTATTAATTGTTTTCCTTTCCCCTCCATAAACATTCATGTGGTGAAATATTATCCATACAAATATGTCATGTGGATAGTGGATAATGTGGATAATATACAACATTATGACTTCCATGTGAGTTAAGAAAAAAAGTGTCCGAGTGTGGATGAAATAGATGTAAATCGGAAACTGAATCTAGGTCTCAAATGTTTGTCGATGATGTATTTGCTCAGACAATTCTTTCTCTTAGATTTCTTCGTGTGTGCAATGTCCACCCCTGAAGAGAGAAAGAAGTCAAATATACTCGTTTACTTTTCACACCTTGCCGACAATGTAATGGCGATCCACAATTAGCTTTGGATGGACATTGTCCGGATTTTTCCCCCTTCTTCTTACAGACAAGACGTACTGCATCATGAGTTTACCCTGGCCAGACATACAAATTGAACGACTGCACTCAGAATGATGGACTGTGCGAACTCTCTGAACATTTTTTATCTGAAGTGGACAAGCTAATCGTATGGCTTTTTGTTATCACAGTGTGGCGGGGTGGGGATGGGGGGAGAGGGAGGGAGGCGGAAGAAGGGAAGGGAGACAGAAAAGGGGTTTGATAGACACAGACAGACAAACAGATAGATAGATAGATAGATAGATAGACAGACAGACAGATAGATATATAGCCTATACTAGTAGATAGAGATAGATTGATTTATTGATTGATTGATAGATTGATAGATAGATAGATATAGACAGACAGATAGACAGATAGATAGATAGATAGACAGACAGACAGACAGATAGATAGATAGATAGATAGATAGATAGATAGATAGATCTATACTCGTAGTCAGCGTGGAGACAGTGCATTGGTATTTGGCCACGAGTTCACTGCTTGTTGTGGCGCTTGCGATGGTTACTTGCGAGTTTGACTCCTGTTTTACTGTCTTGTCGTGTAAAGCAGATTTAACCGTATATAGTTTCATTCTCTGCCTATGTTCACCGACTTTTTGACCTTCCAATCATCTATTGCTATCCTAATAGCAATGCTATGGACATTCTGATGATAATTATGATGATGATAAAATTGATAATAATAATAATGACAACAACAAGAAAAGTTATTTTATCATTTCTCTTCGGTTCTACTATTTTAAATTGTTCCCTTTCACGTCCCTATATTAAGGGCATAGAATTTGACGATCATTTGATGATCACGCATAAGAGCCGCAGGGGAACTTAAGCCCTCCCGCTGCATGAGGTTACTTATGACTACTCTTTTTTTTACACAGCCCTGTTCTCCAGTTGCTCAAGGATATAGTGCGTTAATTCAAAAACTCTCTTTCCCGAACTCTCTTAGATCTCTCTTGGCTTATTTTCATTGGTTATTTCTTTCAAACTTGCTGATTAAAGAGTCGTTATGATGGCGATACTCAAACACGAAGAAGGAGAAGAGACAGTATTTAAAGAATGGTATTAAAACTGGCGAGATTTCCTCCTGTATCGGCCGAGTTACCAAAATCTCGCTACCCAGTTTCATGCGCGATGTGGCTCGCGCGCTGAATAGAGCTGTAATGGCCATTGATTGGGGAAAAGTTATTATGGCGCGTAAATATTGACATACTATCTGCACATTGTGGACCGTTGGAAGGAAATCCTCGTGTTTGTATGTTTGCCTACTAACATGTACGCCATCTTCCCTGCTAGTTCGTTTACTTCTGTACCACTCAATTCATTACCTTTATCATTATTTGTGTAGAGATTTGTACAACTACTATTATCATTATTTTCTGTATATGCACCTCAGCAACTATTGCTCCTGGTTTTTCATAACCATCATGTCATAACCAACGACAAGGCACGAGAGTGTACAAACTGCCTTAAGGAACCAGTTAGAAATATAGAAAATTGAAGCATCGACAGCAATTACTCCGGTGCAATTTGGTACAAATAACAACAGGAAAGGTCTGTAAATGGGTGCTGTTCGTTATTCCGAAGGTTCGCTATTCCGAAGGTTCGATATTCCGAAGGTTCGTTAATCCGAAACACACAAATTCCCTATACCAAGAGGTTCGTTAATCCGAAAATGAAAATGGGTTCGTTAATCCGAATATTTGTGGCGTTATTCCGAAGGTTCGTTATTCCAAAGATTTGTTAATCCGAAAATGAAATTCGGAATAACGAACCTTCGGAATAACGAATCTTCGGACTGAAGAGCCTTCGGAACAAGAGACCCGCGGGTCTAGCGCTCACCTGAGTATCGCAAGTTCACCTTTCACGCAGTCACTAATCTAAATTATTCACAGCTCTACCAAAATTTGACCAGGCACTCTCAAGTAGAAGATGAAAATGTACAATAAGGTCCCATTTTTTTTAAAGATTCCTTAATTTGGGGGGATTGGGGCCCCCTGGGGCCCTCTGGGTGGGGCATGGTGCTCATTTTGATAAATTGTGATCCTGATCCCCTAGGGATGCTACTTGCCAAGTTTGACGAAAATCCATCATGAGGTTTTCAGGAAGAAGATGAAAATGTACAATTTAGGCCCCCATTTGGACCTTCCCAACCACCCCCCCCCCCCCTCCCCGAGGGGCACCCCTGGATCTCCTATGAACAAACTTGAAACTACAGTCATTAATGTACTCACTCATAGTATTATCTTAGCTCTATAACTTCTGATACTAGAGAAGATTTTAAAAGATTCCTTCATTTTGGGGGTGTGGGCCCCCCGGGGGCCCCCTGGGTGGGGCATGGTGCCCATTTTAACAAATTGAGATCCTAACCCCTTAGGGATGCTACCTGCCAAGTTTGGTGAAAATGGGTCATGGGGTTCTCAAGAAGATAAAAATGTACAATTTAGGCCCCATTAGGATCCCTCCTCACCCCCCTCCCCTGGGTCCCAAGGGGGGCACCCCTGATTCTGCCATGAACAAACTTGAAACTACAGTCATTAATGTACAAACTCATAGTATTAACTTAGCTCTATCACTTATGGTTCTAGAGAAGAAGATTTTTACAGATTCCTTAATTTTGGGGGTTTGGGCCCCCTGGGGCCCCCTGGGTGGGGCATGGTGCCCATTTTAACAAATTGGGTTCCTAACCCCCTAGGGATGCTAGCTGCCAAGTTTGGTGAAAATGGGTCATGGGATTCTTAAGAAGAAGATGAAAATGTACAATTTAGGCCCCATTAGAACCCCTCCCCACCCCCCTCCCCTGGGTCCCAAGGGGGGCACCCCTGATTCTGCCATGAACAAACTTGAAACTACAGTCATCAATGTACTAACTCATAGTATTAACTTAGCTCTATCACTTCTGGTTCTAGAGAAGAAGATTTTTACAGATTCCTTAATTTTGGGGGGTTTGGGCCCCCCTGGGGGCCCCCTGGGTGGGGCATGGTGCCCATTTTAACAAATTGAGTTCCTAACCCCCTAGGGATGCTACCTGCCAAGTTTGATGAAAATCGGTCTTGGGGTTTTCAAGAAGAAGATGAAAATGTAAAAAGTTTACGCACGACGCACGACGGACGACGGACGACGGACGACGCACGACGCACGACGGACGCCGGACGAAGGGCGATCGCAATAGCTCACTTGAGCCTTTGGCTCAGGTGAGCTAATAACGAACCTTCGGAATAACGAGCTGTAACCCTATAAATATGGTTGGTAACGAGAACATTCATGGTATTGTATTGAGTGGAACGGGTGTTCTTTGTATGGGGAGGGGTCTTGACTTGCAACCGCTAGAATCACAGTGTGAAAAACATTGAAAGAAACTGTCCTCTGATTTTTTTTCTTTTTTTTTTCTTTCTTTCGCGAATTAATGGCGTTCGAATAATGAATTTGTGTTTCATTTCGTCGGAAAAGATATAAGAATATTGATATTCATTGTGTATTCATTTATATTCATTACAGGAGGGGCACGAGACTTTGTATCTTTTTTAATCAGGATGTCCTTTTCCTTCTTTTTTTTTTTTTGTCTTGGGCTTTCCCACTTCTCTTGTTTAAATTTTCATCTGCTTGTTATCGTATTACTGTTTTATCAGTTTGCTCCTTGAATTAATTATGCATGTTATAAAATCGTGTTGGCTCGTATACTCGTGACATACAGACAGTTCGATAATATCATCTCCGAGTCCTCTGATCAAAAGTCGAAAGTTTTATCGAGGTTGCTTTTGAGCAGAACCACGATGGAAGAGGGGAAACTGAATCGACGCTTTAACAACACGATAATTACCGCCGCCGTATTTGCTCGCTGTTCAGCGAGACAACATGCTGGATTTTCGCACCACACTTCAAAAAGTCCACTTCCAAATAACAATGGACCGACCTGTATTGATATGTTGTATAGTTCTCTTTGGCATTTACGTGTCATTTTGATCGCGGACAGACTGAACATCATGAATGTCGTGCGTGCCACAGGAGGTATACAGACATCGCTGGAAAAAAAAAGAAGAATACACACACACCGTGCACGCGCATACACCCCCTCCCCTCCCCTCCCCTCCCCTCCCCTCCCCTCCCCTCCCCTCCCCTCCCCTCCCCTCCCCTCCCCTCCCCTCCCCTCCCCTCCCCTCCCCTCCCCTCCCCTCCCCTCCCCTCCCCTCCCCTCCCCTCCCCTCCCCTCCCCTCCCCTCCCCCCCCCATATCGAGCCCAAGACTTGTCGTTGGTGGAGAGTACATGTGTGTACATGCAGTGAAGGGGTTTTGATTTATCAAGATTACATGCTGTGAAATTGACCTGTTCAATGAGCGTATTTTATTATGTTTCCCATGGATATGTTTATAATGATATATATGTTTACTGGTGTACTTCTAAAATTTATATATATTCACTGGTGTATTATGTATTTCTTACAAATTGATAAAATGATATGATTTGTGTGTAAAACTGGCGCAAGTGCGCCATAAAATAAGTATTCTAATAAAGAATGAAAGTGATATCAGGGTGTGAAAAATGGGAAGAACTTTTTGCAGATAACTGTACTGTATAAGACATTTTGACACATAGGGACTGAAGGACTGTAAATTCGGTTCAGGTCATTAACGTGTCAATGTGTACTATAAATTTAGCTTTTGTGCTGACAAACATTGCTGCACACACACACACACACACACACACTCACACACATACATTACACATATGCTCATACAGGGAAACATATTCATACACTTAAAAAAATATATGTTCAAGAATGTATTTTGAGTGTAACTTCCAGACAGCTCCCATTACTCCTCTCTCTGACCTGCACTGTTTCTACCACATCTTGAACTGCTTCAACAGTTACAGTAGTAACAATTAATCAAATCCTTTTGAAGAAGAAAAAAAAAGGAACAATTTTCTATTGATTATATGTCCTTGTCTGTGTTTATAATAATATGCAACTACTACCATCCCCTCCCCCCCCCCCCCATCACAGATCTACATACATGCGTACTCACACGAAAACAAACACATCCCACAAGACAAGGAAATGCTACTATAATGCTGAACACATACTTTATGAGTAGAGTTTTTAAATTTGGTTTTTATTGTATGTAATAGGAACTTAAGCTGCCATATAGGCAGGCACATGAAGATACATCTTCAGAGCTAAAAGAAAATAACATTAACTACAAAGTCACAGAACCCCCCCCCCCCCATCACTTGATATGGGTACTTTCACATTCTAAATGTAGAAAGCATTCACAAACGTAATTGTGAAGCACATTGAAACCATGTTTACCCAAGATGGTTGACAAGAAAAAAGTTATGTATAGGTCTACTCTCTCTGTTTGTTTTACAAGGAAGAGATTTGTCCATGGTGTGTTCTCTCACACATTAAGAAAACGACCTGGTTTTAGGCAAGGATTTTCTGCAACGGTTTCCGGAGATTGTAAAAGACTTTCGATATGTGGCTCCATAACTTGAGCACTTGGATAGTTTGTAAGGATCCTATCCCATTATCCCATCATATGTGACTTTGATAAATATTATACAGCTGTATTACTAAAATTTTGTACCACTTTGTTAATACTCCATAATTTCATGCCACAAATGCATCTATCCAAAATAGGGGAGGTTTTCTCACTGAAAATGTTAAAGTACACCAGTATGATTTGTTCCTATTATCATACCATCAAAATCTAGCTGACTCCCCCCCCCCCTTCTCTCTCCTCTATACATGTGTCTGTCAGCTTTAGGATCATAATTTATGTATGTAGTCACTGGTCAGTGAAGTTACAATAACTGCAAAGAAACATATATCAATACATGTAGATAAAGCCTCCTCTAGACTTTAAAATGATTTCAAATGCAATAAGTATACATAAACGTGGACCAAAGACTTAAATTAGATCACTCCCTTCATAATTTACATTGTATGTAAACACAAACATGCATTCCAAGTGCTGATGAAGAAGAATGTCATCACAAAATCTGTTTTTTTTTTTTAAATGAAGAATTTGATCATAAATGATGGAAGGAAAAAAAAATCTTGTCAATGATGTAAAGCTACTCATAAATGAACTCATTGTAGGGGTTGTATCAACCCATGTAATCACATTAAACATTCCGTAATAGAAAATGCAATTTAAATTACAGTGATACTTATATTAAGCCTCTACTATATTACCATAATTTGTATCACAAAATCAAAATGTTCCCTTAGTGTCATTATATCTATATATATGTATTTCCTTTGGAACATTTTGTTTGCAAGGAAAAAAAATCATGACAAGAAATGAAATGAAGTAATAAGCACTTGTTTAGATGAGGGATAGTGCAAACGTGATTGAACAGATGAAAAAAAAATGTTTGTACTCATCTTTGCATATTTCTTTGAAAAAAGAAATTGCATTCCCTAAAGATATTAAGAGTCATGTATCAAAAAGGAACATCACTGATTAGAAATTGAGATAATGAAACATAACTACAAGTTTAAGGCAATCATAATAATGCATTTGAGACATATGATATTTCATATTCTAATTTAATCTAAAACGAACAACACTGCCCTGATTCCACTCCAGAAATTTGGCTGATTTCATCTTGACAGACTCAGGACTCAATTTCAATATGACACTTCACATCAACAACATTGAGAAAGGTATAGAAACATACACGACTACTAAAAAGCAACAATGATTACAAACCACATGTACAGCAGTTTGTTTAAATCTAAAAATGAATGAAAATAAAATCACTCTCAGTCGTCAATGGGCAACCATACATATACAAAAATACTCTTTTGAATAGGTGTTAGCTTGCTTTTGCCTTGCAATATATGCTTCTTTTTCATGTGTCTGAGCCATAATTTCCTCTTTTGAAATACTACAAAGGTTATCCTCCCATGAAACATAGAAAACCTTACCAACTATAGAATAATTGGTTATCAAAACATTTCTTGTGGAGTACAAATATTCTCATTTCAACCAAACAGAAACCACTGGGTCATATTTTGATGTTTTAGGATCACACTCTATTTTTTATTATTTATTTATTTATTTATCTATATATTTATTTATTTATCTATTTATCTATTTATCTATTTAGTTATCTAGTTATTTATTTATTTATTTATCTATTTAGTTATTTATTCATTTATTTATCTATTCATTCATTTATTCATTCATTCATTTATTTATTTATTTTGTTCACAAAGCATGATAGAGGTGGAATGCTATAAATACTATACACAGCAGAGATAAGAACACAGGTACTACAAAATCATACAAAAATATCTTTGGGGAATAACTCCACAATTTTTCCCCCTCACGGCATGTCAAATGTAACCTTGTAGCTGTTTAATGGATGGATTAACTCCTATGCTACTGCTGGTGATTTGTTTGTGTACTATGTCAATGAGATTTAGTGATGCCAGTATCAGGAGGTTTAAGTTCTTCATGATTTCAGTAGCTCATCATGTTTTCATTACATGCTTCAAACTTCATAAAAGTGATGAAACAGAAAATATTCACATAAACTTACACTTGCTTGCTGATCAATTTACCAATGCTTCAAGAGCACTTTACTCTGCCTGATTACATATCCACTCTTCTACGATACTTGCACCATGCTGCAAATACAATACTCTGCGAACATTTTGTCCAACACAAGCAAAGGAGTGCTCTTTCAGAGAAAAGATGGTTGAAGTCTCGATGATGGTCAAACATGGTAATCTTTTCAGAAAGCCTACATCAAATGTAGTGCCAGAACTTCAAATGACCAGACTTCTGAATGCTTGTGACTGTACAAAGCTAAACTTTGCTGTAAAGATTTAAGGGTTGCATCCAAACTGCCCGCAGTCTGACTGCAAGGCTCCTCGGCTACGTCGCTGAGTGAAGGAAGAAACTGGTGATCAAATCCACCGTACCTGCACGCAATAAAACAAAGAGAAGTTGGAAAAGAATGCTCAAGAATATGATATGATATATACCTTCAGAAACAACAATCCTTGCCTCACACAATGTACTATTTGAATCATATAATAATGATTTGATGCTGTCGTTGTTTTATTTTCTTTTAATTTTCATAGGGTGAAAATGGACAAATTTCCTTCTTCAATGGAGGCAGAAAGCATGGAAAACCAAACTGCAATACACCTTTGTGAAGTATAAATGTAAATCAGGTAAGTGCATCAAGTAAGTTCATCCACACCCTCGTAGCTTACTGTCAAACACTGATGTTTGAAAGTTTCTCCCTTTGTGTACAAAAATGTTATTCAGGAAGACAACCCCCTCCGTATTTTTTTTCTTCAAAAGATGAAACATCACATGACATCTTTGCTTAAAGTGCACATACTTCCCAAATGCTCAGACTGCGATGTATTATGAGGCGAAATATTAGGAAGCACATACTGATATGTATTTTGCCTTTTCCTTTGTAAAAATTGACTCAATATTGCACAGCGTCTCAATTTTACTCCACTGGCTTGTGAGTAGTTTTCAGCAGCTCATTTTCTGTACCTGCACAAAAATCATACTTAAGCTCTCCTTTGTTGCATTTGAACTGTGTGAATACCCTCAAGACTTGCTTTATTAGGGCTGCTGCACTCAAATAATTTGTTTCATTTTATGAAAATTCCATGTTGGAAATACCATTTTGATTAAGTCACACACATGGGCTCTCATATGAGCACAAAGTTTATCATACAAAAACAAGGAAAAAACTACTCCATAGAGAGCAAGCTGTAGTGACTGGTATATTATGTTGTTGTTGAGTCTTTTCTGTTGCACCATACTTGTGAGAAGCTTGGTTGAGATGCCTTGCTCAATTTGCCATGCCGAGTACTACCACAGCACGTACTGTGTCCTTAACAAGCAAAATGGGACAAGGATATCTTTATCTCCACAACAATCCAAACTTGATTATAATCAAGTTGTTTTTGAACCTCTGGCCTTTGTCAAAGGCCCTCTTACATTTAAATTGATATTGCTAGAGAAATGAGCAAAGAGTCATCATGAAAAACAGAGTTGAGCCGCCCGTGAGCGCTTAGCCCCAACAAGAAGGCCTTTGAGAACCCATATGAATTTCTTAAATCATCCCTTTCAACCACTGAATATTGCCACAAATGCTCAGTAGCAAACAGCACAATCGATCTAATCCTGATCTATTCTGCAACGCCCATGCATATATGAATATACATGTATATATTGCATATATGCATATATAGGGTTTGGCATTTGCAGTGGTCCGGTGGCCCAAGGGCCACTCAAACTTCATATTGGGCCACCAAATTTCCAAAAAGGTTATCTTTTAGTGGCCTGATAAGACAACTAGGATTAAAAATGGATTATGTTTCTTTTTATTTCCAGCCAATACATGTTTTTTAGGCCACCAAAATTTAAAATCTAAAGAAATTACTGGCCCAAATGGGCCATCAGATAAAAAAAACAACAACTTAGTGCTGAGCTCTGTATCTATACTGACCACCAGCCAGGAGGCAAATTTATCAATTTTAATGGTTGAAGTGACTGTCTGCATTATTTGGTGGCTAGATCATTTCGTGGAAACGGTGTTAAGCTCTCTCTCAGGTAGTGAATGATAATCACATTCACATGGTGATGTGTTCGGTTTTGGCCCACTTTGCTTCAAAGTGTCAGTGTCAGCAAACTGTGTGCGAGGTCTTTGAAAGAGACTTCTGAACCTCTTGTGAAGTGGGGGCATTCGTGTCTTGCCACAGCTGTACACATTCATGGCAAATGAGTCCAAACGGAAGATAGAAGAGCCAAGGGGGAGGGGGGCAGGGAGGGGATGAGAGGGGAGGATCACGGAGGAGGGGAAGAGGAGGAGGAGGGGAGGAGAGGGGAGAGGAGGAGAGGGGAGGAGGAGAGGGGAAGGAATAGGGAGAAAGAAGCAGGGAGGGGATGAAAGGTGGAGAAAAAAATGAGGGGGGAGGGGATACGGAGGTCGCAAAAGGATAAGAGAGAAAGAGAACAAGAGAGAAAGAGAAGGGGTGAGGAGGGGAGAGGGAGGGGGTGGGAAAAGGGGAGAGGGAGAGGAAGGGGGGATGAGAGGGAGCCTGTATCTCCACCAAAATCATGTTGTGTCCAAATCCCAAGAATCCCTGATAGAGATCTCAACATTTTTTCCTTACGTAATCACTTCCCATGGCTGGCTACCAGTCTTCCCATGGCTGGCAACCAGTCTTCCCATAGCTGGCTACCAGTCCCACCCGGTCCCGACTCTCCTGACTGAAAACCCGAGCACTGGTTTCTCTCTCTACATACTATGCAGATATGGCATCTGCATGTCAACACATTTTCCCATTTATAGGCGATCAAGTGTGCAAAAACTGACTGTGCTGACACAAAGTAAGCAACTTAGATAAAAAAAAAGAGCCAACAAAATTTATGTCACGAACGGAAAACTTGCATTGACTTAAACTTCATTGCCAAATATTTCCTAATTTCATCCTTTGGGTCATGCCATTTTCACGCAGTTTTGATATTTTGCCTTAATTTCTCTTCTCAATTTTGATCAACATTCTTTGTAGAGTTCAGTTCTTTTCATTGATAAATTGCAAACAAATGCATGTGTGTGCCAACACATAGGTGGAAATCAAGAATCAGAATAAGAATGATTTGACGTTTTAAGTCTATTGATGTTCAAACATGCCATGGATAAGATTTTATGAATTTGAACATTCTAACATGAGGGAATATTGTACGATCAAAATCTTTTCTCCACACAGATGTTTATTGTTTCACCATCATTTCAGGGGCAATTGGAAAAGACAGTGCATAGAAAGCTGCATTTGCCTCCCCTCCCCCCCCCCAAAAAAAAATCACATTTAATGAAAGCGACGTTGAACTAGCAAACAGATATTAGCATTGTTCTCTTGGTCTATGATTTTAAAAGCCGTTAAAGCATCCGACGAAAAGCCAAAATCCATGGTAGTACAAAAAGGATGCATGAATTTGTGCAGCAGTGAACAAAATAAAGTTATAGTTTTCACCCTAAAAAACTTCAGCATGAGCCATTCATGACCACTAACTAGACAAGAGGGACAGAGTGAGAGCGAGGAAGAAAGAGAAAGAGAAAGCAATGTAAAAGGAGAAAAGGGAAACCGAAAAATATACTGAACTCAACTGTGGTGGGATAGATGGATCAGAACATCTTTCATCATCAAACTTCCTCTCATTTTCAAGCGACCAAATATTTTTGCATCACAAAAGCCAATGAAATCTAATCCCATAATCCCTCCTTCTCTCCCCCTAGTATCCCCCCAGTGGGGACGCCCAGGAGCTATTAGTGTGGCATGGGCCCAGGATTCCCCTGTGCCGCATTGGACTTGGACTGGTAAATGATAGACCAGCCCTTGGGGAGCTCTGCTACTTTTTAAGTTAGTCTCCTCCACCAGTCCCATATGATCTCGTGTCTAAATATAGACCTCAGCAACTTTTTTTTAAAGGGAAATGAAACCCAAATATGAATATTGAGTTAATGCGCAAAATATCAGTTTAAACACATCAGTGAAGTCTGCCAAAAATTAAAAAATCAATTCAAAAGTTAAAATTTTTTCACAAGTTTTGGTACTACTATCGGTAGATCAGAAGACTACAACATTTCATGATGCCAAGCATGGACAACAATATCAAGAAAATACAAAGAGATTTCAACATATTCTTTATTTTTCGAGCTTAATTGAAAAAGCATTTGACTTACCTCTTTCATAAAACAGAAGGAATTACTGATACATTATTCTAAATATATGTCATTATCGAGAGGAGGAAATGTGCATTTCTCACATTAAAAAAAGCCAAAAACAAATTGGACATTTGTCAAATTCTCTGTACATCTTACATCCTTGTCCATGTGTTCCATCACAAATTGTTGAAGTCTTCTTATCCAGCAAGACAGTGTAGTACCACAACTTTAAAAAATTCAAAACTTTTGTACGGATTGTCTGATTTTCCTCACACTTTGCTGATGTGTTCTACATTGTACTAATATTGCTGCATTCACTCAATAAACACAAATATTTGGGCATTAGTTTCCTCTCAGTCTCGTTGGCAAGACATCTATGCACAATATCAAAACCATGAATTTAAAAATGGAGGACCTGAAAGGTTTGGAGTGCTGTAAAAGTGGAAATTTTTGCGGTGAGGAAATTTTTGCGCATTTCACGCAACCAGAAGCTAGCACGAAAATAAACACACATAAATATTTTTGCATGCCATAAGTTCCAATAGATAATGTCCTGATTCCGCAGAATGAAAACGTGCGAAATTCATCTTAACCAGTCAAGCGTAAAAAATTACTTGCAAGAAAATATCCACTTTTTATAGTACATTTGTACACCACTGCTTTAGTTGGTATGGTAGGTGTCCAACCTACCGACCGGGTCCATAACGACCGGCCGCGCATTATAATGGAATTGCGCGTACAGAAAGAAAATGTACGCATGGGACTACGCGCAACGGTGTTCGATTCTTCACTGGGCTACGCTACCGAGTAAAATGTGGCGAAAACAACTAAGTATTCCCTCTAAATTACCGAAATTTAGCAAAATCGAGTAAGGTTTATCGTGTAACTACATATAACCAGGCCTACCTTTGCTGACTCGTTGTTAGATGTAGAGTATCCTTCCGTAATAAATTTGACGATTTTGACCGCAAAATTGTCACCGCCGCTTGTACGATCGTGCACACACGTTACACATATACATGACATAAACATTTTGTCGCCCGCTACGACCGTACGAGTTGATGCAGAAACGAGAAATGAATGTGAAACAACAAACCGACTCATCTAATTTATTTCAATTACGATGAAAAGTTTCCTAATGAAAATCAAGTCAAATTCATCCAACAGTTCCTCAAAAGTAATATCGAAGGATTCAAAATATATTCAAATATTATTGGGGAAAAAATGACGGCTAGAAAAAAACAGCGGCCTGTCGAAAAAACGCATTTAAGTGCCCTTTATACGTATTGTCAGGGTGGTCGGTTGAAATGAGCAGGGCAACCGAGTGCGGAAAAAATGACACCCCACGCGTTCGAAGCCGCCATCTAAGAGCGCGTACCTCAGATCGCATTTTCAGTGCGCGCTTGTGAATCCGGAGTATTTTCTCCACACGTGAGTAAAATTTCAGGCAAATTGTGAGATTTTTCACGTTTCTATTGATAGAAAAACGTTAGGTGTCCGGTATTATGAACACCCAACCATACTCACAGTTCCCTTCTTTATTGATCTGTACACACATTTCCAGAATTTGAATGGATCCTCTACGAAGTAAGCAGTCAAGATCCCGACAATTTTGGCAGAAGATTGTCATTTTGGGGTGTTAAACCGTAAAGGCATTGTTTATCATTTGCAGATGAAAATAAAACCAGCTTTAGTGCTTCAAAATAGTTCTAAAATGTGAGTTAGGGATAGAAACAACCACTGTAAAAATTTTAATTAGTACAAATAATGTTAAGTATTGCTAAGCGTGCAAAATGTGAACAAGTTATATTAAAATTGTTTCTAGAATAAATGGCTACAGTTATGGTTTATTGAAACAATTAGTGATATCTTACAAAATTTTTATGGTAGGATATTTTGTGATATAACTGAAGTATGCATCAAACCTGATAACTTAAAATCCTGTTAATCACTGCTCCCAATGGTAAACAGTGGCTTTCATATGGTGCTGAGGTATGATAATAGTCAGTTTGCAGGCATTTCTTGTTGCTCTTTATACAAGATGAAATGTGCCATTTGTCATGTTCATGCATTCTGGTATTAGATTAAGACTTGGACACTGAAATGCCATGAACACATTGTCTTGAAGTCACAAAGGTAGATTGAATCGAATCCATGGATTAAATTCAGTCTACAGACTACAAAAAAATTGCAAAACAGGCATAGCTGGATGTCTGCTGGCATACGCGATATGATTTCAAGTGCATTTTTGTGGTCGGAATTTGCAAAATCCATGGACAAAATTAAACTACATTTGTGGATTCCAGTTTCAGCAGTGAAGCTCCTTTCTGTCTTTCACACAAGATGCTGTCACTTTTTAATGTGTTTTCTTGAGGCCCTTAACCCATTCTATCCTGAATTCTGAAATCCCCCAAAACTTAATAGCTGTGTTCAGACGGAGGCAGTTTTGGTCGGAGTAACTTCGGAGGATAGGTCGGAGTAGAGCCCGTCTGAACGAGGTCGTGGTAACTTCCTCCGATCGGAGGAACTTACCACGACCTCTTCCTCCGAACGAGATACTCCTGAGTTTTCTCAGGAGTATCTCGCTACCACGACTAGCCGGTCGGAGTAAATTGCCTGTGCGGACAAGCCCTCGGAGTATTTATGAACTTACATGCCTTACGACCTAGGTAAAACTTCCTGGGTCAAGTCGCAATGTTGACATTTTGCGACTACACGTGCGCGTGTACAGCAATTTTAACCTAGTCGATCGCGACGAAGAAGCTAGCGCTCATGCAGAAATTTCCATCAATAAGAATGGAGAAGACAAATGCCACTGGTAAAAGATAATCGCATGGTCGACGAGCGCGGCACTACCACTTCCGGAAGTTACACCGACCCTCGCACATAAATTGGTCGGAGTTTCTTCCCACGACCATCGTGTGGACACAAGGGTCGTGGTAAGATATGCATTAATTTGAATTTTTATTGCCGTGCCATAAATTTTTACTCCAACTAGAAATACGTCTGAACATGGCTATAGCAAAGGCCACCAGGTTCCAGTAGGGAATGGGTTACTGTATACGCTATACAAATATTTCGCGTGGGTTTTATTTTCGCGAATTTCGCGAGTCGGGAGCTATTCGCGAAATTAACAACACGCGAAAATATTACCTTCCAAAATGAATCCCTTGCCTTGATGATACGAACATTTCAGTACTAGTATACCATGTCATGGCTTACTGAACAGACCATATAAACTGGCTAAGCTTGTTTACGTACATATAGCACGTCCACGTCGAACTACTAGTATACACAGCCCAGTCGCTGTAAGTAGCATTCGCACAGCACAGTAGACGGCGCAATACTATTTCTGCAAGAAATTCCACTTTCTTTTGTTTTTGTTTTTTCCATTGCGCCACCACGTTACAAACGCGCGGCGTGTCACCCTTGATTACAGTCATGTGCGCTATAGCTCATGCGTTTGCATGCCGCTACGTCTTTACAAGTACTGTATGTCAACTTTAGGGGCCAGGGCTTCGTATGCTCCAGCTGGTTGCCGCTGAATTTACTCGTACCCCTCGTACCACTCGTCAGAAATCTAGCGCGATATACTCTTAACCACTTCAAAAATGTTGAATTCTAACTTACTAGTTAGCAGAGTGTGGTAAGTTTTTTGCATGCAGTGTATAACTAGTATCATTCTTATTTGCTAGTAAGTTGAAAATTCACACTTTCTTTGCCACTTCATATTTTCTCTGGTCCCCCAATCGCGAATTTAACCACTCGCGAAAATGTGTGACAGCGGCAATTCGCGAAAATTTATGTACGCGAAAATTATAGCGTATACAGTAATTGACAGGCCAAGTATGACCAAGGAGGTTCAACAGATGGTGTTCCAACTGGATATACTTATTCAAACAGCTGCCAGTTTTCTATCAATGCAAGAATGACGAATTCTACAGACTGTGCATTTGTGCCTTTGATGATTAGGGTTCGACACTACATGTACCATCTTTCTGAGCAATCTGTTGCTTTCTTTTGAAGATCGACACAACTCTGAGTACATTTTGCTTGTTCATTCATCATATGAAATGAAATTTCACCTTATGATAAAGTATTAAAAAAGTCAATCCCATCCAGTACTGCAGTGTATGTTCAGAGGTGTAAATCAGAGCCATATATTGTGAAATGATTTAACACTATACCCTCAAGGAAGGCCGATTCTATCTTCTTCTTTTTTCCCTGATCGATTCCGACAAATGAAACTGGTATGATATTAGCT
The DNA here is from genome assembly GCF_040938485.1 of Diadema antillarum. Lineage (NCBI taxonomy): Eukaryota > Metazoa > Echinodermata > Echinoidea > Diadematoida > Diadematidae > Diadema > Diadema antillarum. The sequence continues at coordinate 862,460 of NW_027270911.1, read as the reverse complement.
AACATTATGATATATTCAAGTATAATTCTTATCTCAAACATAGATGTAGATTGGTGTACACACATGTCGCGCCAAGTAATTTTGATTTTTCTATTGGCAATCTCTGTGCAATTCCCATTCATGCATCCCTGCATCTTTACCATTCTGTACTGCTCATCTTTTATAAGTAGGGATGAAAAAAAGTAATTACCATCATAAAGCTGTATTTTCCTTTCAGAGTGGCCGGTCATTATGCAACGGGATGTGAATCAATTGTCTGCTTAACCATGGGCAAATTCAAGTTGGCACATACTCCAAACATTTTTAATGGGCAGCATCAAACATGGAATCAAAGGGAATGAGACTAATACCCCTTTCATAAACTCACCCTCCAATTATCCGCATAAGAATAATGCGGACATTTCAATAAAAAATGCGTTCACAAACTCTAAAAATAATCCGCATTATTTTTACAAGCGCCCGTCCTGAAAAAGGCGGATAATCGTCATGGTAACTGCCCACGTCCCTCCTGCGGGAAAGACAGGTGACGTTCGACCGCACCCAGCAATTATCCGCATTATTTGGGTTTGCGTTGATAAACTCCAAATCTGGTCCCGATGCTGCTATTATGCGGATAATAAAAGGGTAAAAAAAAAAGCGCATTATTCTGCCCCCGCTCCGAGTTTACGACCAAATGTTGTGGATATTATCCGCATTATTGAGTTTATGAAAGGGTTAAGTTGTGTCTATACATGTAAGTCTCATTCCTGTCTTATAAATCTCATTGGTCTGGCATGAGGGTTAACAACTCCAATTTTCACCCACACTATTCTTCTTACTTAAGTTATAGCACAATCAAACATTTCTTCTGTTTCCTTTATTATGGACTGCAGCTGAGATTTATTACTTTTCTTTTCAGTCGTTTCATACTTTGATGATGAGTGATATCTACTGGAGTAACTTGAATAAAAAAAACGCATTGCCAAAGGGGTTGTTTAAAAGACAATATCACCTTCATAATTATGCACAAGGATTGAGAGAATGCAGCAATTTTAGTAGAATACATCAGTGAGAGTTTGAGGAAAATCGGACAATCCATTCGACAGTTTCACAAATTTTTGAAATTTCAGTGCCGCCACTGCTGGACTACAGCTTGCGATGTCGTATGTGTGGAATAGTATAGAAAATTCAACGAATATTCACTTTTCTCGCATAATGAAACAGCACTTGACTTGCCTCTTTCTAAAGGCAGGGGGAATAATATCTCCCATAACATACGTCAGTAACAAGTCAAGGGAATGTGCACTTTTTTCAAAAAATGAAATTAGTGGAATTCTCTTTATATTTTCCTTTATTACAGTGTAGATTGTTTTATGCATGTGACATGCATGCGACTGTAGTAGTCTTCTCATCCACCAGTGACTGCGCAGAAACTTCAAAAATTCTTAACGTTTGAAGGATTGTCTGATTTTCCTCAAACTCTCACTACTGTGTTCTACTAATATTGCTGCATTCACTCAATCCACATGTGCACTTTTTTCAAAAAATTAAATTAGTGGAATTCTCTTTATATTTTCCTTTATTAGATTGTTTTATGCATGTGACATGCATGTGACCGTAGTAGTCTTCTCATCCAGCAGTGACTGCGCAGAAACTTCAACAATTCTTAACGTTTGAAGGATTGTCCGATTTTCCTCAAACTCTCACTACTGTGGTCTACTAATATTGCTGCAAGGTGGACTTGTCCTTTAAACCTCAACGATGAAGTACTTCTTCACCTCACAACGTCCAAATTGAATTCTGGGTTTTACTTGTTCATCTTATTTGAAATGAAAACTGATGGCAGTTATCGTCAAACTCACAGAACAATATTGCATTATGGGTCCCTGAATGCATTTCAAACTGTAAGAAATGATAAGTGGAGCTCCTCTCAAGTCTTTATTACATTTGTCACTTGAAAGTACATCTAACCACTTCACTGGAAGCTGGTGAATAGTAAAACTGATAACTAACAATAGTTTTGAGAAGTACCCTTCTCAGATCTATTTCTCGCTGAGACTATCATTTTTTTTTTTTTTTCATAATCATTTTTTTTAAATAATTGTTTTGGCATGGTCAATTTTGAAACTGTCTGTCCATAAAGACAAAACCCATCCACCTTTTTCTGGTTCGACAATTGGCACTGTCATCTTTTCAAAGACGTACTTAACTCTTACTGTGCCAGACCCAAAACCCCTAACGTGCCAGACGTTTTTACCCAACGCCAGAAAGTTTGCGAACTGGATTGACAATGTAATTTAAAACTGCCATATCTTTGAAACTATTGACTGTTTTGAATTGAGTTCTTCACAACAAATGTCAAGAAATGATTGTTCTTTCGTGTCATGTAGTCAGTTTGCTGTAATATCTATCTAAACCTGAAATATTGCAGAAATAATCGATATCATCAAAAAATGATTCTAAATTTTTGTGTAGTATGGAAAAAAAAGAGTCAGTCGTGATTTTTCTTCAATAGAACGCTCCCTTGACTCTGGGAGAAAGTTTTAGAGCTTCATTTCCTCTTTCAAATGATAAGAAATTTGTCTTACAGAGTTGTATAATTCCAAAGATATTGGCAGTTCAAATTGTCTTTTCAATTGCATTTTCTGCCTTGGTAATTCATTCATAAATCTGTGCCCTTCAGTTCCAGATCCTGTATTTGAAACTCAAGTAAATCCCGGGTCGAGTCCTGGAAGAGTGTCTTTTGTCCACTTGAGAAGGAAGCACCTACTAATCCTTCTTTTGTCTCTACTACGGCCGGGCGTACTCTATTGAAATCGGCAGGCCTTTGCCAGCCGAGGAGTTTGTGTCCACTGTACATGTGCTTAGACAAGAACAAAAGCGTGCTCTTTTTTGGAAGCTAGCGTGGGGACGATAAGTGAAGTTCACTGTCCAAGACAAAAGGATGAAAGACTTGACCGATGAACAAAAGCTTGACCCTCTTTGAGGGACAAATGAAAGCTGCTCCCGCAGGAGAGCGCCCAAGCAGAACAATGCGAGTGGAAACGTATAGACAAAACACGCAGATTAAGTATCATACACACGCGTGGTTTATCAATGAGAAATTTGATCTATACACATCTCGCAGAGGGTGCGCTCTCTGCGGATTTTCCCGACGCGAAAAAAATATATCTAGCTGAAAAATCACGCATTTACTCAAAATTTTCCAATGTAAGCATACTAATATTTTTAGTGGAAACGATGGATATGCTAATCAGCTTCCAGGACAAATAAGTGGCATTTTCTTGTTGTAATGCATTTTGGTACCACAAGAACTTAAATGACCAATGTTTTTCATGCTCTTCTTAGTCGCCGATCGGCGACCATGGCACGTCAGGACTAAGGTCGCCGTTCGGGGACCATGGCACGTTAAGAGTTAAAATTCATACTTTACCCATAGCAAGACTAAATGCGACGATACAAGCATCTCCTTTAAGTCGACACTTGGGATGCAGAAATTGCAGAAATTTTGAAGGGTCTCATCGGTGCTGTAAAAATAATGGGAGGTATGCGTACTATGGCCTCGATGTGTTCTATACCATGCACTTTGCATTCCCGCAGGAGGTTGATAGGCAAACTTGAACAAGATTCGAGTGCAATTTTATGGCATGCCCCCTTGTAAATGACTCTGCATGCAGAATATAAGGATCTGATATATCAAATTCTCAGCATTTTGCTGATCACAAAACATATGACCTTTATTCCCAGCCTCACTTTCAAGATTGTTCTCAAATATATCTGATTTTACTGAAAACTGGAAATGTTGTTATGGCAACTGGTATGCTTCCGCCATACAGCGTTATTCTCTCAATAGGTCTACAGTATGTACTGCCAATGTAGGGCTCGAAATAAGATTTTTGAATGTCAAGGTCATTTTGAAATAGGCACTTCTAGCTCGAGGTAAAGTGGCCTTGGATACCCCAAAATTTCAAGGGGCATGAAGACCATTCAAAAGGGCATTAAGGCCACTTTTAAAGGGCAGCTAATTCTGGCCAAAAGTGCACCAAGGCCCCCCTTTTTTTGTTCTAAAACAACAAGCAGTGCAATGTAAGGCACTTCGGTTCCAGAATTGCAATTTAACATACACACACACACACATCTCCATATACGATACATAGCAATATCAAATTTACAATTGTATGTAAGGTAAGTCTGAATAAATTCATTGGCCTTTCGATATGGGTGATATGATGGAGAAGCGACGGTCAAGAGAAGAGGGGCGTTGGCATCAGGAATTTGGCAATTGCTGAAAAGTTACTGGCATGACGGTGATTTTTACTGGTCTGGGACCATCAGACTGACACCAGTGTTAATAAGCGTTGATGTATACACGAGTTCATACATTCAGACATTGCAGAGATATGAGGGACATAGTGAAATTTTGCACTTCACCTGAACTTTGACCTCTGACCTTGAGCATGTGCACCCCAAAGTTGACAGGCACGGCTTTAAATTTGTCCACTCATACATACATATGCCAAGTTTCGCTTGGATATCTCAAATTGTTCCTAAGTTACATTGTCCACAAAATCTATTTCGGACGGATGGACAGATGAACGTACAACCTCAAAATATAATGCCTCCAGCGCCACTTAGTGGCGGAGGCACAAAAGATACAAGCTGCATCACTCAGTCACGATTGGGAAAGGTTCATTTCCTTTCAATTATATTACAAGCAGCACTCCATAATCTCTTCAACATGACTTAGAACACAAGAGACACTCATTTGTCTGGACATCAAATGAGAATGAACTCTGCAATTTCAACAATCTCCTACACTTCCTATCAGAAGACTTAAAGCAGACCTCCGGATGATTTTCAGATTTTGCATTTGAGTATATACATGTTTGTAACAGAGCATCACCAAACCGACAAAAAGTTGCATGCCCTGATTTCACACGAGGACTCAAAATAGAAATAGGTGAAACGGATCAACCTAGTCAATCTTGAGTTTTTCATAATTTCTGTAAGAGCAATTCTTCTACATTATTCGGTAGTTTGGGATCCTAAGACAAATTGGGAAAATGTGTTCTTAGCAGTTTTTCTAGAACCCTTTTTTGTAGAAAAGTGTGATTAGGTATGTCTTAACCATGGCCGGCAGAGCATTTTCAAAAGTGGGGGGGGGGGGGGGGGCCACTTCTGGGTTTCGAGCTAACAAGCAACAACAACAAAAAAGGCCTTCAGCGCAACTTCTGGTGCCACTTCTGGGTTTCTTCAGCTGACAAGCAAAAAAGAAAAAAGAAAAGAAAAAAAGAAGGTCTTCAGCTCATCTTTCTCCTTCCACTTCCGGGTTTCTTTAGCTGACAAGCAAAGGGGCTTCAGCGCAAAAACATAACCTTACCGCGCTCACACTTCAAGGTCTCTATACATCTTTCTAGTGCCACTTACGCACTTCTGGGGTAAAAACAGTGGGGGGCCCAAAGTGGTGACACCTTTTGTATTCCTTTGTATGGTGCAAAAAAAGTAGGGGGGCCCCAAATGATGTTGTTAAGCAAGTGAAATTGTAAGGGAATTACATGGCTACATTATTGGAATATATGAGCCTGCTACATGTGTATGTCATCATCAATGTTAAGGGTGTCATGTTTTGGGTTTTTCAGAGTATTGGTTTCTCCGCTCAAGGACCACAATAAATTCCACTAATCTGTACATGGCACTATCAATTTACAATTGTATGTACATGATGTGAAATTATACAAATCATCTGGGATGCTATGTCTCTTTAAACAAAATTGGAAATAATAGTTAGAAAATGATAGCTGAGGCATGAGTTTTCTTCAGTTTGTCTCCCTCTGTACAAATGAAATTTGTAAGATCACAACGGCTGATCTATATTTTTAACAATCATGTCGGGGAAAAAAAGGAACCAGCAGGTATCAAATTTGTCATCTAATGCTTTCAAAGTAGCGACACTACCTCCAGGCTGTCCCTAGTTGCCGGCAGTGACACAATGAAGTTGGAACAAATTCCCGACCTCTGAATTCTGACATTGTTCTGTTAAGTAGTCCAAGGCGGACAAGGTATATTAAATGAAAGCAAGACCTGGGGGGGCATTTCATGAAGCGTTGTGGTCCGATATCTTTCTGACAAACTGTTACAAGCTACTGAAATCCTTGCATCTGATTGGCTGAGAGCAAATTTGTCCGACAACTTTGTCGGACAAAATGCTTCATGATATGCCCCCTGTTTACAAGAGATGGGGCTGAAAGACTATAAAGAACTCCCAAAATATGAAAAGCATTTAATCCAAGGTAGGGGCGGATCCAGGAATTTCATAAAGGGGAGACACCAATACAAAATTAAAAGGGGGCGCATGCCCTCCCCCCATTTTTTCCTTTTTATTTCTTTTGTTTTAACCAAAAATAAAGAGGGGGCGTGCAACAGGTGCGCCCCCTTCTGGATCCGCCACTGTAAGGGGTAATGATAGAGTAATCTATTTTTTTTAAAATCTTGAATTAGACACAAATATGCCAAAACAAAAGAAAAAAAAAGAAACTCACCTCAGCAGTCACTGGTGGTCACTTTGACTAAAGAAGACCATCATGACTCCTCCCTGACCGTTTCCGTGGTAACGCTCCCTGCATCCTCCTCTCTCCTCTCTTCGCTCCCTGTTCCTTCTTTACTCCCCGCTCCCTTCTCTCCATCCCCGTCCTCCTTCTCTTCGTCCTCCTCCAAGAAGTCCTGCCACTTCTTCAGTCTCTCGTCCCTCTCCTTGTCCGTTTCCTCTATCTTGTAGTCCGTCTTTCCGTCCCAGGCCTGGACCTCCAGCTGGCGCTTGGCAAACCACCTGCATTGAATCAACCCATGAAGTCCTGGGAGTATCAACTTTGCTGCTTGAATGATCATATGTGTGCTCACTAAATTGGCAACCCTGACACTTACCATCCAATTCAACCTGGCAGAAAATCCATCATGACTGCCGTGTCCCTGGCACGCACGCATGATATGTTTACTGCAGCGGGCGGGAGCTGGTTGCAATATAACATAAAATGCATTTGCATATGCATGCGTGCTTGGGACACCACAGTAATGAGGGATTTCACTCCCAGGGTGGATCTGTCTATATGAAAGAAAAAATAGATGAAAAAGTTTAACTTACTGAATCTGCACAATATCAGAAGAAAAAAAACAAACAAATAGTTTGCCAATCACAGACAGAAATACACATTCTCTAAAATGCTGCCGAAATAAGCATCAGCTATGAATTTAATAACATGTTTACATCCATCAGGGAAGAATGTTTCTTTGACTTAGACAATTTTTCAACTTGATTGAAGTTGACTTAGTCAAGGTTGACTACGGTCTCTAGTTTAGAAGGATACGTCAATTCACTTCGGTCTTTACCTGCCATTTAGGGCTTTTATACAGCTGTCAGCATTCTCGGCATCTTTGAATTTGACAGAAGCCACTCCGTCGGGATGGCGCTGCAGAGAAGTATTCAAAGACAATTCAATTCAATTCAATTCAATTCAATTCAATTCAATTCAATTCAATTCAGTTCAATTCAATTCAATTCAATTCAATTCAATTCAATTCAATTCAATTCAATTAAATTCAATTCAATTCAATTAAATTCAATTCATTTTCAATCATCCTATAAAAAACATTCCAGGAATACTTGTATGAAGAGCACTTACCTACTTTAACTTAAATATAATTTTTTAGGATTCCTTGAAAATGATTTAAAAAAAACTTGTACATGCACACACATACCCACCCTCCCCCCCTCCCTCGAACACAGTCATGTGCACAAATCTCATTTTGCTCTGCACTAAATTCTTAAATCCTGTCCTTTACAATTATTTGACCTTTGACATAGACATCATTTGCAAAGAGTGGTGTTTGAAGACATACGTGGCCCTACAGTTTTCAACAATTCATTGAAAGTGTGCTCTGTGACAAGGCCGACTTTAACATCTCTCCATCCTATCTGCAGCATCAAGCGTGCAAAGCAGATTACGACGTTTAGTGTCGAGCAGAGAGGAGATCAACTCACGTCGAATATGAGTACTTTCTTGACTTCGCCGAACCGCGAGCACTCGGACTGCAAGTCGTCTTTTATCTCCGTGATAAGCGTAGCGTCCTCCTGCAGACAAAGAATTTGAAATAAGAGACAGGATCAATGGACAGATCAGTTTCATGGGTCGTACGTTAGAAAAACTCTGCACAATCATATCATCTTTATAGGAAGTGTCAGCGGCACATTAAAAATGCATATTCTTGTCCGCTTAATTTCTACTGTTCAATATGAGAGCATATAGAACGAAATGCATATAGGCCAACGTATTAATTCCCCATAGGCTACCATTGTTTCTGGCCGTTCAATAATACACCGCATTTTGTCTCGTCTGTGCCACGAGCGCTTGCTGGGTGCACGAATGCTTGCTACTAGTGCGCGAAATTTTGTTACAATTCACAAGCACGCAAATATTCTGCTAGTTACTGGTGCGTCATGAGCAGTTGCATAGAACCTACTCCTTTTTCAGTGCTGAGTCAACTTCAAAGATGAATAGAAGTACAGGTATGGTACTTTTAACAACTTTTAACAGCCATGCAGTGTAACAAATGGTGGCTTTCATTCTAGGAGCATACAAAATGTTCTACCCTCAGGGTACAAAATGCTACTTCTCTGAGATTATGTCTGTGTTACTAGTTTACACCATATGCCATGATGGTGAGTATGGTTTTGGAATTTGTTTGGTGGCTGACAGGTCTAGCATGAGTAATGGGAATCTCAGTGATTGGCTATTGTATATTCATTATAGTACCTGTATGAGGCAAACACAAATGTATGTATGTATGTACGTGTATGTATGTATGTATGTGTGTGTGTGTATACTATGTATATGTACTATGTACAATGTATTTTGTCTCTTTAAGAGTAGATGACTGAGATCAGATGTAAGTGACACCCAAACAGGAATGCACACACCGTGGTACACGGAGCACAAGCCACACACGAAGATTAGCCATTTGTGCTAAGAGCAAGAAGGCCATATCTCTAATGGCTCTGTTTTAGTAGTAGGCTATTGTTATAAATGTACACATAAGTACTGTATGAGCAGCCACAAGGTTGTTCTCCTATCAAGGTATAGATACCACTCTCTTTCCCCTATAATGGAGATTTAGAGAAACTTAGAGGATTTTAACAAATGAATCAGAAATTCCACCGAAAATGAGAGTCAATACTCCTACACAACTATCGTGAGATCATATGGGGGGGGGGAGGGAACTACATGATGGCTGTTTCTAACAGCTAGAAAAAGAATTGCCCAACATATCAACAATAAATGAACTAATGCAGATATGTACACTAGACTATAAGTAGAAATGCATTGAGCACATACAGGTTGATAAGATACTTGGAAATTTACAGTGTAAGTGTACATGTAAACTTTTTTTTTAATGCTACATGAAATGGAAGACACTTTAGTTTTCCTTTTTCCCCACTAATTCACATTGGTGTTTCAGGAGAAGGGCTTAGGTGTAAGAGAGAGAGAAAAAAAAATCAGAATTCTTGTTTTAAAATTGAATGTATGGCTAACTTCAGGAAGCAAAGTGTAGAGGGGACAAATTATTGAAGAGAAAGTTCTGTAAAGGCACTAAAAGCAAATCAAGCATATTTCACCAAAATTAGCACAACACACACACACACACACACACACAAATAAAAGAAAACAAACAAACTAACAAACAAAACAAATAACAAAAACATCTACAACAGCAAAAAAAAAACAAAACAAAACAAAAAAAAAACACAGTGCAAAGTTGTACAGGGTACTTCACCTTTAAGTATTGAGAAAGTACAGAGTCTCAAGTTTAAAGGTATGGTTGTGGGAGGATTACGCGTTTGATAGCTAGTGGAAGAAGCGACAGAACTCCTGGTGGATAATTGGAGCTGTTCACACCCAATTTAGAGACTTATTCTTGGTATGTCCAGTACACCGCATCATCTCGAAACCAGTGGTTGCATCGCAGTGGGCTATGTACACTGCATGCCTTTCGCTTCAAATTCTGTGGGCTGATTGCATACAACTTGTATGTGTGAGTTTATGTGTGTGTGTGTGTGCATTTAAAACAGACACACTCAAGAGACTTTTCTTTTTCTGGAATATGCTTGAACATGCAATCAAATTCATTTTGTTCTTGGCATTATATGTATAGAAAGTTAGATTACGAATCTATGCTTTTATTGAACAGAGTTTGGCTGTAGGATCTGTTCAATTCTAAAAACATTTTGAGCATCACAAGAATCACACAGTTGATGTGAAAGTGAATAGGATGGTACTGACATCATCCATACAGAATTTTAAATAGATAGCATTTCTCTTTTTTCCTAAATCAAAGGGTTGTTTTGCACATGACTTTAAATACACCATATGGGTTCATTTCAGCCACCTCCATGCCACTCGACAAAGAGAAAAATACAGAAGAATTTCCAGCCGATTTCATGTTGTACTTGTTTCGGGGAATGTAAACGTCTGGTTTCCATTACAACATAGTCTCCCAATATTTAAGGACAAGTTCAACCAAACAGATGTGTGGATTGAGTTAAAGCAGCAATATTAGTGGAAGGCATCAGTGAAAGTTTGAGGAAAATCGGACAATCCGTTTTATCATTTTTCAAGCTTCAGCGCCACTATTCCTGGATGAGAAGACTACAACAGTTTGTGACATCATATAGATCGATATGAAGAAAATATAAGAGAATTCAACAAAATTTCATTTTTTAATGAAAAGTACCCATCCTTGACTTGTTACCAACATATGTTACGGGTAATATTATTCCCTGCTTTCTGAAAGGGGCAAGTAGATGCTAGAAAAGTGAAAATATATTGAATTTTCTTTACATTTTCTTCTTTATCATTCCTAGTATGTGACATCATAAACTGTAGCACTTTGTCTTTTCATCCAGCGATGGCTGCACAAAACTTTAACAATTCATAACTTTTGAACGGATTGTCCGTTTTTCCTCTTTCACAAACGTGTTCAACCAATATCGCTATATTCACTCAATCCACACAAACATATATTAGGGTGAACTTGTCCTTTCAGGCTGAACTTTGGAAGAGTCCTTATCGTGTCAGTCTGTCGAGTGGATAAAGAAATTAAGATATTTTAAAGGGATGGTACAGTACTGGTGGAGATGAGAATTGGGCTTTTAAGTTTTTGCAAGATACCACGAAAGCACTTATGATATAGTACAGAGCATACCATTTTAAGAGGAATTCAAAGTTTATTTGATGAAAATCGGGTTTGGAATGACTGAAACTTCCAACAACAAAGTAAAGCAAAGCGATCGTAATAAAGTGTGCGTCCCATACTTTATTAGAATCGCTCGTTTTTTGATATCTCAGCCATTTCAAAACTAATTTTCATCAAATAAACTTTGAATTCCTCGTAGAATTACATGCTCTTTCATATTTCATATGAGGTTTCTCATTATCTCACCAAAAAATGTTAGAAACCTGAAATTAGGTCTCAACCAAAACTGTACGATCCCTTTAAGGAAGACTCCAGTTAAACAGTCATAGATTAGACATTTGATGGTAAGACAAGTGAATGATCCTGCCATCAACAGCTCCCATTGTAGGACATTTACATCCAAATTTATGTCTCCTTTCTGTCTGTCCGTCTCTCTCTCCATCCTTCTCTCTATCTATCTATCTCTCCCTCTTTCTGTCTCTCCCTCTCTATCTATCTCTATCTATCTATTTATTTATCTATAGATCTATTTCTATCTCTATCTATCTATTGATCTATCTCTATCTTATCTATCCATCTATCTCTATTATTCTATCTATTTCTATCTCTATCTATCAATCTATCTATCTATCTATCTCTCTCCATTCATCTATTTATATCTCTATCTACCAATTTATCTATCTATCTCTGCCTATCTATTTATCTCTCTTATCTATCTATTTATCTATCTATCCATCTTCCTATCTCTACCTATCTATATATATATATATATATATATATATATATATATATATATATATATATATATATATATATATATATATGTATACTCTCAATCTCTCTGTCTTTCTTGCTCTTTCTTCCTCAAAGGGAGGCCCAACATTACTATCATCGAGGCTGGTCCCAAGACCCTGTCAACATCCTATTCTTATCCCGGGGCTGAAAGGGGGAGGGTATCCCCTTACCAGGCACTTTGGAGGGACGGGGCCTGGCCCACATTTTGGGTCAAGATGAAACAAGACTGGGCTAAGTACAAAGCTGACAGATACGATCGTGCATGAAGAGATACACAAGAATCGCTTGCTGCTGTATACACAGAGCTCACAGTAATGACTCAAAGAGCATGACATTACAGGTGGCTTGTATTACATGGTGTACAAATGGCACAGAATAAGAATAACTTTCCAAACTCTCCAAACATACCACAATGTACTCTGCACCTTGTTTTATATTTCAACAGCATTGTGTTGTGCAAAGCTACAAGAATCCACTTCTATGGATTGGCATTACACTTTGACAAAAACTGACGTGGCTTTTAGACATCATTTATTTATTTTTTTTTTGGAGCATCAGCATACAAGTACCTCATTAGATATGATATCAAATTAAAGAAAAAAAAAAACAAACCCCAAAAAGACAAAATGGCCAAGCAGAATTGAATTTATGTAATACGTAAGGATAATTTTGAAATAAAGTGGAATATTATTCCTATCATGGCATCAGTTAAAGGTCTTCAATGCACAGTTTACTAGGTCAGAATAAAATGCGTGTTTACTCTTGAGGGCACAACAAAAGGTTGAAGTCGGGTCAAACTCGGAGACTCACAAATGTGCAGTTTGGCCTTGCTCAAACTGATGCCATTTCAGTCATCATTTTTCTTTGCAAACCGGTGCAATTTTTATGATAACAATCTTTTTCTTGCCTGCGTTCATGTGAATCAGAGTGAAAAAAAAACACACAAAAAACATGATTTGAATTGCAATTCAACTTGCACATTTTTAACATGTGTGAATGGGCTTTATGACAAAAAGGATCTGATCATTGTAAAGCAAGATATTTTTCAAGACACGAAATTTTCCCAAATTGGAGCCAACAGCCTATTTTGCAGTGGGAAATTTTTGTGAACTGTCACTGGCATTAAAATGCATCCTGTGTGGACAAAAACTCTTGCATATATTTTAATTTTGTGAATCTTGGCTATCATGAAATTCGCAAAATCAAAATAAATGCATGCAAATATTCCTGGTTTTCCAGTACCAATCCCTTTTCTACACCTAGCCCCAACTCCCCCTTATATCTTTCCCTTATCCTTCTCAACTCTAACCAATGATCAAGGAAGGGGTGAATGACCATGAGGTTTTTTACCTCTGGCCAGACACCTGGACAGTCACAGATGTTTAGAAAACAAGAATGGATGACACCCCCCCCCCCCCAAATAGTGGTCCTGTGTAGGTATAAATACCATGGAGCTACTACAACTCATAGAGCTGAGAACACAAGCACCCACCTAAATTTTACATAATCTGCGTCGTGTGACAATGCTACATGTACCTGGGGGTTACTTTAAATTGCATTATACCCTAACATTCACACAGATTGCTCAAAAAGCTACCTTTACCTCAAACACAGGAGGTGTAAAAAGTATAAAATGTAATGACATGTAAAAGTGTAAAGCAGGAAGATTTTGCAGTATCGATGCCTGTTTTCTCTGCCCTTAGGCAAATAATACTGGTATCTTTTTTTAAAACAAAAAATAAGGAGTAAAAAGAAGCTACAGCTGCATCTTCTGCAACACACTGTAGGCCTATGTGCCATATATTTTGCAAGTTTAATATCTCTTGAATTAAAGACATGAGAGACAAGTTTGTGATTTTGCAACTTTTTGAGAGAAAAAGTTAGCTTATGCCACATTGGAGACAATTTCTGTGAGTTGTTCATTTCGCAAATATGCAGGAGACGCACAAAATATTTCTTACAGTTTTCCCTCATTTTTGGGAGTACTGTGTCATAGAAGATACTCTTCTTTCAGCACCAACAAAAAAGAAGAAAAAAAAAAGGAGACGTTGAACTTGTATTACGTGTCCCTGTTCACCAATGTGCGCAAAAACTGTAGTCAGCAATGATAACAAGATAATACATTGTATGAATTGGAATATGTGTGGTATTCAGCCCTCTGGAAGTGCAGTGCTAATACTGAAGGAACTGAATAAGGCAAGCCATTGTTATCATTCTTTGGTATCTAAAGAATGTTGTGAAATTTTCAAGTTTCACAAGTTCATTCTGAATCTTGAGTGACATCAGTCAAAGGGTGCATTTATCAACTCTTTTTCTTGGCAGAAACAGGTTTTCCAAACAGCTTTCAAGGAATTTTTACGAGTTGATAAACGCAAAGCTGTTTTGAAAGCCCTTTCGGAAAGCCTTTTCGAAAGCCGCAAATTTGTGCTTTCCGAAACAGGTTTCCTAAACAGGTTTTCAGAAACTTGTTTGTAAAAGCCTTTTGAAGTGAGATAAACGCAAAGCTGTTTTGAAACGGCTTTTTACTGCAGTTACGAAGCATGCACGCCTTATATGACCTCTTCTTCTCGGGTCAAATTGTGCAATGCAGCTGTGCAGAGACAGGCCAGTTATCGTGTTCGTGAAGAGTTGATAAACGCAACTTTTTTGGAAGCTGTTTCTAAAGGGCTTTGGAAACGGCTTTGGAAAGGGCTTTGGAAAAGGCTTTTGAAAGCCGTTTTAAACAGGAGAAAGATGATAAACGCAGCCAAAGTTGCGTACAGATTCAGAATTGAAAATAAATTACAGCCTCAGTGGTCTCCAATGAACTTGCACAAAAATCTTCATCTGACTCCTTTTCTTTTGCAAAATATCACTGTATCGTAATGACAACATATCATTGTACAGTTGAAACAATATGACAGCCATAACTTTGTCCAGTTGAAGGGAAACAGTTCAAAGCTACATGCATAGCTTGCTTAAAAAAGAAAAGTTTTATATATTTCATCCTCAAATAAATGCGACATGTTTTGAGGTAATGAGATTGTCCCCTTGGTTAATTTGCATATCACATGACTGTGAACAGTATCACTGTTTCCTGTTTAAAAGTTTATGAACTTCAAAATGTTGTGATATTCTTATCATTTGTTTTTTTTTTGTACAACTGAAATGAAACTTAATCTGCTTGTTTAATTCCATTCTTCTTCATAAAAGTCAAGTTAAACACATTGTGGAGTTTCCCATTGAAAAAACTTTGTTTACTTGTTTTGTTACTTTAAAGACATGGTGTGAAAATACATTTTGATTAACCCTCCCGTGCCATCTCGCATTCTGTACAATAATTCTACCATGACATTCAATTGCAGCTGTTTTACAGCACTGAACTGCCCTGATGGTAATAATTTCCTCATGTAAAACTTTGAAAAATGATGAATTCAGTGTTTTTTCAACAGACACCACATTATCCCAAGCACTAAACATATCAGTCGCTTGTGAACATTCAAACTAAATACAAATGAACTGCATTATAATGATTAGAGACATACATATAAAACTGATAAGAAAAGTACGAAGTTCATATAAAGTTTTAGAAAACATTTTTGGTAACATTTTGGATTTCTCTATCAAAGTAAGCATCTCCCTTCGACCCCCCCCCCCCACCTTCTTGGTCCCGTTATTGATCCAGAGCTGTGAGTAAATACGACCATAGTGCGATTACCTGTCAGCGTGCGTATTGATGGTAGCGTGGTAGCCAGCATGAATAACAGTGGAGTTGTCCATGAGGAATTGGACGTGGGGTATAGGGTGTCGCCTCTTGTGCACCCGATACCGGCCGCCGCACTACCGACAAGCGTACTGACAGGATGGTAGGCTTTCGTGTCCAGGAGTTTTTCTTAATTTCTATTTAAAGTTTCTTTGTGCATGTGTGTGTGTGTGTGTGTGTGTGTGTTTGTATGTATGTATGCTGTGGGTCCTTGTAAATATCTACAAAATGCAATACTTCGAATAGAAAAACACATGACTAATGCAAACCTATAGACAAAGACTAAACCACGACTGTCTAAATAAAAAGTTGAAGTGGGAAGTGGCTTATACATTTTATGTGGGTAAAAAAAGTTCACTAATATTTACAAGAAAATAATCTTGGTGACACTATTGTGAATTCAATTATGATGTTATCCTTGCCAATCACTGAATCATATTTAATGACTAAAATTGCATACTGCAAAAGTGGACATTTTTCGCGCTTGGCCGGATGAGAAGAGCTTCGCGTGTTTCTGATTCCGTGGAATCGAGACACCAAGTACAAAAACATACGGCAAGAAAAAATATTCGCGTGCTTTTATTTTCACGCTAGCTTCTGGTTGCGCGAAATAGGCGAAAATTTCAACACCGCAAAAATTTCCACTTTTACAGTAATGCATACCTAAGATTGGCTCAGGAGGTAGTCAAATGGCAGTTTACATTTTGCAAATAAAAGGGAGCACATAACATGATTTCTTCCCTCCCCCCCCCAAAAAAAAAAAAAAAATATTTAGAGTTAAGAGAGTCAGCTGCTTTAAGATGACCATAGGGACACAAACAATGTTCATACACAATTTCACGTTTACTTGGTATCTTTCAATATCTTATATTTTCCCTGACCATTGAGTTCTGCTCGATGGCCTTCATTCAACATGATTCTTTCCTTTGAGGGTTCTACTTGTCCATAAAACTCCTGGGCACACAAGGCTACAGGTGGAGATGATGCCTCCACCATCTGCGTCTCACGTTGCCAGGCGATGACTGATGCACCGTGGGATACATGGGAATGGCAGAGTTTTCTGGTCCTCTTTCTGAATTAAATTGCTTTTCCCCCCTTTCACTTTATAACATCATGCCTGTTATTTAACATTTCTCATACCGCGTCCTCTACATTTCTCATTTTAGGTTAAATAAAAATGGTTACTACTACTAATTACTACTTCTGCTTAACTACTTATACTACTACTACTATTACTATTACTACTATTGCCACTACCACTACTACTACTACTACTACTACTACTAAAGTGCACTCTCATTATAACAAACATGGTTATAAGGAAATTCTGGTTAAAATGAGGTAAAAATTCAGGCTTAGCATTATCCACTGTATGTTTTTTATTGTTTATTTGAGCAGTTATAACAAAATTTTGACATTAACAGAAAACTGACAGTCCTGAGGACTTCACTATAATGGGAGTCCACTGTACTACTACAATTACTACTGCAACTATTATGTCTTTTGCCAACATTACTACTACTACTACCACTACTACTACTACTACTACTACTACTACTACTACTACTACTACTACTACTACTACGACTACTACTATTCTAATACTAAAAATAATAACAATGATAAACACAAAAATAATTACTACCAAGTAGGAAAAGATTTACAAAGACAGAGTAAGTACGTGTCAGCTACACATGTCAGCTCAACAAGCTCAACAAATTGCCAAGGAAACAGTAATATTCCATTAGAATACAGCTCCAGAATAATGACTGACAGAGAGATATTTTGAAAAGAGATTGAGAGACAGAGAGAATACTTCAAAAGATAAGATGAACCAAGAATACGCCTTCAGGCAGAATTGCAGGACTAAACAGAAGAGAGTACCTAATATTTATCCTGATATGTGTGTACCTAAAGCTAAAGTGAGTAATATACAATTGTAATTATTAAGCTGCATATATCTGCAGGCCATAACAAATCAAGGTGGGAATTGATTCTCTCAGAGGGTATTATGAATGCTCGAAACAATAAGCTCTCTACGTATTCCTGGAATTGTTAATTTTTTTTTTTTTTTTTTTTGCCCACATACACATAAATGTCTAACATTTTCTTTATCACACACAAATAAGAATATTCTATGTTTTGAAGTAATCTTTCGATTCTCTGACAAGAAATCTCCACCAGCGAGGCAGTATAAAGAACTGTTACAGGCAAACCGAGCTTCCTTTCGGAGAGTTTTCTTCCACTGCCCTGAGAAATTACGATTTTGGAAAATGTGCTCCATCCATTCTGTCTTCCTTCTCTCACTCTACTTCTCTCTTCCCTCCCCCTCCCCCCCCCCCCCCCCCCATCACTCACAAAGGCTCAGTGAATACTCCTTGATGATTGGTAGCTCCCGACCTTTGACCCGAACTCAAATTGTGGATAATCTCATGTTGCCCGTATTGAATGACCAAGATAAACTGTCGAGGGCATTTGGACCTCGTACTGCGATGATCAACAAATCCGAGTGAAAGAAGAAAAAAATATGATAGCCGTTCACCGTATTGAAATACTGGA
The DNA here is from genome assembly GCF_040938485.1 of Diadema antillarum. Classification (NCBI taxonomy): domain Eukaryota; kingdom Metazoa; phylum Echinodermata; class Echinoidea; order Diadematoida; family Diadematidae; genus Diadema; species Diadema antillarum. Next base: position 844,141 of record NW_027270911.1, on the reverse strand, counting down.
GCTGAATATTTTTTTTTTCTGTTTCACTCGACAGCACCCATTGCAACTTCACTCCTTATTTTTCTTTTCTTTTTTATCTGTATCTCTCTATCATTATTTGATATGCTTTTCCTCCGTTTACCCCAAAAGTGTTGGTATCTCACTGTTTCTCTAGCATTTGCTTGCTTTTGGAGATGTTTTAAAGCAAACGTACAATATATACAGCATTGGAAAAATAGTATTAATCATCTGGTCTCAGAAATAAGGGAAGGAAATACTTTCTCTGACCTTATTGAGAATATTAGTCAGAATATCAATGAGAAATATGCATATTTGAGTCATGACTTACTCTCAGCCAAACTTACAAATGAAATGGAAGAAATGCAAATGCAACTTTGAAATAACTTTGACAGATGAGATTCTAGGCACGCAGATCCTTTTCTGTTTATGGATTTCAGACTTTTTTCTCCAAAATGACAGCAACTACTAAGGTGGTAGGTACGTAGGACAGCCAATTAGGTGCAAGCTTTTACTTGAGAGTACATGTATGCTTCTCTTTGTACGGAAATGTACAATGTAGGAATGGCTGAATAAGGGTTGAACAGGTCTATTACTGTCAAAGTGGTTTCTTTCGCGGTGGTTTTATTTTCGCGCTTTTCGCGCTTTGAGGTTGAACCGCGAATTTAACATCACGCGAAAATGTTTTGAACTCGTCGCTTGTTACAACGCTATCATTACCGACCGCGAATTTAAAGACACGCGAAAAGGTCGGCACCGATGGAAATCGCGAAGGTTTCTGTACGCGAAAGAAACCACTTTTACAGTACTATAAAGACTGAGCTGTTTTTGTTGACTACTTAACAGAGAACATATAGAAAGTATTTGAAGGCTGGACATAAACTGAAAGATACGTATGAGGGAGAGAGTTCACGATTATAAAATATATCAAACACTTATACTTCAAACTCAACCAGTTTCTTCCCCAGCTATTTTGATACAATTCCTTCACATACTTGCCCCCAAAAGGAGTTTATGTCATTTTATAACTCTTGGCTGTTGCCACGCAGACTCATTGACACATACAATGCAAGGTCATGAATATTTATTCACGTAAAGTGGAATGAATTCCTTCGTTGGCGTTACGCACATAGCTCGCATTCATTCTTTCACGCCCACAGTCATGCTGTACAGCTGTATCTGTGTAAATTGCTCTTTTCTGCCATCTTCACTTCAACACTTGGATATCTCTCACTCCCACACTTATAACAAGATAGCACAATGACTAGAAATCTTATTTCTTTCACAACGAAATGCTTCCATAACATATAAGGTGAGGAAAATGCTCTTTGTCTACTCGCACTGTTCGGAATAAATGTCCTTCATCCTAAAGACTAGCTCATACCCAACTTTCAATCTCTCATTCCAAAAATAAAGCCCTTTACTACAGGGGAGAGGCAATTTCCCTTGACAGTATTAGATTTCCACAAATCGAGCCATCGATGAGACCAAAAATGTATCATCAAGAGAGCCCACACAACTTAATTGTATGAAAATAAATTCCCAAATTCCACTTCAATGTTCTACCCTCTTGTGTGAATGAGCCACCGGTGTGTGTGCATGAGTCTAGATGAAGGCCAGTAACGAGCATACCAGGAAAACACATTAATAAGGAAACCCAAAGAAAGAATAGAATATAGCTAGACAAAAAGGACAAGAAAACCTCCAAAGGTTGTGCAATCAGCATTCCTCAGTGATCTGACAATTAACCCATTGAGAACGGACTGATTTTGCTACAACATGCACTTCCAATAGACACCTGCCCGAATGTATTCGGGACTCGTCCTCAACGGGTTAAGGAGTACTTCCCCGAATTTTGCAGAGTGGAAATTGTTGAGGATCAAGTATAGTATATTGAAGGGCTATTCATGGAAGCCGAGCTACTTCAATTTGAATCAGCAAATGCATGTGTCTGATTATGATGACTAAAGAAAAAAATGAATAATTATCATTATTCTTTAACCCGTTCCTTCCGCAATTCTCTAAATACCTTTAATGTCCCCATACGAGATTCTTTTTGCCCGACGACAAAGAACGGACAGGTTGGCAATCCACCGGTGCGAAAGCAGTCAAGCAGTACATTATGCACGCCCACCCCATGGTCAACTACATGTGCCCTAAACAATAGAAATATCGATCGGGTGCAATGTGTGAATAGAGTGTGCGCTGATGGGCTCACAGACTCTTTTGTTTTACACAAATCATGCACCAGAATGCGATGACTGGGATCAGTGAACCCAGATATCTACGGTGTTCAGCTTTGATCGCTAATGTGTATGTTCATACGAGTTTTCTAGAAGAGCACGGGCAAACTAAATCAGAACAAAGGGAAAGAAATACTGCTTTTTTCGAATCTTTCAACAGAATGAGAACAAGTGCTGATAGAATAAACTCTAACCTTTTTTATCAAACCCATTTTGGGGGACTTTATAACTATAAGACAAAGAAGCATGACTTTAGGCCACGCAAGCAGGTACTCTTGTCTTCACTTTGGGAACCTGGTTTACCAGGTTCCCGTATATCAGTTGCTCCCACGGGAACCTGGTATACCAGGTTCCCGTAAGGAACGGGTTAAGTGTGCCTCCCGTGATACTGCAGCTAGTACAATATGTGTGCAAAACATGTGATTTTGGCAATATCCAATCAAATATCAAATTTACACTACCATATTTAAAGCTTGATAAGTACAAAGCAGTTTTTTTTTATACCATTGATACAATTGACTTGAAACTTTGTCATTGTTGTAAACTTCCCTTGCGTTATATAATTTTTCAGTTACCTACAGCAACATGACAAAAACTACCGATTACTCTTCTTCTTTTTGTTTTCTTTTATTTGCTGTTTTAAATTTCCTCTCATTTTGTTTTGTGTTGTTTTGTGTTTCTTTCTTCCACAAAATCTCTTTCCAAAATTTATAATACCAGCAACACTACATACATGCACACACACACACACACACTCAAGTTTTGCTAGATACAGGGTGTTTCTTGACTTTCAAGTGTTGGTAAAAAAAAAAGTTTCCAGTCGTCTGACTTTATCTGTTTCGACACCAGTCAGCACATCTTATGATATTAAAAGACCCTTTAGATGTGGGGGTTCATGGAGTAGGAAGACTGGTCCAGTCTGGATATCTATTCGAGAATCCTCTTAACAAATGGTGTACAGCTTTACCAATGATTTCAAAAATATAAAGCACACACACAGCTGCAGAATCTTGACTAGAGTCGACCATTGCCAATGACAAAAAGCTTCAGAAGCACATATTTGCTGACCTGCCCTACTCCACGTTTTTGTATGTACCCCAGAGGGCAGCAAATGCACTGGACCACTCATAAATCCCTACGTTACCAGGGCCCTGCTTCATAAAGGTGTGCATAAAGTTACGCACCACTTTAAGAACTACTTAACTTTTGCAAGCTATTAAAGTGGGTTTCCTCATCATTGTTAATTTCAATAACTTAAGTTGAAATTTACAGATGATAATGATTATCCTTGCATTTTAACACACGTTTTTTTTAATAATTGAAAATGTATTTTTGTCCCAATGTAGATGAAATATCAACATACACCTGTACTTTGTTAAAACGTACGAAAAAAAAAAATGGGCACACTTCTTTGCACTTCATATTCCAGTCATTCGTAAAGTCATGCGTAACTTTACGAACAGCTTTGTGAAACAGGGCCCAGGTCTTTAATGGGAGTAGTCACGTAATCACGAAATCTAGAACACACAATGGTCTCATCCTCGTCAATTCACATGAGAGTTTCATTCATCGACAGTAGTTTTTTGTGTGCGTGTGTTTCTCTTTCTTTAGGAATCAGGCTCAAAAATAGAAATCGAGTGGGCGGACCCTTACCATAACTCAGATGTTCACATACGACAGAGACTGCAAATCACTAAATAAAACATCAATGTGACTCGCACTTCTCTTGAGACACTGCAAGGTTTCTATCTCTCTCTTTTTTAGATATCCTTCTCTTTCTTTGCAGCGACAAAAACCAACCGACACAATTAAAATGTCTCAGGTTGGACATTCTTGTTTCTTCTCAGCACGCCCCCAGACTGAACAGTGTATTGGCTCTAAGAATGAAATGATTCCAAACCAAATGTGACCGAGCCTTAAAAAACCAACAAAGAGTAACAACACTTGATTTGAGGACTCATAAAAGGTGACACAGGTATACCAAGTCAATCTTGAGTTGTCTACCAAGTCAATCTTGAGTTTTTCATACTTTCTGAAAGAGCTACTCTTTTCCTACACTATTCTTAAGTTTGCGATCATAAAATGAATTGGAAAAGGTGTTTTTGCAGCTTTTTCAGAACACTTTTCTTCACAGAATAGTGTGATTATGTATCTTTGAGAACCCTTTTCATTTCTTAAAAATCTTTTACACGCTTTTCTCTTTGGAAAAACTCTACTTAAACCTTTGAAAGAATAATGCTAGTGCTTTGAAAGCTGGCATTAATCATGGACAAAATGTGCTAATAGGGCATGCTTAATTTCAGCCTAATCTGATAATCCCTTCATTGTTGTCGCTATGGTGGCTTACATCCTGTTTTTTTGTCATATTCACTGCACAGCTAGCATGGCTCCCTTTAGTAAGATTAAGTGCTTGAATAGACCCTACACTAGAAGCCTCTTTTCTCAGTTAACACTTTTCCAAAGTGTGTTCTTTCTTTTCAGTTTTTTTTCTTTAGATACAGTGTAGGTTTGGAGAGTCCACTTGAATTGAGTTATACATCATTTTAAAGCTTGTAAAGAGTCTGCTCTTTCAGAATGTGCCCCCAACTAAATAACAATTCATGTCTGGCAATTTTCTGTTGGTTTTGTGATGGAGGGTCACAAATGACGTACAGCTGCCACAAGAGGGCAGCATTCATACTTCAAGGAACCTGCAGAGATGAGCAGCTTCACTGACCAGTGCACTCTGAAGTGTCCAGTTGGCCAACAGTATTACCTGTGCAGTATACTCATGATCCATTTGTTTGCTGTTGTTGTTGTCTTTTTTTTTTTGTCTTTCTATATTCTTTGACATGTATCTGGTATGAACTGTGTTATGATTTCAGGGTATTCCTGAGTTTATAGTTCACCCTTTACACAATCTACAAGTCGCAAGCTTTACAAGCCATCTTTACAACACAAATGATTCAACTGCATGACATGGCATAGGCTTTAATTTCTCCAGTGAAATTAAAAGGATTGAATTAAACTAAATACACCTGCACACAACCTAGAGTATAAACTCCTATATTGTAGTGTATTTGCATAGAATGCATACAATAGACATGGCTGAGCATGCACATATCAAATATGCAAACAGATATCAATGTTCTTGCTGTTCATGAAACAGATTTCCACACAGCAGGTCATGAAAAGAAATAACGCACTACATCATCCCTCATAGTATATTACATATATAATGTACAACATAAGGTATATAATGTACTACGTAAGGTATTCAAACTCTTTAAGATAAAACAAACAAATGCCTCCACAACAAAAAATGATGCAGTTTGAAAAAAAAAAATGACGACAAAATTCTTCAGTTTGGCTTTGTATTGGGAATAATGCATGGCCCAAGCAAATGAAATCAAATATTTGAAAGAACATACTTTTCATCTGAAAACAAGAGAAAAAATGTACAGAGGGAGACAAATTTAAAAAAAAACCCACAAAACCTCATACCCCATATCCTCAACCCTCTGCTTAATGATCTCTTGCTTTCATGGAATATGTTCTTATGTTTGAAGCAAGAAAAATCATAAGTAAACACGATAAGCTTGCATTGCTGCATCATGCATGCTCACCTCAAACTCACTGGGATGGAAGACGTGTCTAAATATGACCACCTGCTCATTCCTCTTGCGCTGCTGGAATTTCTTCTCCGGCCTCCAGTCAAGGAGCCTGCGAAGCATAGCAAAATGATGAATGAATACCAAATATCAAATATTACCACTCACAATATTTGTTTGTATGGCAGGCTTGAATAAAAGACCAATTATTAGCATGAAAATGACATTAGTCATAACACAAATTGATTTAAGTGCCTCAAAACAATGAGTTTTTCTTTGCTATGGTTCAGAGTTTAAGAATTTATTCCCTGAAAATGGAAAGGAAACTTAGAAACCCCCCCCCCCAAAAAAAAAAAAAAAGAAGAAGAAGAAGAAGAAGAAGAAAAAGAAGAAAGAATGGTGGCTGAAGTCTAATGCATAAACTTTATCATCATTCTTTCTCCCTTAAGAACCCTTCAGGAAAAGTAAATGAATGAATGATCACGCAGACAATATACAACATGTATCACAAGTAGATAAAGGCAACATTCACAGCTTAATACACTCTGTCAAAAATGAAAACAAATATCTCAATGAGAATACATCGCCATCTATTAGTAAACATACCTCAGAGAGCAGAGCAATACCCCACTTTGTGTGTGACAAAATATGTTCTGTATATATCAGAAAGATCAAATGGCACTAATATCACAGCATGCAATGTTTTCATGGTGATCAATTTCTCATGGGAAAAAAAAAAGAAGAAATGACATGAAAAACAAATAAGGAAGAAGGATTAATGGCACATGGTTTTACTTTTCCTGGATGTTCCCTTTCTTCTTTTTGTTGGGCTTCTTCTTCTTGATTGGCTTGTAATCGCCCTTTTGCGTGAAGGTCGCGACCTCTATGTGGATCTTGTGACCTCTGACATCAGATTCATCCAACAGCTGTATAGCAAGGTCAACAGACTCTCTCTGTGGGACAAAGAATGGAAAATTACCAGGATGAAATGAATTGGCAAGCTTTAAGTGCTCAATATGAACAAATCCAAGAGGTATTTTTTTCCAATAGGGTTATTCTGACTAAAGCAGCCTCTCGTAGAGACCATATTGAAAGAAACTGCCTAGCATAGGAAAAAAAAAACAGAGCTGATTAGGATTAAAAACCATGTGGACACGAAGTAAAAGATCCGAGGTTAACTAGCTGCGCCATCATTTCTCTTACTGAAAAATCTTTCCTCTTTCAAGATTCCCCCATGCTTTGTAAATGAGGGCACTACCATGTGCAGATGACAAGAACCTGACCTTTTAAAAGTGAGTTTATACATTTCTGTATGTACAGTTGAACCTCTCGGATCCGGACAAGTCGGGACCGGGGCTCATCCGGATAAGGGATTTGACCGGATACGGGAGACTCAATGCTTTATACATGTACATATACATACACATGTATACTGATGTAGCCCATTGTAGTACCACATGTAGTAATGTGTATACTGCAACCTTTTCATTGTTACACTCAGTAACAGACCCCAAAATAGAGGTTCGTGTTTGCAAGAATGAAATGATTTTCTTTTATTAATTCTTGAGATGATTTACCTAAATAATTATTAAGAAATGTATCAAGTATATGTAATTCATGTGTGTTTGTGTAGGAGTTCTCAAGGAGTTGGGAATCCCCCTTTCCTACCGTAATTATTTTTTAAAAAAATCACGGCGAGATTGCGTCCGTATAATAGAGAGATCCGGATAAAGGGAGGCCAGATAAGGGAGGTTCAACTGTATTGCAACATATATCTCCAAACACTTGCATATATTCCCATTCTGCACTAGTTCCATGGATCACTTATTTCATGGAAATCTTCCACACTGTGATATTCTACATTTACAGTAATATGCTTTTGAACTGATTAAGCAGTCATTTCAGACAAAGAAACGACTCCTCCTAATGCTTTTAGAACCTGTAATTGGCAAACTCCTGCCTAACCCATTTATGCTACTGCAAACACAGAAATTTTCGTGGTACATTAATTTTCGTGTATTTCACGCTACTTTTAGCTAGTGCAAATTCTAAAACCCGCAAAAATATCTTCACAATTTTATCTGCACGTTTTGAAAGGGTTGGCAATTGCACAGCGCAAATTCAAGAACCCACAAATGTTTTTCAGCCGCCCAGCGCAAAAAATAAATCGCGCGAAAATATTGACGTTTACAGTAGCTCGTACGCTTACCTTAAGGTAGCAGCATCGCCCGTCCCCCTTCGGCTTGCCGTGCTCGTCCAGGTAGAGCTTGATCTTGGGTTTTTCAGTCTCCTCCTCCACCATGATGATACCATACTTGGACATCAGCTCCTGAAATTCTTCAAGTGTGACATCCAGCGGCAGCCCACTCACGTAGACATTGGTGTTCTTTGCCGGGTCAACCTCGAACCAGCCTGGGGAAGGAGAGAGGGAGACCAGCACCAAGTGTACATAAGCGATTAACCCCTTCCATACTGAATTCTGAAATGCCCATAGACTGAATACGCAGGCTACCAGGTTCTTGTATTGAATGGGTTAGCAGACACTGAGTCATTGTAATCCTCCATTTGTGTCTGCTTGGGTGAGTTCACCACCCCTTCTCCTTAATTTTCTTTCCTTTCTAGGTGGTTTAAGGAATGTATATTTCTCTTTTCTATGTAATCATTTTTTTTTTTTGTCTGTTTGACTGATTGTTGATTTTGCTTAAAGTTTGCCTTTGGTAGACATTTGCATTCTTGGTGTGTCACTGCTAAACCAGGCTGGAAAAGAGAGAATCAGGCCAACAATCTTGAGTGCTCCTCATTTACATTTGTATTTTTTTGTCAGGTTCCTTCATAAAATATTTATGTATTAAGGTCGAAGGTCATAGGTCTGAAAGATCATTTCAATTTCTCTGACATTAAAATCTGTCTTTTTCACATATTTCTGTAACAGAGAAATACCACCATTTAAGTCCTAAGTTCCGCTAATATCAATGGGGGCCCTTGCATCTTCAGTTATGTAATCATTCAAATTCAGTGGAATTACTGTACACCAACTATTATACGGAACTTGCCATGAACACAGCTGCAATGATTTGGGACTTTGTTCAAATCACAATCAGTTTCTGTAGTAATATCATAATGTGGGTCCCAAATCTGCCTTGCAGGATTTTTTTATACACCATAACTGGAGGCACACAGAAATATGTCCGCAGATAAACAGTGATAGGTTTAAAGTAGAGTACTGCCTATGAAAAGGGGGAGGGGGGTACTGGATGAGGGGATGATTGGTTTCTTTCTCTATAAAAGCAACCCACAGAAAGATGCCTTTAACAGTGGCTATGAATACATTGATTTAAAGAGAAGAGACATATTTCTACTTGCTGATACATACTCTTTTGTTCAGCTTTCCTTTTCAACTGCATTTTCTGATATCTGTACAGCTGCTGTGGCTGTTGCTGTTGCTGTCCCTGATTGGTTGAATCGGCCTCTGTTGCTCTAGGTGGCTCCTCCCCTTTACTCTCATTGGTGGACTCTTTCTCTGTTGTCTCTGCAGCTGGGGCAGTCGAAGGTTGGGCCTCGGCCTGGCTGTCTGTTGGTGTTTCCTGCGACTCTGTTGTTGCTATGCCATAACTTGCTTGGTACGACGCTATGAAGTTCTCATCAACCTGCCGTACACGGAGAATGGCAAATTATTACACTTATCCAAGAAGTTTTTCAGAACACCAATTATTCTCACAAGGTGTACTAAATAAATTATTAGGATACTAATGTGCACTTTAGTTGAATCTGTGAATTCACTGGATTAATGCAATTCAGATATTCCAGCCCTGAAAAAGACCATAGTCCAGCAAACAGTAAATCAAACCTGATCACAATATTGCTTTCAACGGGGGTGGGGGGAGGAATTCAAAGAGCAAAGTTTTACCCGTGGAAACCATGCTTGCTTCTGAGGATCCCACTCATACATGCTGCCATCGTTGGGGTCTGTGTAGATGTAGCCATTGTCCCGTTTCCACTGTTCCTCCTGTTCCTGTTTCAGCTGCCACTCAAAATCATCGGACTCCATCTCACCGACCGTCTGGAGTCCTTTTCAGTCTATTTCAACGTTACCTCACCTGAAGAAATACAATTTACAAGTGTAAGAATGAGAATGGAATGAAAGAGAACATCATACTTGCAATGCATATATGCATGCAATATCCCCACACAGTCTGCATACAGAGTATCTTAACCCGTTGAGGACGATTTGATTTTGCTACAACACGCACTTCCCATAGACGCTTGCCCGAGTATACTCGGGACTTGTCCTCAACGAGTTAAGAACAGCTGGAATTCCAAACTGTGCCCCCAAACCAGACACTGTGGCCTATATAAGCTTTGTGCTATGAATAGACCAACCCTTACACATACACATCATTGGTAGGTAGGATCTAGTGGTTTTGGCCCTGCTGGTCCACCATCCTGATGAAGATTTGATCTTAATTGGGCTTTAACCTCTACAAAGAATGGACTAATCAACAGTAAATCAAATGGTACTCTGATCCAATACCACAAAGCCCAAAAGCACAGTACAGAACACCCCAAAATATGTTTTCTTCAAAGCTCAGTTATACATATGCTCTTCTGTCATTACTGAAGCTTGAACTTCCTGACACCCGATGAAAATGGAACTTTTGGAAGTGCAAAGCAAACTGGGATCTCTACAAAACTTAAAAAGGGAACAAGATATCTCTGTAAACACTTAGAGTGCTTTTGTTCTTGTGTGCTAACTGGCATAGAAAACCACATAGTGTTGCATGCACTGTCCAAAGTCTAGACAAAGAAAGTCCCTGGCACAGAAACGTGTTAGGCTAATTTGGTTAGAATAGATATCACGGTACCGTAGTTACGGGTAAACTCGGCCTAGCTGGTAAACTTGGCCACTTGTGAGAGCGCTAGGGGTCGAGTTTACCAATAAATATGGTACCATGAAATGGCAATGGCAGACTGTACTGGACAGGAAGAAGAAGAAGATGATGACGATGATGATAAATGTAGAGACACATTTGTGAACTTGGAAAGATGCTATAGCTATAAACAGTTACCTGGTATTCAAATTGTACTATGTGTTGTCATGGACATATGGTTGTTGTACAGATATCGGATAGACTCCCTTTTCATTCTTTGTCATAATTATTATCATACTAAGGTCAGGACAGTCTGTCAACGCGACGTCAGCGCAGCGTACAACTTACGACTTAGGTAAATGAAAAATTTTTTTAAAAAAAGTGAAAAGCATATCTTCAAAACAACGCCCAGCAAAGTTTTGTCGTTGCGAGCCTTTCACCCTCTGCTCTAACCGCAGCAGCGACCCCATACGGACAAATACGTACCGTAAAGGGTGTTACTGTGTTACAGCGCCCCGCGACGGGGTTACCTCTGCTCTAGAAGCGTCCCAGGCCCAGCGCCAGCCCGCCCAGCGAGATATTGGTGACTACGCCTCGGCCCTCGCGAGAGGGGGCCGCGCGCGACGCCGACACATAAAGGGTGATCCCGCCGGCGTGTTTTTTTTAGACGGCACAGATTGGGGAAACTAAAAATCTATCGGGGACCCTATATCCCTAAACCTAACCCTATAAATCCTAATCCTAACCCTAACCATCAAACCCTAACCCTAACCCTAACCATAACCATAACCAAAAACCCTAACCCAACGTTTTTCCCATAGGTTTAACACGCGCCATGCCCCAATCTGTGCCGTCTTAAAAAAAAACGCATCCCGCCGGCCCCGGGCCCCGAGCCCCGCGAGCGCGAGGCGAGGCTGCTGCGCTATTGCAGCTGCATACAGGCTGAAGGATTTAGTCCCACGTATCCAAAACTTTGTCTGTCGACAACTCGATTACATTTTCGAGACAGTTCGAATTATCAAACACTTCGATTTCCACATAAAAAAACAAATCCATTCTCGTCAGCTACATCACAGCTAGAAGAACGACGAATCTTCCACATCAAACCATCACAAAAAGTCTGTCAAAAATGAAAATCTACGTTACTTACAGGGTGAGAGATTGAACGACGGAGCTTCGATGCGCGACCAATTTGAATATATCCCGCAATATTTAATGAGTTCATTGTATGGTAGCTGTCAAGGGAAAACAGAAATTCTTCGTCAAGATTGTTCCTTGAACAGGCTGAACAGGGGAATTATGTTAAAAACGGTTAAAAAAAAAAAATAATGAGGCCTTTTTTAGACAGGAAAGATATGCTTCAATCCGTCCCCCACGCTTTTGTACTGTTAAAACGTCCCTTTTGTCGTACACGTTTCGTTTGATATGAAATGAAGTGAAAGGCAAGGGAGCGAAGGTAGCCTACACGAATTCAGGAAGAAACAGGGCAAATGTGCCACAGTGCTTGGATGAAATAAGAATTGACCTACTACATGTTAGTATGTGTGATAAGTGGTATAACTTACGCAACTAAATCTTTGAACTGTGCATTGTTTTTTTCTCCTTCTCAATCCTTTTTTTTTTCTCATCTGATCCATTTCTTCTTCCGCCTTCGAGTCTTCATCCTCCCTTTCAAAACTTCTTCTTCTTCTTCTTCTTCTTCTTCTTCTTCCTCTTCTTCCTCTTTCTTCTTCTTCTTCTTCTTCTTCTTCTTCCTCTTTCTTCTTCTTCTTCTTCTTCTTCTTCTTCTTCTTCTTCTTCTTCTTCGTCTTCGTCCTCTTCGTCTTCGTCTTCGTCTTCTTCTTCTTCGTCTTCTTCTTCTTCTTCTTCTTCTTCTTCTTCTTCTTCTTCTTCTTCGTCTTCTTCTTCTTCGTCTTCTTCTTCATCATCATCATCTTCTTCTTAATTCTTCTTCTTCTCCTTCTTCTTCTTCTTCTAAGTTCTTCTTCTTCTTCTTCTTCTTCTTGAGTCTTCTTCTTCTTCTTCTTCTTCTTCTTGCTTCTTGGATTCTTCTTCTTCTTCCTCCCCGAGCTCTCCCGGAGTTCTCCTTTATTCTTTTGTGACTTTTTCCCGATCACAAACGATAAATGCACGTCATCATAATGGCCAAGATAGAATAATGACTATTCCCCACTCCCCAGATCGCGTTCATCAGTGCACACTGCCTGACCTCAAAACAGATTATTGCGTATAGAAGAAGAAGAAGGGGAAAAAAAAAATATTCGTAATAAGATTTTGAGTCAGTTTTTGGTCACTAAGCAACGGACCATAACTTAATGAAATCACAATAGTGTATATCATTGAGAACCAAGACATAGGGAATCTTAATCCCCACCTGCACCCCATTAAGGGTATATATACATCTACATGCAAGGCTCTATTCTTATGCTCGTTCCCTCTATTTTTGAGCTCCTCATCACACTTCAGACTGCCAAAATCTCTGAGCCCCCATAATCGTGGGATTTTCCTCTATATGCCTTTGAGACCCCCTCTCCATCCGAAATACTGTAAGTGCAATGCACCCCTTATATCACTCAGGTGTGCACAGCTTTCAATCCAACCCCGATATCCCGAGAATACTCGGGCAAGTGTCAAAGGGAAGTGCGTGTTGATTATAAACAAAATCAGCTCGTCCTCAACCGGTTAAGACGGACACCCCTCAGCCCCCCCCCCCCCCCCGCCCCCCCCCCCCCATCTCAAGTAAGCTGACGGGTACCGAAAGAGATTTTGTTTTCTATACAATCCGTTTAAGAAACCAAATAGGCCTAAATATAATATCAGTACGTAAATGGCATAGTCCGAAGAGAAAGACAGAGATAGAGAGAGAAAAAAAAAACCACCGTTATTTTTAAAAGAAATCTTTGGGTAAAGTCAAAAGCACTTAAAAAAGTCAAAGCAATATTTTTGGGAGATGGGCCAGATTTCGTCGTGGGAAAAGTAGATGATTAGGCCTACAGGAGATTTTGAGGACACGCATGGATGGGATCCATCCAGACGCAGGATGGGGGGGGGGGGGGGCGGAGGGGGAGGGGGAGGGGGAGGCAGGGCTTAATCTAATAATTTCTGTGCGCCTAAAGGAAGAATCAATAAAAAATTGAACGATATTTAGATCAGTAAGAGGGTTGATGTATCGTAGTCAGAGGTTACATACAAGTGCTCAGAGCCCTTTCTTTTAAAGAAATGAAATAATTAAAAAATGTATTAAATGAGATAACCTTTCATCAAGGAATGTTCCACACAGATTGACAGCCATATATAATGACGCCATCAGTATCTATAAAGATGCATTGAATTAATTATGTTCATGCGGGATTAATCACAATTGTATTAATTGTATATAAGTTAACATGGAAAGTTCACGTTGATTTTCTGCGCAAAATTATATCTTTATGTTAAAAAAAAAATGTCAACAGTGTTAAGTATAAGTTCAGTATTTTCCTATAAGCATATTCTGCATTCATTGTATTCTACTCTTTTATTGCTTACACTGGGGGTTATGGAATCCTGGCATGGGGAAACTGCTGTAAAACAAGACTCAGTTTTTTTAAACGAGCCATGTACGGATAATTTAACTTTGCAACTTTTTCTGGAACACTTATGTCTTTTTTTCTCACACTCAAGATCCAGGATTTTGTATCACTTCAATATTGAATCATTCATGTAGACCTATCAGCTAAATACAGGTGGTCTCCCCGACGTGTTTTCTTACGTTTGTTAAGAATACTGAAGTCCATTCTAATCCTATACGAGACCAAAAAAAAAAACAACAACAACAACAAAACAACAACAAAATCTTTTCATCTTCTCCAGTATCATACGGACTTTATGCTCTAAAAACAATAGGCCTAAAAACTACCACATGACCTAAATTATGTAATGGGATATAAGAGTAATAATCCAATCTCAATCTTTTACCTCATTTAAGCATAAACTTAAATCAGGGTTTTTTTTTCTGACATCATAGCCTATAGCGATTCAAATCTTCTCTTTCCAGGCTTTATGTGCATGATATACTTTAGACGGTCATCATCTGACGTGTGCTTCACTCGCTCTCGGATGATCACGGCATCACGCCACTCTATCTCTATAGGAGTTTTGTGATGCGGACATTTTTTTTTTTCGACGTCTGTATATTTCCATACTTCGTAAATTGTCATTGCTTTCAGTTGTAAATTTCATGTAAGAATAACATCATCTCCTATAAATACATCTCTTGCTATATACGCCCTATATGATTATACAAGCATGGCCGGCGCCACGGTTTTCAAAAGTGTGTGTGTGTGGGGGGGGGGGGGGGGGGGAGGCACTTCCGGGTTTCATGAACTAACAAGCAAAAAAAGGCCTTCAGCGCAACCAAGCAACAAAAACTAAAAAAAAAAAAGAAGGTCTTCAGCTCATCTATCTATAGCCCCAAACAAACGCCTTACCGCCCAGACAGATTCATTCTGTTCTTTTCTATATAGTGCCACTTCCGGGGTAAAAAAAAAAAAAGGGGAGGGGGCAAAGTGGTGACACCCTATGTATTTCTGTGTACGGCCCGGGTGCAAAAAAGTGTGGTGGGGGGGGGGGGGGGGGACGAGCCTCCCCTCCCCCCCCCCCCCCCCCGTTCCGCCGGCCCTGATAAGCAATACTTTTATGTATATTCCTCATATTTCCGCATGCCGGTTCAATTGTCTTAATTGCTGTATTTGGCAATACATCCATTCATTTTTTTTTTTTATGTTCATGGTTTAATTGTTGAAACGTGTAATAGGTATATGGAACAATAAAAGCAAACAAAACAAACAAACACTGTCGTGCCAGCCGCGGGGATATGTTGCAATGAATATAATTATGTTTCATGTCTGCAAGTTGCAATTGTAATACTAAAAAAAAAATACTACCACTACTAATAATAATGATAAATAATATAATGATAATAATGATAATAATAACGATTGAAATGAAAAAAAACAACATTCGATATATCCTCTATTCCACTCAAATGCAATGAAAATAGACTCTATATAGACATGATGATCTTAACAGACACTATAAACCACTCAAATTCGAGTAACATATCATGCGGTATCGCACTCGAAAATGAACATACTTCTGCAGATGTTCATGTTTATTACTCACAACTACCGTACCATTGAAAATTCGATGCGATGTTCAGTTTTGTAACGTGGTCAATCAAATAATCCTATTTAAGTTGAGCAGGTTGCACTATAAATTATCAATAAAACATAATTCAAGGCCTAGTTTTGAATAAATGTATTATTTTTTTATGATAATGCTTATTTTTTATTCTTAACGTCGAATAAGAGAAAATAAAAATGATATACTTCAACAAACAATCAAATCGTAGTGACGATATCCAGGGATACATGAACGCTAATTCTCCGTCGCGTACGAAGTACTGCAGCGCATAGCAGCAGCACCAAAGCCAAAGGCCGGCCTGAACGTCGTCCGAATACCTTTCGGAAGCTGGAAGGATCAAATAATTTGTTGTGGTTCTCGTGTGGTGTCAGTCTGCAAAGAGGAGAGTAAGAAAATGTCTCAACGCGCCTTACCAATTCTTTTCATCAATCTCGGAGGAGAAATGCTTTATATTTTGGATCAACGTCTTCGAGCTCAAAACATTCCTATTGATAAAGCGCGTAAAGGTAAGAGAGAGGCAGAGACGATAGATGAGTGCTGTATGGTGACTGGTGTGCTGCTGCAGGTAGTACGCGTACGCGACCGACCTCCTGCACCACCCTGTGCCTTTGAGTTTTTCAGCCCTTCCCGCCCGCGTCGGCATCACCAGTATTTTAATTTACCCTCTCTAGACCCTTCTATATCAAAATAAATGTTTGAAATGGTAGTGTTATGATGTACTTTCGAGGTGCATGTATATCAGTACGGCAGCAGAACCTCTTATCTGAGGTGATTGTCACAGAAAAAAAGAAAAAAAAAGTACAGTTTGGAAGAGAGAAAGAGGGAGAGAGTGATCCTGAGCCTGAGGTGGTACAAGTCTACAAGTACAACTACAAATCCAATGTAATTTCCCAACCCTCCCGCAGGGTATCATTGCTAGGGTTATATTGTACATGGCCAGCCAGGGACTAAGGATGTTCGGTAGCTGTGCCATACCGTGGAATCCCCTGAATGATCCGACCAAAAATGACTAACGTTAGTGTATATTTATTGCTGGGGATATATTCTGCAGAGACTAATTATAAATGCATCCCCCTCCATCCACTCCATCCAGCTCACAACACAAAGTGGGGGGATAGCATGTAACAATTGTTTTGTACTATCACCCCCCATTTTGTGGGACATTTTATTATTAATATTATTATTATAATCATTATTATTGTCATTGTCATCATCTTTGATGTTGTCAACTTGTCTTCCCCCCCCCCCCCCCCCCCCCCCCCCGCGTTTCTGATCCCTGAAAAAGAAAAAAAGAAAAAAAATCTCCTGCCTGTAATGGGATGGCCTCTTTTGAAGCATGACAAAAGACCTTGGGGATCTAGATTCTATACAGGGGATGGGGTAAATGCATGCAATCTTTACTGTTGTTGTTATTATTTCTATCCATTTTATGTATGATTACAAGATAATCTTGTAAATGTCACACGAGGGAAGTGAAAGAGTTCCACCTCCCTTGGCACACAGTAAACGAGTGCCTATCTGGATGTCATTGCCAGTGGCGGATCCAGGGGGAGCGAACCGTGCACCGCCCCTCCCCCCTTTATTTTTTGTTAAAACAAAAGAAATAAAAAGAAAAAAATGGGGGAGGCATGCGTGCGCCCCCCTTTAATTTTGTAAAGGTGCCCCCTCTTTACGAAATTCGTGGATCTGCCCCTGATTGCCGCGCCTGTCAGCACTTGCGCTTTAAAAAATCATTGCTGTGATGAAAGAGATGTGTGAGAATGAGACAATTTCAATCGTCAATGTCACACAAGAAGTACATTTGATTCATGTTTACACGAACACTAAAACAATAATGATGAAGCAAATGATGTAAGCAATCAAGTACAGGTAATCTTCATTTATTGCAACTAATATGCTACACTTGAATGCTGTTCTAAGCATAGTTTTGATCCTGCCATCATTGTAGTCATTATCAATTATTAGCACATCGGACATTATTATCCTTCAATCATCAAGCCAGCAACAAATGTTGACAGACATACAATGACATGCGGGAGAAAATGGTAAAAAAAATATATATGGATATGAGCCAGACTCGTCTAGATTCCTCCCTTTCCTTCTCCCCCTTTACTGTTGATTGTACACAATTATTGAGATTAAAGCTGTTTCACAGACTATAATGATCATGATTGTTATAGGGTAGCTCTTTAATACAACCTATGTAGTACATTATTGTTGACCCCTCGTGCTACATTTATATGTGTGCAGACACAGTCCTCAATTGACATACTTTTGGATCAGGATTGCCTACCTTCCTTTCATAAATGGCTTTAAATGAAATTTCATGAAGCTGTCAGATATGATCCATCTTAACATTTCTGTTAGCCACAACAAATAATTGTATTGACAATTTATGCTAGGGAATGGTTATGTGCATGGTGTGCATTTCTACATGATTTCCAGTAGAAGTACATGTACAAGAACTTGTGGCTTTCTACGAGTACAATTTAGTATTAACAGTAAATTGTACTGCCTACTGGCTTGTCGAATAATACAACACTTTGTACAACAAATGACTGTCACAGAATTACAAATTCTAGTACAAGACATCAACTGAATTAGTTTTGATCCAGTATTCTCATAACTCTGCTATTTAATACTGGACACAAGATTTGCCCACCTCTGATCCCTGATATAAGTTAAACAAACATGAGGGCTAATCCACCAAGTAAAATCAAATGAGTGAATGGAAATAAAATTATGAACCACAAAATAAATACTGTCATGCTCAAGTTTAGATATTCTGAGCAAGAGCTTGATAGTCTTCTTCTTCCTTTATTTTCTCCTGCAGTCATGTATGATATTGTGAAGACAATGTTCAACCAGCGTTTTGTCGGGGAGCTCTTCAAGCCGCAGGACATTTACTCCAAGAAAGCGATGAGGACCGTGTTTGATCGTCTGGCTCATGCCTCAATCATGAGACTCAACACAGCCAGTATGGATAAGGTAAGCCAAACACTAACTAAGAAAGACGAAGTTCGCAAACCCCCCCCCCCCCAAAAAAACAAAAAACAAAAAAACAAAAAAACAAAAAAACAAAACAAAAACAAAACAAAACAAAACAAAACAAAATATTAAGGAATCTTAAAAAATCTTCTTCTCTGGAACCAAAAGTGATATAGCTAAGTTAATACTATGAGCTTAGTACAGTGATGACCGTAGTTTCAAGTTTGTTCATGGCAGAATCAGGAGTACCCCTCTTGGGACCCAGGGGAGGGGTCCTAATGGGGCCCAAATTGTACATTTTTATCTTTTTCTTGAAAATGCCATGATGAATTTTCACCAAACTTGGCAGGTAGCACCCCTAGGGGGATAGAATCTTATTCCCATCAAATGGGCACCATGCCCCACCTTGGGGGCCCCAGGGGGCCTAAATTTGGGCCTAGATTGTAAATTTTCATTTTTTTCTTGAAAACCCCATGATTGATTTTCACCAAACTTGGCAGGTAGCATCCCTAGGGGGATAGAATCTCAACTCCATCAAATGGGCACCATGCCCCACCTGCCCCCCCCCCCCCCCACCCCAGTAAGAATTCTTTAAAGATTTTCTCCAGAACCAGAAGTGATTGAGCTATTTAAGTTTAATACAATGAGTCAGTATATTGATGACTGTTGTTTCAAGTTTGTTCATGGCAGAATCAGGGGTGCCCCCCCCCCCCCACTCCTTGGGACCCAAGGGAGTGGGGTCGGATGGGTCCAAATGGTGATGTAACTTGTACATGTTCATAATCATTGAAAACCCCTTGATGAATATTCACCAAATTTGACTGGTAGCATGCCAGGGGGTTAAGATCTCAATTTTTCAACAGGGCACCATGCTCCCTTTGGGGGACCCGAGGGGGTCCAAACCTCCTACATGTATATTAAGGAATATTTATATAATATTGGATGGCCTTGAGATTAATACAAGGAAATATTGGACGAGCTATGCGCAAATATTGGACGAGTCGAAGACGAGTCCAATATTTTGCTTAGCGAGTCCAATATTTCCTTGTATTAATCGAAAATAGGACATTCAATATCATCATTATTATCCTACAGAGGATTTTAGCAAAGAATGTTTTCACTTTGGCCTACCCTTTCTGTCTCCAACTCCGAGTGCTGTTCCTACTGTGTAGTGATCCTGACATGGGGTATGGTACATGTACACTCTTCAGTGCAAGTTAATCCACTTCAGTCTCTGATAAAACAGTGATCTATGTATCCAAGGTAGCCGTCATGTTACTGTTAGACCGAGATCTAGCTAATTTAGACCAGAATTAGATGTATTTGTATCCGAGATCTGAGAAACAATTTACGTCACATCTACCGTAGATCGTGAAAGATCGAATTAGGCTACTACTACCACAACTAGTCCTACTGTGCTGTATATAACGTACTTGTACACACGTACAACTTTGTACGTACATGTACAGTAACTGTAATATGCATATCGCGCATGCAAATGCAAGCGCAGCGGCGGCGGCCGGCTACATTATATCGCGCGCGGGCTATCTAGCAGTAGCGCTGAGCATGCAGAGCTGCAGATCAATCGTCGCCTTGCGCCTGCATGCACAAAAAAATGCAACTTGTTTTCATCAAACCTAAATTTAACTTCCTGTTATGAAAGTGATATTTTGAAAAATTGTGTGAAAAACAATTTCAACTAATTGATATATGAAATTTGTTTGTATAAACACAGAATTTTAGAAGAAACGATATTCTAGTTAATTCGTGATTAACCAATCACAGACGTTTTTACTTCTTATTTCAGGTCATCTCGTATATATCTCAACCAATCACGGTGCAGTTTATAAAAACTTTGGGGAATCTCCCTCTTGCCGTCCAATATTTTAAATATTGGTCGAGTTCAACAAACTTTTTAAGTGGGTTGGAGGTTATGAGGTGCGTCGACAAAATAACACTTGTATTTGGACTCTAAAAATCCTCTGTATGGATAATAATCAATAATATTCTTCTCTAGAATCAAAAGTGATAGGGCTTTAAAGTGAAAACTAAGTTTCGGTAAGTGCTTGAGAACCCGTTTAGCACCATTTCATTTTTGCTTGCAATATATCGAAAGAGTCCATTAAGAAACTTACTGGCTGACGCGGTTTGCCGGAATGATGAGTCGGTTTGGAGTATTTTGAGAAAAATAATAATAGTAGGAAAACCGACTTTTATTCGAGAAGGCTCCAGACTAACTCGGTCTCGGGAAAAATTCGACCCTACTTCAGACAATTCACACGCAGTTCGTGATCGCCACATTCTACTGGCCACTGCATAATACCAAATGAGGCCTAACTGAATGGACAGGAAAGTAAGTGCGTGCTAACGTAATCCTGTACAAAACAAAAATGACAGCGCGCGGTCCTCAGTTGCTGAGACGCGCGGTCTTTGGAGTTTTTGTTGTTGTTTATCAAGCGCCTTTGATTGTTTTAGAGGTGCTTGATAGGCGCACACTAATTTTGCATGCGCGCAAAAGAGGATTTTGATGCGCGCGTTGTAACAACTCGGACCATTACTGCGAGTAGCCAGAACACGAAGCGCTAATTTATACAGGCCGCTCCCATAGGACAACACTGTACAATCAGAGGGTAGGGACAACCATTACAACTCATACCGCCGTCAAAGCGAAGCCGAGTTATCCCCGAGTCCGAGTTTAGCCTGACCCCGTTCGGGTAAGTACTGAGACTGAACCTTTTTGGTTAATATTTCACATTTTTGTCGTTACCCATCGGATATCTTGTAATAACATCGTTATCCTGCACATTTCCTAAGCATACATTCACATTTGGGAGCGAAATTTGACAACTTTTGCAGGCGTACCAAAACTTTGTTTGGGCTTTAAGTCTTATTTTTCCAAACTGCATAATCCAACATTCTATAAAGTACAACTGTACAGTGTATTTGGCAAGTATTTTTTACCAGTGTGATGGAATACATTGTATGCACCACAACCACAATATACAGTGTAGACACCATGCCCCCAGCTCTCAAAGCTACCCCCACTACAAGTTTCCAATGTTCTCAGGTATAAGAGTCTGCAAGAATGCATGGAAGGTGAACTTGCGATACTCAGGTGAGCGCGAGACCCCCGGGTCTCTTGTTGATAATGAATTAGATTACAGATGTTGTATTACCACTTGACACATATGCTCCTGAAATGTTATTGCCAGCCAATATGGTCATGATTCTAGTATTCAATGGTTGTGTGTTAGTGTTTTATTTTGTAGTCATAATTGCAAACTCTCCTCTGATAAGATGGATACAGTGACCTTTTTGTGAGACTCCAGCACATACAATTTGTACATGTACATGCAATGCATACATGTGCTGATGTACAAGACACTTTGTTAAAGGTATGATGTAGTTTTCATTGAGATGGGGATTCAAGTTTTAACATTTCATGAGACAATTAGAAACCATTTATACTGTATGAAAAATATCAAAGAGCATACAATTCTATGAGGAATTCAAAGCTGGTGTAATGAAATACAGATACATTTGAAGTGGCTGTGATATGCAAATCACAGAGGTCTCAGTAAAAGGTGAGACCTACAGCTGTACCTTTTATTAGGACCACTTTGTTTTGCTTTCTTTTTGGATATCTCATCCTTTTTGAAAGCAAACTTCATCTAATGAACTTTTAATTCCTCTTAGAATTGTATGCATGCTTTTTAATATTTCATGATTAAGTGGTTTCTAATCATCTTACAAAAAGTTAGGATGTGAATTTCCATCTCAACCAAAACTGTATCATCCCTTTAAATGTGTAATTTGCATAGATCTCTATTCTAGCACGTTGCCTGGTTACAAGTCACAACTCTGCAAAATGACATTACTCTAATTCCCTCTCCTAAAATATTTAGTGCAGTGCCTACATGTATATGCAGAGCTGTCAATTATGTATCACCTAATACAATGTATCAGTAACTTTTTTTTTTCATTTGAACTCGTATCAGTTTGCATGCTACAACTGTACAGTAGCAGAGCTATAATGCATTGCGTGTGTACATGTTCTGAGAGGAGACACACACACACGATCACATACATGTACACAGTACACACACCCTCCCTCTCTCTCTCTCTTTTTCTCTTTAATCTCCTTTTAAAGTAAATACTTTATACAGGTATGCCATTTTATTTAGTCTAATTTCTTTTCTTTTTTTTAATCAAGACTTTGAGATCCTAGAGTACAGTAATGGACAGAGAAATGGACCTGTGCACATTACATTCACATTATGTCAGGATTTCAGAGTTAATAGAGCTTTAGATTTGTGGCGCGGCTTTTGAGATGACAATTGCATTGGCGGTTCTCCTCTCTCCCTGTATCGTGTTGCAAAGTAGATTTAGATTATGCGAAGATGCAGCCTATAAAAAGTAAAATGGTTGGTGCCCCTGTATGATTATTGCATCAAGTACAGCTGTACATACAGAACATTGTATAGCTCTCTAAACTGCGTGATTTGAGCAGACACAAAAACGGCCCGGTACCAACCATGAAAACTCAGACAACGCAAGATTGATTTTGATGGGGAATTTAGCGCATGAGCAGGACAGGTTTTTTTCCCCCTACATGTAAATGTCAGCGCTGCAAAAATCTAAAGCTACCTAACATTCATTGTTTGTGTGTCGTAAAATTTGATGTAATAGCACCTGACTCATGAAATTTGTGAAAGTAAGAACTCTTCAAAATGTGTGTAATGGCTGTACCATCCTCCTTCCAGTCCGTGTTGAATTATTATCTGAGTTGAACATCTTGGCTCCCCTTCTTACAATTGTATGGATACATGTACACTGATTCACATCCAATAAATGACCAAAACAAACTAATGCTGTTTGATAGTTTTGTTTCAAGGTTATGCTGTAACAGTATAACAAATAAAACAATTTACCACATCACTGGTAATTTATATTTCGGTCAATGCTATTCAAGTGTATTCAATAGTATTCTGTCTTTAAATCATTCACATTCATTAGGGAGCCCTGCACACTAACCCATTTTTCCTACTGGTCTGACCTGTATGTCAGGCCAGAAGGTACCCAGTTTTTCCATTTTTTACTGGTTCATTCCTGAAAAAGTTTCTGGTTCAACAGTGATTTTCACTGGTCAGGGACC
Organism: Diadema antillarum; assembly: GCF_040938485.1. Taxonomy (NCBI): domain Eukaryota; kingdom Metazoa; phylum Echinodermata; class Echinoidea; order Diadematoida; family Diadematidae; genus Diadema; species Diadema antillarum. The sequence continues at coordinate 820,119 of NW_027270911.1, read as the reverse complement.
GTCGCACCAGTGCCGGTGTGCAGGGTTGCATTCATGGAAAGTTACAGTGTATCTTTTCTGTTGAAATGCTCTATTACAAGATTTGTATACCCAAGTCACATTTTATACTTCTGATTATACAACAAAATAACAAGAAGATACACTGTAACGCTTTCAGATGTTAAACCTGTATTCCATAATTTTTGTAAAAAGACATCCTCCAACAGAATTCCAGCCTACAATCTGTATGAAGTCTTATCAGATAAAAGTTTAGAAGGAAGTGCACATTGTATGCTGTGGAGAGAAAACTCTGAGTGCAGGGAATATACATTGTACACTGTAATTGTAAGCTGACTTTTATGAGTTACTCTTAAATGATCTATAGTTTCATTTTAATAACAGATTTAACTCACAGCAGTGACTTTTGATTACTCCAGGCAGTTGGGCAAGTGAATTTTTGTAGCACCATGGAAATGTCTCTTTATTTTTGTCAGTGAATGTGTCATAACCCATCCATGTGCTATACCCCAAGTATTTTTATTTTTCTCCTTAAAGGGATGGTATAGTTTTAGTTGAGATTGAGATTCATGTTTCAACTTTTTGTTAGATAATTAGAAATCTCTAAATATGAAATATTAAAGAACATACAATTCTAAGAGGAATTAAAAGTGTATTTGATGAAAATTGGTTTTGAAATGGTTGCAATATCCAAAAACAAAATAAAACCAAGTGGTTGTAATAACAGGTAGTTCCCAGCTTTTATGAGGACCTTTTTTATTTTATTTTTTAACCAGTTTTCATCATTTAAACTTCTAATTCTTTTTAATAGAATTGTATGTTCTTTAAAATTTCATGGAGGTTTCTGATTATCTCACCAAAAGTTTAAATCTGAATCCCCATCTCAACTACATGTAAAAGCACATGTATCATCCCTTTAAGACACCACAAAAAATGACACATATACTAATGTACGTGTAGTTATTATTACATGTACAATTATGTGCAATAATTCAAACACGCAAGATATTTTCAGTGCAATTTACAAATTGTACATGTATGCATAACCTTTTGGAAGCATTTAAACTAATGTATGAAAGCGTACCATCAATTAAAAGCGATTGTTGGCAAGCATGACTTTACCAACATCCATCGTTCAGTAAATATTGCAAATTAGTTGTGCCAATAACAGTAGGTGTTGCCATGGAATTGATTCATAACCAAGAATCCTTGCACTAGCCCCTTTTAACTCATCAATTTCTAGAGAGCACAGTGCTGTAGTTGGGTGATCTACAGTACAACAGTGTACAATGTGTCTTCAGTTCAGTTTAGTTCGGTTTTATTTCTGAGTTTATTTTATTCCTGAAAATCAAACAGTACAAGTACAGTGTATTTTGAACAAAAATGTGTACTGTACAAAGAAATTCACAATTTAATATTTAAATCACAATATAATCTTTGTATTTAAACAGATACATGTGTACACACGTACATGTACAATGAAATCAATGAAATCAGCTATACAATTTATAATTCCAGTCATAGACAGGGTGAAAAAAATGGAGGAGTCTGCCATCTTTTAAGAATGAGTGCTTGATAGTGATGGAAGCCTCAGAAAAAAGAAAAAAAAAAGCAAACAAGCAAATGAGCAAACAATCAAAAAGGAATTTACACAGAGATGGGCAATTTGCATGGAAATTGGCATTGTATCTTCTTCTTGTGCTGTAATAGTGGAAATTTTCAAGCATTTTATGCAACGTGAAAGTAGCGCAAAAATAAAAGCAGGCAAAATTTGTTGCTTGCCATATAGTACATGCAAAACTAGTTTCAATTTTTGATTCCACAGAATTAAAAACAAGTGGAATTCATATAGTAGGGCTGAGTGCGAAAAATTACATGTTATTGTACTAATATGAAAATTCTTACTTCTACCAATTATTGTATAACTTGTGTTCTCTGTTAGTGTTTCATGAATATGATCTACCAGATAAAACAGATCTCTTCATGTGACCACTTGTCATTCATTTTTTGATGGGGACCGTACTAAATTTCCAAAAGCCTCTTCACACGTCAATGGTATAACAATTGTACATCTGGTTCTTTAATTATTGAAGAAGACATAATAACAATATCAGAATTCCTGTTTTGCTCTTATAATTTAGCGACTTCAGAAAATCTCTTTCTGATTTTGTGCAGATCTAATGTTATTTTCATTAAAACAATTACAATCTTATCCAATACAGGATTGTGCAGTGAGATTCAAAGTTGCCAATTTAATAAATTCTTTAATGTTATTCAATTCTGCACCAAAATTACCCATGGACTTTATGGAATGATGATGCAGTCCAGGTGTGGAGGAGTGATTCGACAGATTGCACTTTTATGAAAATCTTTGTTTCAAAGGAGAAGCAATTATCTTCACTCCTGTAATGGAAAACAAAATTTATTTTCCTTTTTTCCCCTGAAGTTGATACATTTGTACATGTTCAATGTGATGTATTTTATGTTTGCTGAATACAGACCTTCACCTTGTTGCTACAACTGTCATTTTTTTTTTCTAAAGAAACAGATCTACCCAAGTGTGAAATACTGCATTCTGAATTAAAATGAATTGCTATGAATACTGTCTAGGAATTCCACTGGTAAAGTTAGAAATCATGATTTCAAATGATTACCACTCAATAACTATGCAATGTCTAATCACAGTACTAATTTTTCAACACTACATTGTGCACAGATTGTTTGTTTTAATTATTTACATATTACTCTCTTTTGAAGCAAAAAAAAAATGAAGTAAAATACTGCAGGCACACAAAGAACAAGAACAATATTCTTTTCTTGACAGCAGAGTATAATGTGGATACAGTACACTGCACAGAGAATATTTGCAAAAGCTCTCTCTTTCATGATAAAGACCTGTCCCTGTCAGAGTATGCACTACACTGTATGTAGCAAACTTGTAGCCTTGATCAGCATCTAAAACATCTAAAACAAAGCGAATGAGAGCAATACTGTTGCATTTTTTTTTTTTTTTTTTACAGTTCTGCGTGCCGAATTAAACCTTGACTTTCCAGGTTAATGAGATTGAAGTGAATACTGTATAGTTAGTGCAAATGATGAAAGCTGCATCTACTTGGTACTTGTTAACCATGCGTGTCTAGCTCAAGGCCAATGCTTTCATTGCCCTTGTGAAAAAAGAAAGAAAAAACAACAACGAATTGATATATTCCACAGCCTTGCGATGGACCTAGTAGCATGTCACTTCTGCTCAGCAGTTTGCTCATTACCTTAATTAGAGATGGGTACCAGTAGGTGGAAACACCACTCCTCATACGCTGTAGATGAACTTTTCTTCTTTTTTCCACTGCTACATATATTTGTGTGTGTGTGTGTGTGTGTGTGTGCACAGCATTTTTTTTAAATCCTTAGTCATAAAGTATTATGATGAATTGTGCTATGCAAGGTTTCAGACATTGAAGCTCACATAGAGTGAATCTATGGGATAAAGGGGGTATCTCACCAGGCTTGAAACTACACATGTGTAGTTCGCGACTAGTTCGCAACTCTAGATTTTGCTACGTGTAGTTGCAGAGACGTCTCCGCAACGTTTCAGAGACGTCTCCTGAAAATTACAGAGTCTCCGATTAGTCGCCAGTTAGTCGCAAGAAATTTAAACATGTTCGATTTTTCGTGAAGTCTCTATGACGTCTCCGAGAAGTCTCCATCAGTCGCGGAGACTAATCATATCCGCAACTGCTGAGACGTCTCCGCGACGTCTCCGCGATGTCTCAGAGACGTCGCCGAGACCTGCTGGAGACCAAAAAAACTGGTGAGAGGTCGCGGAGATGTCTCCGCGATGTCTCTGCGACTCTATTTGACGCCGTTTGACCCACTTTGACATCCTGCCTAGATCTTGAAGTCAGGTGATTTTGACTGCAACAGCTCCCTCTATTTGAAATTTTTTGACACCTGCCATAACTCATATCAGAGACGTCTCCTTGGTGAGACCACAAGACATTTTTATGTTGGAGACATCTCCGCGACTGATAAGTTGGAGATGTCGCGGAAACGTTTCCGTTGGTGAGATACTAGCTATAATGTGCAAAAGTATGTTGTAAGTCCATGATATGCATTAAGCCACTTGTGAGTCTCTCTATTAAAGAGTGACTTGTGTGAAGTAATGTGAAATCTTGTGCAGTGTGCAGAGATGAATGTTAATACCAGAGTGTGCAATCACAACTACTTTATTTTTTTTTCAACCCTACTCTAGAGCAGTCAGTAAAAACATCAAGCTTTGTGCAGACTGGACTTGAGTGTGATACTGAATGGAATGAAACACTTTTGATTGATTGATTGATTGATTGATTGATTGATTGATTTTATTTTGTTTTATTTTATTTTATTTTTTAATTACTTTTTTATACATAGATTACATTATTTTATGCATATATGTATGCAAACATATTTTATTACCCTTATTCACCATATATTCATTCACCGTAAGTGTACGATTCTCACAGTATTGGCAAACGTGTGGCTGGCCCGTGATTTCTTTTACTTTTTTTGAGACAATTCACTGTACCTAAAAGTTTGCATTTTTACAATCTCTTTCCCCGTCCAGCTCTACGATCTGATGACGATGGCAGTCAAGTACCAGATTTCACTGTGCCTCAGACCCAAGGACATCCTCCTGGTCACCCTCAATCACATGGATGCTATCAGGGTCTTTGTGGCCCACAATCCTGCCATCAAGGGACAGGTGGAGGGAGTGTGCAGGCTGCTACTCAAGGTACCTTGACATCCATATCATTGAGGGTTTGCGGTGAAAGTCAAACTGTTCAAATTGAAGTTTGGAATGGTGATGCTTTTTCTTTCAGTCGCATCAAAGGAAAATATGTCTACTGTGCCACATCTAATTAATGTAAAGGAAAAATTTATTACATAAATACATGCTATCACATTTTTCCATGTAAAGTATATTAAGATGTATATTGCTTTCTTGAAGATTCAAGACAGAGAAAATTGAAATGTTACATTTTACAAATAAAGTTTTTGCTCTGTATGTTATGAATTACTTCATTTTTTAGCCTTGTCAGATTTTCTGTAGGAAAGTACTTATATTTTAATTCGTCTTTTGATATTTTTTCACCAAAGTCTTGAACAGCAGATACTTGGAAAAACTGATAGGATGATCTACAGTTTGTATGTGTCTCTCTCTCTTTTTTTAGAGGGTATTATCCAGAAAAAAAAAGGATCTACAGTATGATAGTAGGATAATACAATATGCTAGTGTCTTGTTTTTTATTGTCCTACAATTGTACATGTTGTATTTTGCTCATATAATTTGACAGTTTGTATGCGATCAAATTATACTTTTTTTTTGTCTTTAATAAATGAATCACTAAAGCAGTGCTACAGAAAAATCCATGCTTACAAAAGAATACTTTAAGATTACATTACATTCCATCTCATCTCTTGTGATCTCTTATCAATTGTCTGTCTGCAATTGTACTACAAAATATGGTATGCCTTAAACACAGCATTGAACTGTGCCCTTCTTACATAAAAAGTCCAATAAGAGGCAGTTGCCTCAAATTTATGTAATGCGGCCTTCTGCCAATCACAGCTACGTGTATACGATGTACAGGTGTATCTACATTAAGATTTGTGTTATACTTCATGACTCAGAGTCTGTCACATAATATTTATTCTCCTGGGCAGTATGAAAAGCAGCATGAAACACAAACACATGAACTGAACACAGGATACCTTCTCTTGTAGGTACATTGTACATATTCACATGGCGGTGTCTTTGAATCATGAAATCAATTATGTTGTGTACCAATGTTATGGCCATTGCATTTTGTCCATTCCACAGACATACGCGTTTGTCCCTGTGGGGGAGTTCCAGCTGATTCGACAGACACTTCTAGGTTTCTTTCAAGACATGCATATCAGGGTAAGGCAGTTATTAACCATTGTCTTTATAGTGTCATTACATTCAAACTTTATCATTTAAAAGCCCCCCCCCCCCCCCCCCAATTGAATTTCAGGAGGATTAGATTTTGGGTAATGGAACCATTTTGAGATTTGATTCACATTTGAGCACATGGGCAAGGTGTATTATTATTTTGTTGTACAATGTATGAATGATAAACTGCAAGTCTAAGACGTAAGAATTCAGTACCATACTTGCAGTATAGCATTGATTATTAATGTGGGTAGGAACAGCTGAAAAACAAAAAAAAAAAACATTTTTTATTCCATATACAGGTACAGTGTATATTGTACAGTATATTAGCGCAGCTGATTTTTTTTTTTTTTTTTTTTTTTTTTACATTCTTCAAACTCACATTGCATTTCCAGCTCAATTTGTTCTGGGAATAACAGATTGAATGCTGTGAGACTTTATTAAAAGTGTACACTGAAACGTGTGGCAGGTTTTGCACTTCTGTACCATATTTTGAACATATCAAGCAACCTTCCCACACACTGTACTTGATGATGATGATCCACAGCATTTGTATAGCGCCATATCCAGTATCTGTTATATAGAAACATTCAAAGGCTTGTGGCTCGTATGTGCACATGTATACTTTATCATGCATCGCTGAGTAGGGGATGAGAAGCAGCAAATGGCATCATGCATTCGTAGTTAAGGAGAAGCTTCCTTTCCCCCAGTAGGCATCTCCATCAAAGGAGATGCCCTTTAGAAACGCTCTGAATACCGCCCGAGTTGCCACGTTACCATGGCAACGCAGCCTCTCAAGGAGGCGCTGTCAAGGCCATTAGCAGATGACATATGTGGCTTCGTCACTGATATGCCCGGGCCCCTGCAGAGGCATAGTGGCTGTATTGAGCATTGTACCGTCCCCCTCCTGCCGATCAAGTAAAATGGGTTAGGCAAGTAATGTGCATAGACACTCACCACAAGAGGGCAGTGGAGACCCAATCAATATCTGACAAATCAGGCATTGTTCAAGGTGTCCGCAGCGGACACAGTGGAACAATTAGCAGGGGATCTATACCGCGAGGATGCCCGCATATTAGCACAAAGCTAATTATCATCGACTGAATGCAGTGAGCATGTCCACACTTGTACAAATTAGCATTCCTACAACTGCTGTGTTTACAGTAACTTTAAAATGAAGCTCAAGGCAGCCTTGATGTGATGTGCATGCATGCAGATAGGTTAAAAACTGATGTCAGGAACCTCTTGAACTGTGATGTTACTGTAGCATTGGAGCGGCTATTCATAAAGTTATTATTGTCATTAATATTATTATTACTATCATTATTATTATTATTATTATTATTATTATTATTATCATTATTATTATTATTATTATTATTATTATTATTATTATTGTGATGATGATGATAATTAATAATCATCATCATCATCATCATCATCATTATCCTCATTGTGAACTTCTACTGAAGATTGTTTTGCAGAATGAATAAACAAAGATTTGTTCCAGTCATTCATATTTACCAAAACTTTTAGGACTCTTGTGCCATTTTGATTGGCATTTTGTTTCATGAAGTCTTAGTGCTATGGTTAACAAGTGGTTTGATAACTGTGCATAGTTTACTGTAATGCCCACATACTGGGTTACATGTGGTGTTATTGCACAGGTCAGTGCCAGCCACTGCTTGAGCTGGAGCCCTGCTTAAACAAGAAAGAAACTTGTTTTCCCCCCACCCCTCCTTTTTACCAGTGTGAATATCAAACTTTGTTGTAATTATTGTTGCAGGTTATCATTGGCATCACTGTTTCTCTATAAACGGTGCACCATTGTCACTTTCTACTCCCCGTTAGGAATACTCTCTCAGCAAATTGTAGTCAATTGATTGTCACTGTTGATACCTAACTTTCAAATGTATCCCTCTTGCTGGATATCGCAGCCAATCTTGAGAGTTTTGAAAAAAAATAGAATCTTACTGTGAGCCATCTGTCTTTGTTTGTTATACATGTACATCATTGTCCTTTGTAATCTCACTGTAAATACTATGAACAACAAAGTTAGATTGCATCTCAGAAATATAATCCATTTCAAGTATTAGTGTGATTTCAGTAAGTGAAACATTAATACTATCACTATCACTGTCTTGCCTGAAGTTTTAAATGCACAACATCATTCTCTCCTTCTTTTTCTTCTATTTTTGACATAGGTGTCCATATTCCTCAAAGAAAAGGTGCAAAGCTCCAACGGGCGCTTTGTTCTGTCACTTGGTGGCGCTGTTCCATATGGTACAGAGATACCTGGGACCATAAGGTGAGATGTTAGGGGAGGGCTGTAGTCATTGAAACCAAATAGCATTGAAAAAATACACAGAGAAAACTTCAAATTTTACCAGTTCAATTTTGAAATATATGGCTTCGGAATGACTGCTTGTAAATCAAACCACCTGAATGTAAAACATGAGAAATTATTTTATGTTTTCTCTGTCTTCTTTAGAGACTGCCAAAAGCATTTCCAAGGAGTCTTGAAGTTGGCTAGGTCACAGAAGAATTTCTTTTGTATCAAGCTTTGCTTTAGCACTTGTTGGTGGCATTATATTTTTCGTAATATTCTGAGATGAGACTCAACAATGTTTGTTTGTTTGGTGTTTTTTTTTTTCAAACCTGGCTTTGGCTATTAAAAAGAAATAAGTCTGAAAGTACAATTAGGTACTTAATGAACTGTTAACAGCTGTAATGTAATTACAGTTTAGGTGAAGATAACATTCTTTTAAATTTGATATTCCAAGACAAGACTTAGCAATTTGTTTGTTCAAACCTAAACTTGGCTGCAAGAAGAATTTTTGAGGTGTTATAAGGTCTCAAATGTAATGTAATTGTCATTTACAGTTTAGGTGAAAATACCATTTTTAAAGATTATATTCCAAGACAAGACTTCACAATTTGTTTGTTCAAACTTAAACTTGGCTGTAAGAAGAATTTTTGAAGTGTTACAAGGTCTCAAATGTAATGTAATTGTCATTTACGTGAAAATATTTCGTAGTCTGACTATACAGTTTGAGATTTAAAAAAAACCAGTATTTGTGGTGATTATGATATGTTAATGATTGTGAATCATTTTTAGTGACAGATAAACTCAATAATAAATTATGGAATGTTCTGATATGTCATCTTTGAAGGGATTCTTCGAAATGTTGATGCAAACTTGTTATTCCAGGGATTTGTTTGTTTGTATTTCAGTACATAAAAATTTTGGGGAAAATATCATAACATCTTTGAGCTGCCAGATGTGTTAGAGTTTGAATCTAAGGTTAAGACTGAAGCCTATTTTCTTCCTTTTAATATTTTACCTTGTCTTCTTCTTCTGTTGCTGATATACATCAGATATTTCAACAAAGATGGCAAACAGGTGGAGACGGAGGAGTTTTCGGTCCAGGACAAGTACGTCGCTTCTCCCAAGGAGGGCTGCTTCGACCTGGAAGGCGACCGGGTCATCAAGCTCGGCCGCAACATGTACAACTCGGCAAAGACCAGCGATGCCACAGTGATGGACGACGCGTCAAGCAAGAGCAAGTCCAAGGCATCGGCTGAACAGGTGAGTCGCTCACTTCACCCTGAAATGATTTAAAATTGTTATCCAGCTGCTCCCTGTTTGCTGGTATGCTTTAGATTGGTGGAGAACTCTGGTATCTTACCACCTAAGTCTCTCAGTCCTTTTTCCATAGTCTCCTCCTTTGTTCAATCCTCTTTCCTTTTCCTCACTCTCTCTCCTTCATCATCTTTCTTATTGTTATCTTCTTCTTCTTCTTCTCTTTCTTGCCATAACTGATGTTGTTAGTGTAATCATTGTTATCATTATCATTTATATCATAATTTTGTTTGATTTCTGTTATGATTGTCATTTATTATTAATGTCATCCTATCTTCATAATCATATTCATCATTATTATTCAATTATGGGAATTACCATTCAATTACCAGTAGTGTTATATCGATGATGTTGATGATCATGACGATGAATACCCGTGTTACTATCGGAAAACCAGAAACATTCCTGGCATGAAATCTTTGCAGCATGGAGCCGATAGCCTTCTGTGCAACATGGAACATTTGCAAATTGTTTGTTTGTTTGTTTGTTTGTTCATTTTCCATCTAAGAAGATGGCTGGATAGCCCATATTCAGCTACATTAAGCTGGTCTTCCATGGGGTCCAGTTGGATGTGAGGTGGGACCACCAGATTAAACACCCTGCTCTTTGCGATGAATGAATGAAGCGGGATCTTTTACTTGCATGAGCTGTGACTCTCTCATACACGGGACCTCCATTTTACTGTATGTCCTATCCGAGGGACAGAGTGCTTTGCCTCTTGCTAGAGGGAATGGTATGCTCACAGTCACACACAACATTGCTCGGTCCAGACTCGGGTTCGAACCCGGTCCGCATGATCTTGAGGCAGACGCGCTACCGACTGAGCCACCTCACCGCCCTGCCATTCAGTGCATTGTGTAGACCAAACCTTTGGCGTGCATTTTGCTTTCGCAAATCTTGTCTCCTTGTGAAATTTTCATCGTTAAGACCTGAAGGATGAGATGGATGCTGTCGACTGCACACACACGCATCATTTCTCTGACACTCAACAATAATAAAGCCACAACACCACCAATCATCTAGGAAGAAACGACAAGACACGACTCTATTCCCTTGAGTGCCATGTGTGCGATCTTTCTCTCTCTAGAAGTTTCCCACCACATGGACTTCCTGGGACAAATCATGCATACATTAATTTGCATTTATACACATTCATGACATCGTGCATGTGAAAATTTCTGGTTTTACAGTCTCCTTGTTTCCACCTTTGACCCCCAGGCGTCGGCCAACCCCAATCCCATGGTGAAGGCAGAGCTGAACCTACTGGCCCATCTCATGGGTGCCGTGGAGAAGAAGACTGTGAGCAAGGAGACGGATTTCAGGATCAACATGTTCAACACGGACGAGGAGGAAGAGTGAGTAGAGCCCCTGGTGATGGAGCCTCTGGTTTCTAGCAAAGCACCCTTACCATTTCATCACTCCTCTCTTGGGCAGATCTGGTTTGAGGGATTGATGCGAGAGTTTAGTTATGTTGACAAACAGGTTGTCAGTTTGTTAATGTTTGTTGTTGTTGGTTTTTTTTTTTTTGGGGGGGGGGAGGAGAGGAAGGGGTGGGGGGAAGGGCGGGGGGATCAGCACTTTTCTCTACTGTCTTCCAAGCAGCCCTGTGGAGTGTGCTAAACTTTTGGATAGTGGTTATCAAGTGCAGGGGGCACCTTTGATATGGCACGTGAAACATTTTGATTCCTAATCCTTCACCTTCACATGCTCCTTCATTAAGTTGCTATTAAAGCTGTTAGGCAGGCATTTGTTTCTGAGGTTGTATCCTGCTTTCATGTAGTTCTGTAGGTGTCAATATTTTATGCATGCTTTTTTTTTTTTCATCACCTCTTCTGGCCATAATGAGGGGAGGGGTGGGGTGGGCAGGAGGAGGATACTCTTTGTGGCAATAGAAGGCACATTTCAGTAATTGACATAATTCAAAGAAAATCTGATCACCGTTGTCTTCTGGGTTCTTGATCTTACAAAAAGAATCAACAATGAATGAATCTAAGATGTTATTTCAGAATGAGAGAGAAAGAGAGAGAGAGAGAGGCTCGTACTAGTAACCTTTTCACTCCTTGAATCCCCGGTAAGTTATTGCCAGGTATAGGTCAAATTTCAGCTGTATGGTTGGGGTTACTTTAGGGTTAGTTTTAGGTAAGGGTTAGGGATTGGTTAGGGTTAGGGATTGGTTAGGGTTAGGGTTATGTTTTTATGTTTATGTTTATGTTTATGTTTATGTTTATGTTGTTTATGTTTATGTTTATGTTTATGTTTATGTTTATGTTTATGTTTATATTTATATTTATGTATGACATTTGGAAGAGTCAGACATTGTATTAGCTTTGTTTTTATTTTGCTTTGCTTTTTGCTTAACAGTATCAGAGATGCCAACTCTTATCTTTTGTTAGATTTTCTTTTTTTTTTTTTACCAGAAATATTGCGTGTTTCATTATGAAAATACTGTTTTTCCCAAATTGTATTACTACACATATCTCTTACAGGAAAGGTAAAAATATTGTTTTACACCAGAATATGCCTTTTCAGCACTATAAACACCACATTGGTGTGCATATTGTTGGCAGCCTTGGCAGTATCTGCTTCTCATTTTGTTTTTTTGTACATGATATGTTTGCTCAACAGGAAATTTGCCGCAACTCGTCCACCACCAGACATGTATGATGTCAAGGTCATAAAGATTGATGCCTCAAAGGTTTGTCCACTTTTGATTTGCCTGTTTAGGATTATTTAAATCATGATTTGTTTAACTTGGCTGCTAAGGAAGTAATGAATACTTGTAAGAAAGTAAACCATGGAACCAGTAGCTTCAAGTCCTTACCAAAGGACTGCACTGTGAGAATGAAGTTCTTTACCTATAAAAGGCACAACTCAACACTAACTGTTTTTTCTCTCGAGTGGCCCGTTTGGGCTACAAAAATCTTTAAATCTAAAATTTTGGTGGCAGGAAAAAGAAACGTAGTGGCCTGAAATAAAACAGAAACGTACCAATCCATTTTGAATCTTAAGTGCCCAATTAGGCCACCAAAAGATAGGCTTTGAAATGTGGTGACCCAACATCAGTTTTTCGTAGCCCTGGGCCACCAGGCCATTGCTAATGTTGAGCCCTGCTTAACGGCACTACTGCCGGCAACAGCAGACTCAATCAGGGACCTCGTGAGTGATAATCCTTTTCAAAACCTGCCGTGTTGTAAAGCATCACCTGTTTTTATTTCTTCAATTTGTAGTTTTCTGTTGTTCATAGAAAAGTTTACTGTGTTTATTTTCTCCCACTTGATGAGGCAGATTACCTAGTCAGGTCCTTGCTAGCATTCAGTTGGTCAACAACCATTTTTTGGGGGTCACTTTTCAGAAATACCATAGACATTTGAATCTAAGCAGTGTGTAGTCACTTGTAGTGATTTACTGTAAAACAAGAAATATTCACAGTATGAAACTTTCGCAAATTGTGATTGCCTTCCCTGCCTGTTCGTCATTTTGCCTCTGACGAAGATTCTGCTAGGATCGAAAGCTCGGGCCCTTTTTGACTCCATTTTACTCCACTGGCTTGCCACAATTGGATGAGCAGTTTTCAGCAGCTCTTTTGCTACTCTGCAAATTAGAGCTGACAGCCTTTTCATGAATTTCCACAAGCATTTAATGTGCATTTAATGGCGAAACCTTTTGCTTCCATTTCAATTTTGTGAATCCTGCCTCCTCGCGAAATATTCTAAAGTTTCCTGCACACAAAAATTTCTGCTTTTTCAGTACTTGGAGTCAATTTGTGTTTGCCAGTGATGATTGGCCTAATGGGAGACTATCTTTACTCCCCTATCTCTCTCTCTCTGCAACCTGTCGCTCACTTCCAGAATCAGACGAGCGAAGAGCTGAGCAGAATAATGGGTGACATGTCCATCCCCGAGGCCGGAGGAGTGACCAGCAAGGGCGACGACCTCTTGGCGCTCATGGACAGTGCTACCTAGATCGGCAGTCGGTTCCCAGGGAGCGTGTGTGCTTGGTTGCATGCGTCCATCGTTTTTTTCTAAATGAAAGTTTGTATCCCTCTCTCTTTCTTTGTCTGTCTGTCTGTCTGTCTGTCTTCTCTTCTTCCTCTCTCTCTCTCTCTCTCTGTCTCCTTCTTTTCCTATCTTTCTAATGGCGCGTTTACACCGAGCACGGTACGGGCAATAGGCCGGGTTTTTTGCTATGGTGAGCCAAAAGGAACCATGTCTGGTTCTGTTACAATATCGCTCCCCTGCTAATAATACGGTTACAAAATTAATCTTCTACTGTTGATTTTGTTGCTCTTGATTTTGACATAAGAATAACATTTTGGGTGATTTTGTACCAAATTAATACTGATTCGTTTTTAACAGAACAGACGTGGTTTCTTTTGGCGCACCATAGCAAAAACCCTGTTCCGGGACCCATGTCGGATTTGGTCTAAACGCAGCTTTAGGCTGAATGCCCACTTATATTATCTGCTAGCCAGATAAAAAAAAAAGAAAAAAGAAATACATGTGTACCAAAAAACAAAAAGGGGAGGCAATGTGAAATTCAAACTTTATAGAGCAACTTGAAATGTCTCTTATCATCATGTGATCTTATCTGATAGTCCTTAATGTGTTCTTTGTTTTGATTCATGTGTTCATTTCTCTGTGTGTTGTATTGAGATGATAGGTGGGGGGGGGAGGGGGGAGATGACAGATGGAGTGGGGGATGGGGTGGGGACAGTGGCTAGTTATCCATACTATTTTGTAACCTTTTGCAACTACGTACAACCATTTGTAGTGGTTTATTTTGTTAAAACAATGAATAATATTATACTTGTTATGCCCCCTATGTGAACAGTCATGTCATGTGTTATGTCAATTTTCTTTTCAAATGCATTGGACCCTGTGATAGAATTGTCTATGTCGTTTTATATGGTATGCTGTGAAAGCTGGCGTTTTCATGTACAGATATTTTTGTGAATGAGGAGGTCACAGGCATTCTTGAGAGATGTTGTTTTCGTGACTCAACACCGAAGCTATCATAAGTCCACTAAAGCCTGTCCGTTTGCGATATTTTCATGTGTTGTTAAATTTGTGACCCAACAGTGATTTGCAAAGAACAGCTTTTACAGTAGGTGTTGCAAGTACAAGTTAGGTTTTCAGTGCCAACTATTAGCAAGTGTCATGTTGTGTCATGAGTGTAAGACAGGGCAGTCAATGTATGATGTGCTACACCCTGTAAAACTCCATAAGTGCACCCTCCAGATGTGACATTTTTTTAATGCCTCTGGCATTACTTTTTTTTCTTGTGTTTGGATGTTGTTGCTTCTTGTCCTTTTCACTAGTTCAGACACTATCTTTTCTTTTGGCAGACAGAATTATTCGTAATGTCTACGACAAAGAGTCTGTATTATGGGAAAGGGTTTAAAGGAGCACAAGTCCAAATTTTTGTCACCTGAAATCCCGTCAGAATACTCTACCCTCGAGCAGACTCCCATGATGACATGCTGTTGATGATGATGATGATGATGATGATGATGATGATGATGATGATGATGATGATGATTACTATGATAGCTGGAGGAACAAAGTCACATCCTCTTCTTACCCTCATTTAGATGTCGAATTGCTGGTAACAGAAACTTAGCGGGCAGTCTTCTGCAAGATGTTATTTTTTTTCCCTTTCTTTGAAGTGGAAGATGTTTTCTGCAATCCATGTACAGTTGAGGATTTTGATCTTATTCTGTGGGGTAGCTGTTTCCTAAGTGTTCTCCTATGTCTTGCCTGGCTTCTCAACTCATGTGGGTGTTGGTAACCAAACCTGATTAGTGATATGGGAGACATTTTGCTAATACAGTGTACCACAATGACATGCCTGCCAAAACTTGAATGTGGAGGTGAAATGGTAACACACTCTTCAATCCGCAGTGATCATAAGTACAGTATATATAGCTTAAAGAGATGGTATAGTTTTGGTTGAGATGAGGATTCAGGTTTTAACTTGTGAGATAATTGTAACTCACTTTCATGAAATATGAAAGAGCATACAATTCTCGTGGTAATTATGAGTAGAGCACATGAGTGAAGTTTGAGGAAAAATCAGACCATCTGTTAAAAAGTTATGAATTTCTACAGTTTTGATTGCACCATAACTAGATGAGAAGACTACAACAGTTTATGATGTCACACATAGACCATGACATAAAGAGAATTCAACATACATGTATTCAACACATTTTTCCTAGCATCATGAAAGAGCGCATGACTTCCTGCTTATGTCACCATCAAGAGAAGGGAATGTATAATTCATTTAAAGAAAAGGAAAAGATTTTTTAAAAGATTTTCTCTATATTCGATACTTTATATTGTCTGTGAGTGACGTTACAAGCTGTTGTAGTCTTCTCATCTAGCGATGGCAGCACTAAAACCATGTATGGCAGGTGGCCGCATAGGTACATGTAGGTTTAACTTTGACTGATAGATCGGTCTGTATCTTGTCAAAGGGGATATGTTCCGCGGCTTCATGGAATCCCCTCTTATACGGAAGAGAGCCAGAAAAGTAAAAACAAAAATAAGACTCCTCCGGACAGACGGATTTTTCGGTGTAGGTTTGACTGTATTATGTTTTAGTTAGTCCCAGTGGAATTACCTCCGCACATCAAATTTTTGGGGGGTTTTTTCGTCATCAGTAATTCTCATTATCAAAAGTGAAAAGCATTCCAAAAAGAAGTGCCAACATGTTGTATTCTAGTGCAGCGAAATTTTCTTCATTGAATTTCTGTGCTTGCATCAAACATTATTCACGCATGCTTTTATGAGTATTTACTGTGATTGTTAGACATTTTAACCTGTTGAAGACTAGTCCCGAGTATACTCGGCCAGATGTCTGTGGGAAATGTGTTATAGCAAAATTCAGCTCGTCCTCAATGGGATAACATTCCATACAGTTCCCTATGGTGTTACTAGTATTGCATGAGAGAAGAACTGCATGGGAACTAGTTGAGGGTGGCACACGCCAACAGTTTACATTGACACAGGGATATGCGAAGTGTATGTTTGAAGGTTATCTACACCTAGGAGAGGGATTAGTGTACAATGTGTTACACCTTACATTGTAGGTGTGAGGGAAGTGTAAATGTTCAGTGTGTTATAACTCAAGATGTGTATTTTAGGTGTAATACACTAAAGGTGTGTATCAAGGGTTAAATATATCAGAGATGTTACAGCAAAGCAGAAATGGACCAGAGGGGAGTATTGAGGGCAAGTGATGCCACAGATGCCTATTTAGGGTGTGAAACACCAAATAATCATGCCAAGGGTCGATGAAGAAGAGATACCGCATAGTGATCTTGACCAGAAAATTAGGATGCAGTGCCTTTCCTAGGGGCCCAACCGCTGCAGGCAGGGGACTTGAACCAGTGACCTTGTGATTGACAGTCCATGGTCTTTACCATTGAGCCACAACAGGTCCTCAAAGATTATACTACCAAATGAGGTACAGCAGAGGTACTCCTTGAGAATGAATGCACAAAATGTGTACGCTGGAGAAGAAAAAAAAACCTTCGTAAGTGATTTGTAAGAATGGGATACTATAATGGTATATGTTAAGACTTAGATGCACAAAAGTATGTGCTGAGTGTTACATGTACATGCACCAAAGATGTACATTGTACCAACGTTGAAGGTGCGATAGCCCCAAAGTGTATGTTTAAGTTGAGAGACGCAGCAGGTGTATGTTCAATAGTGAGATACACCAGAAATTTATGTGGGGGGGGGGGGGGGGGTGAAATATGTCAAAGGTATAAAAAGTCATATTTAGGATAAGCTATGGCGGGAGTGTCTGTGTGTGTTTGTGTGTGCATCTGTCTGTATATGTGTGCATGCATGCATGTTTGTTGAGATATATGCCAAAGGTGTACAACATGTATGTGTGAAAGTCATTCTGTTTCAAAATTTGGCCTTATTATTGAATTCAATTTCATTGCCATGGCAACTGGGATGTTACTTTCAATTTATGAACTCAAGTATTAGAGCAGAATGAACAATAAAACATCATGAAAAAAGAAGAAGAAAACATCTGAACTTCTGGACAAAACAAATACCCTTGTATATAAAAGTCCACTATATGTGCATTCACTGTGCCAATCTGTAGGTTTACATAGTAACAGTATACATGTGAGACATGTTTTCTTATGTGTACCTGTGATTCATGTCCAATAGACTAAAGTATGCCCTGGTTGGCAGTAGGATTTTTTTCCCTTACGATAATAATAATAACGACGCAGACTACACAGCAAACGTTATTCAAGATTTTGTAGTTTTAGTACAAAAGTTCTCTTTTCTCACCCAGCAACCTTTGAAGGATGTGAATATGAGGAAACATGACATCAACTGACATCATATGGTTATTGCGGTTAAAAAGGGGGGGGGGGGATTGTATTATGTTTGGCACTAAATTTCATTTAGTTGTTCCCTCCATTTTATGGAACTCTTAGCTTCTTTAATTTCTTACTTGCAGTGTTTCTGTGATTCAATTTCAAAGATTATCATTTCTATGAGGAAAAACACACATAAAGAACAATGTCTGGGGTTTTTTTTACCCCCGTACCTATCTCATTACTTCCGTTCAAGCCAAAATGTGAAAAAAGAAACAGAACAATAATTCACACACATTTAAAACGAGAAAAACTGTAACAATACAACAGTTTGCTATGAATAATCCTTCTTCTGAGTGTGACCAGAACAGTTCTGATAACTGCCATACATGTAGATAGCTAACATTTGTTGGTGTCACTGTTTGCTGTAATTTAGTAGAAAGAACACGATAGGTACGTCACATTAGAAGTGTATGCTACTATATTTATGATTCCAGGCATCGAGAGTCAATTTAAGTAAAATATGATTAAAATGCATCTAAGAAAATCCTCATTGCAAGGAAAATTTATTGCATTTGTTTTTGCTCATCAGTCAAAATAATTGATTGAGAGCAAGAGATTATTAAAGCAGAGGGGTGAAGTATGCTATGAAAGATTTTATGGCTTGTCTTCCCCTGTACAAACATATTTGTAAGATTGCAACTGCTGATCTATATAATTAACAAGCGTGTCGGAAAAAAGAAGACTAGTGATAAAACCTTTCATAGCATTATCATTGATGCTTATTTTTGCCCCCCCCCCCCAAAAAAAAAAAAAAAAATAGAATGATACAATGAGTTTGTGTGTGGGTGTGTGGGTGTGTGTTTGTATGTTTCTGCTGATCAATGTGTGTTGGTGGGTTTGAAGTTCTAAACTTATACTAACCGAGGATGAGACTGAATGAAAGGCTATTTTTGCTGCATAGCTTGACTCTACTTTACCTTGTAAATCATAAAACATTGATGGTAGCAGCGTGTTTTTCTACAAATTTTAATACTGGTTTGGGGTTTGTTTTTCTGCTCAGTTGTTTGCTTTTTTTTCACCCTCTTATTACAGTCCATGACAGTAAATTCAGTGTTGTGATTATGCAGATATCTTTGCTTTTCCTGCGTGGTTAGTGCTAAATATAATTATATTTAAAAAAGTTATGTTCATTCAGGGAACTAGATAGTGTCTTTCATCAAAGGTCTATATAATTGCTAAGAAAAATAAAAAGATGTCTAAAAGCTATCAACTTCTTTGCTGCATTCTATTGAACATCATAGTCTGATATCATTTTAGTGTCACCAGTGTTTCAATGCTGTCTCTACAAGGAGAAAGAAAAATAGGAATTACATTGTACTTCTGGGTTTGACTCTCGTTTGCACCTATGTCAGTCATGCTACAACATTTTCAGTGATGTGGTTTGTTCCTGTCAGATCTGTCAGGCCATTCGTAAAATGTACTACAAAATTTAGAAAGACAAAAAGAAGGAAGAAGACGAGTTACAGCAGCTAGTGGTTTGAGATGATGTATGGTGTTGATAAATGTCCGGAATTTATGCCTTCATGCAATGGTTGATTTTATTCTGTCTCCTGATTGGGCTCTCAGTGTCATGTGACTGTAAGGGGGGGGGGGGGAAGAGAAGAAGTCCTCGTTGACTACTGGTAGTCATATCAATATGCTGACATCCCCATGTTTAAATGCTGTATGTTCCAGCTTGATTGTTTTCTGAGAGCAAAACATTGCACATGTATAGCTAGATCCACCGATGGTGGATAGCCAGCCGATATCAAATACACGTCATTCTGCCCATTATCATTTCATTTGTTTAAAGTATGCTGCTCGTAATGCCCTTAAAAGTTTAATTTGTCTTTTGCAAGTAATAGGGTTGAAGTTTTTCTATATAACATTTTTAAGTTTGTTTGATTTTGTTTAAACTTAGAATTGATAGAAAAAGAGAGGACTACATTTCTTTGTGTTCTATAAATGTAGTCAAAATGCTCTTCAAACTGCTTGGAACATGCTGTTCTGCTCATCTTGAAGGATAAAGTACTAATAGTTTTCGTGCTTTGATGTGCAATGTTTATGTTTTGGCAGCCTAGCTATTTCTTCTTCTTTTTTTTCGGGGCATTAATTGGTAAAAGATACTTTGTACTATTATTGTTATTTACCCTGCTCTTTTCCTTCGCATGCATTTGCATTCATTAGTTAAGCTGTTATATGATATTAAATGTATATTTTTATTTTGTGTGACGAGGTCACTTTCTGAAATCAAAGCCCACATTCTTGTATCTCCATTTTCTTCTATGGCAGAAATGATGATTAATGCACAGTGTACACGGTCATAATGGCAAGAAGTCACAAAGGTAGTACATGTATACAGACCTTCAAACCGTTCTGAATTTGGAGGAAAGAATCTTAATTTTGACCATTCCCAGGTCTTGTTTCAATAGGAGATTCCTGATTTTCTTGATAATCTTACTACACACTCTTTATGAGAACTGCTCTTTCTTTTTTACTACCTTTGAGCCAAACCATCCCTTTTTTTTTTTCAGTCAGAAAGGTCGGGAGGTCTGAGTATAGAAATTTGTCCATGGATTATGCAAATTTTGACTGCGTAAGTGCGTATAACAAATCATGTACGCTAATAGACGTATAATAGATATAGGCATTTGCAAGGTACGGCTATTTTGCGTTCATTTTAGTCAGTTGACTGAATTGAAACCATGGATTTGGGGATAATCTAACTTTGTGAATTCGGGCCAATATGTCCCAAAATATGTGTACTACTTTTTTTTTTTCTATTGAAACCAAACGCTCTGTTGTTTCTTATCTTCGTATTAAAAGAGAGTGCTGTTTAATGAGTTGACACATTCCAGATCATGTAACAGTGATAGTATCATCATATGATATGGCATATTTTTTGTTATTGCTTTCTCACCTTGATGTTAGTTGCAAAATAAAGCCGTCCAGCACTTTTAAGAAGCAGAAGAAAAAGAAAAGGGAAAGAAAATATGCCCAATGTAAAGTTTGTTTAGAAAGTTATTACAGCTTGAACCAAAAAGATGCCATTCAGCAACTACAGAGGTGTAATAACTTTGCTTTGTGATGACACGATGTCCGGCATTTTGGGTACGAAAAAAAAAAGGGGAACTCTTGTCCTTATACCTCCCATGGAGATTGTTGAGAATCCGTACAGGGGCCTAAACTTTGTTAGTATCAAGATCACACTTTTGATGCAGTGGTTGCTTGACTAACTGACAAATGGCATTGATTTGAAACACTTTCAAGACTGGAATGGATTTCCAATAGTAGATGAGTTGCCGTGACCTCCGTGGAAGGGGTAGAGGTCGTTGAGTGATAAGAATTTTATGTCGCTGTTGAAATATTTCTCAAGTATTACAAAGCCTTGTGGAATAGATAAATTTTTTCTGCATCGCAAACTCTGAAGACCAGTATTTTGAGGAGGTGCCTAACAATGGTACATGTATTTCAGTTGTTTCACTATGAAATGATGACATGGATCCAAATCAAATGATTGGTTGAGTGTTGGCACGTGACCAATGGCCTTTACCACAGCAATGCAGTTACATGTCGACATGAAACTTGAATTGCCGAACAAGCAGAATTCAACTTAACTGAGTTGGTTTACCTATGATCTTCACAAACTACAAGAAGAGCACTTGGTGATCGTGTTAAGGGTAGAAGTTTGATGTGATGTAACTTTGCGCAAGAGTGTCATATACTCTAATTGTATTGTAGGGATCCCTGTTGCCATTTCATAAAACAAATAATGCACGTTGCACAATCGTGGGTCATTAGGGAACAGAAGGATTTACTGCAGCCCAGTAACATCGAGACTGTCCAAAGACAACTTTGGGTTTGCCTTTCGGACTGTTCATGATGATTATGGAATTGGGATTACAAATATTCAGTGAGATAATTCCTGCAAGAATCTTTAATGGTGGATTTTCCGACTACATAGTTCACATTCCGGAAACTTATTAAAGATGATGATATAGAGAATTACATGTATATTGTGTACCTTTTGTGTCCAAGAAGTGAAAGATGTCAATTAAGTGTCACATTGTTTTCACCCGGCAAAAATTTATTCGTATTCAGGATCCGTGTTCTACTCACTACAGTGACAACTTCGTTCCTTGTAAAATTATGTACGTGTATAGGAAAGTTTTTATTGCTGTAGATGTCAAGTGTTGTGTTCACCGTCCTTTCAGAGACTATTATTGTGAAGATGTTGTACATGAACTATTTTATGCATGACTACACATGCTGAAAACACATTATGTAAATGTGCTGTGACCAGTGAGTGGTGTGGTGTAAAAATAAAAACAAACAAACAAACAAACAAAAATCAATAAATTATTCACAAGAAATGTGTTCCCTGTGTCTTGCCATTGTAGTTTTTGGTCTCACCAACATACAGTACTGTAATAGACAAAGGGTAGTGATGCCTAATTTATAGTGGCTGGGGGAATGCAGCAACGTAGGTAGAACGCAACAGCGAAATTAAACGAAAATCGGACAGTCTGTTCAAAAAATTTTAATATTTAAAGTTCTTTCTTGCCGCCATCCCTAGATAAGATGACAACTACAGTTCACGTATAAGTCACGTATGGAAAAGGATTTAAAGTAAATGTAAAGGAAATTCAGCTTAAATATTTTCTTTTTTGTAGTATTATGAAAGCACTCGACTTTAATATCTCTATCAGAAAGCAGAGGGAATAATTTTATTATCTTAAACGTAAGTCAGTAGTGTTACGGTCAAGTTCACACAAATGAATGCAAGGCGGTCACAGTGAATTGAAATGAACAAATCTTCCGGAGCTTTATTAGGAATTTGCTTAACAATCAGTTTCCAACCGGAATAATGATAATTGTTCAAAACATTACAGCGAAATTAACCATAACAATTGAATGTTAGATCGGATCGTTTCAACAAATGATAACTCAGAGACAGATTATGTAATACCTGGCCAGGGTTTTACCCTAACAGAACCAACGTCGGGGCCCAACTCATCTGCGACGTGACGGGGAGGCGACGCCAGACGCTATCATATCACGTGGAGAGCGCGTCGACGCACGGGGACGTCGTCGAATCAGCAGGCGACGCTATCTCACTCAGGTCAGCTTGCAGCTCCGCGACTACGCCGGGTAAAAGGGCGTTGGCTGCCAGGTGCGCGTGCCACTCACACAGTCTCGACGCCCTGGATCGACCTCGGCGTGGCTCCCACTAGTTGCCGTGTAGCAATCACAGGAATCACAGGTGGGCGTTGGCTCCAGACCGCCTGGTGGTTCGCCTGGCCAAGTCAACGAAAAGTTATCGACGCCGTCGTCGTCGAAGGGAAACGGGCTAGAAGCAGGTTGACATCTCCTGGATTACCCTGCTGTTTAGCACTTTAACTCAGTCCGCAGGATACTTGTCTCAGGGAGAGCAATTTCTCCCAAGACCATGGACGGGACGTTGAGAAAGTTATAACGGTCCTCTCTAACCGGAGTCTGATTGTCGACTGACGCGACCAATGCATTTTTAACATGAGCATTATTACATACATGGAAAATTCCGTCAGGCACGCCCAGCTTAATAATATATTCATAACATTAAACTCAACCTGGGCGAAGTGTGTAAGGCTGCGGTTCGAAACGAATGACTCGAAAGGAGATTACATAACAAGTGGTGTTTACAAACATTCGCGATCGCGCACGTGTGATCGCATGCACATGATCATAAAACATAAAGACTACATTGTTAAGTGATCACATGGGCAAATTCGTAACACTCCCACCCCTAAGAGAGAAAATATTGCTCTGAAGTAATATTTTCGTTATATATCAAAACACGTTACAAATTTCAACTTCATCATCCTGCATAATTTATAACAAATAACAAACATCGGCTATTTCTGAACTTCTTAGGGTATCCACTCACTATATAAGGCAACTGCTCACAGAATGGCTCAAATGCACACTAAATACACATTATTTAACCAGTTCAGATTATAATAACACGGGAACATTATCGCATGTGTTTCACAACATCATCTCTTCACTTTGCTATAAATTTGGCATCACGTCTGAGTTGTGACAGACCTGCATAACAAATCCTCTATCATGTTTGCACATAATGTTTCCATACAAATACCGGTAACAGTTTGTGGAGTAGTTACTGTAAACGTTTCCTGTTAAAGGGAAACACCATAATATTTCAAAAGGAGCCATTTTATTTCTCCTTTACAAAATACTTTTGTTGGTATCGTGTCCTTCCACAAAAAAACAAACAAACAAACATTTGAACATTGTTTGTCCATTCTTTCAAATTCATTTCAATCCTTCCAGCTTAGAATGCGACACAACCTAGTATTCCTCATGATTTCAATTATCTCTTCTTTTTTTTTTCACTCACAAAAAAATAGGGAATGGCGGGAATGAAACTAACCACGTGTCCAAAACTTGATACGTTTACACGAAAAATGAATATTCCCATCCTACTTGCTCTAACGAGAAACTACACTCCTACTTGAGTTTTCCTAATGCCAACGTGATCTCCCAAGGGAATTTCCTGAGCAACTCTCAGTATCTCCCTACGATAGTTCACTGGCAACACTATTTGCTATACCACTGACCACTGACCACTGACCACTGACCAGCTTCAATCTCGGAAACAACAGTAAGGAGCCAACGTTCAAGGGTTGGATCTTTTTGCTGCGCTGCAATCAGGGAAGAACGACAACACTTGTCATCACTAGACTGAGCAGAAACATCATAGAAGTTAGCAGAAAACGTGTCTGCCAACCGAACAGAGTCATCTACAGACCCAAAATCATCTGCCTCGTCTTGCTTCGCCTGACCTGACTGTGACCTTGTCACCACACAAACAGGAAATACATCCGGGAATTCTTCAAGCAACTTTTCAGTTTCATGGTCAACTACCGGATCACTTGACACAATTGGTGAGACTGAGACCTTTCTCCCAGCCAAATCGTTCCCCATCAACAAATCAACCCCATCCATGGGTAGACCGGGAACCACACCAACCATAACTACTCCAGTGACTAAATCACTCTTCAAGTGTATCCTATACAAAGGTACAGAAACGTAGGTTCCATCTATACCCTGTATCAGTGCACTAGCACAAGATGAACCATCAGCAGGCAATTTATTCACATCACCTACAAGGAGAGACTGTGCTGCTCCGGTGTCCCGCAGGATTCTCACCGACTGCACTGCACCGTCATCAGACTGCCAAGAAACCACACCCTTTGACATGAAGCCATGGTAACACTCAGACATGTTATCTACACTTCCAGGGTTAATATTTCTATACACTATTTCAAGACGGTCATGCACAAAAATAGCAGCACACGTTCTTTCTCCTAAAACTGCAAGTACGGGTTTGGCACCCTGCTTTTTACTATCCCGTTAGCTTCCAACATTGTATGTGAACATGTCCCTTCTTGGAACAATAGTGACATGTCACCTCTTTCTATTCAGAATTTCTCAACTGGTTAATCTTTGGCAAAGAAACATCACCGTCCAAAATCCTGCACTGAAAATTCCCTAGACATGGTTCAGTCTACTCCACAATTAACACAGCAATGAAAGCTTGACTGCAAACTTTGCAACTTTAAAACAGCGAGAGCACAAGAACAAGCCTATATAGACTTAATTGGACAGTGTAATATACTGTATAAGGCTTGCGAAATTCGGTTCCCGGACAAGCCCCCACTTTGTTACGGTCAAGTTCACACAAATGAATGCAAGGCGGTCACAGTGAATTGAAATGAACAAATCTTCCGGAGCTTTATTAGGAATTTGCTTAACAATCAGTTTCCAACCGGAATAATGATAATTGTTCAAAACATTACAGCGAAATTAACCATAACAATTGAATGTTAGATCGGATCGTTTCAACAAAAGATAACTCAGAGACAGATTATGTAATACCTGGCCAGGGTTTTACCCTAACAGAACCAACGTCGGGGCCCAACTCATCTGCGACGTGACGGGGAGGCGACGCCAGACGCTATCATATCACGTGGAGAGCGCGTCGACGCACGGGGACGTCGTCGAATCAGCAGGCGACGCTATCTCACTCAGGTCAGCTTGCAGCTCCGCGACTACGCCGGGTAAAAGGGCGTTGGCTGCCAGGTGCGCGTTGCCACTCACACAGTCTCGACGCCCTGGATCGACCTCGGCGTGGCTCCCACTAGTTGCCGTGTAGCAATCACAGGAATCACAGGTGGGCGTTGGCTCCAGACCGCCTGGTGGTTCGCCTGGCCAAGTCAACGAAAAGTTATCGACGCCGTCGTCGTCGAAGGGAAACGGGCTAGAAGCAGGTTGACATCTCCTGGATTACCCTGCTGTTTAGCACTTTAACTCAGTCCGCAGGATACTTGTCTCAGGGAGAGCAATTTCTCCCAAGACCATGGACGGGACGTTGAGAAAGTTATAACGGTCCTCTCTAACCGGAGTCTGATTGTCGACTGACGCGACCAATGCATTTTTAACATGAGCATTATTACATACATGGAAAATTCCGTCAGGCACGCCCAGCTTAATAATATATTCATAACATTAAACTCAACCTGGGCGAAGTGTGTATGGCTGCGGTTCGAAACGAATGACTCGAAAGGAGATTACATAACAAGTGGTGTTTACAAACATTCGCGATCGCGCACGTGTGATCGCATGCACATGATCATAAAACATAAAGACTACATTGTTAAGTGATCACATGGGCAAATTCGTAACAGTAGCTAATCCAGGGAATGCGTATTTTTCATTTTAAAAAAATTACATTTTGTGGAATTATTCTCTTTACGTTTTCTTTATATTGTTGCCCATGCGTGACGTCACAAACGAAACAGGTTACTGGATTTGGACCAAAATCGGACCCAATCATTAGTGGGTAGGGGATCATATTCTGTAGGAATGGTGCTTCTAGGGCCCTGTCGGGGCTTGGGGGGAGGGGAACATTTATATCGGAGAAGCCAAATATAATGTACCAGTAATTAGCAAATTTTCACAATTGTTTTTTTTTTTTTCTCATCTGTCTTATCCTGGCAAACCGAGAGCTAGATTTGACCAAACGTGGAAGGAATCATAAATTGATGGTAGGGGATCATAGAAGGTACAAAATGATTATGGTTGTGCACTGTAGGAGAACGTACCCCAGAGGGTGGGACCCCCAGATACCCCAAATGAACCAATGTTCATAATCTATGCATTTTCGTTTTTCTTCTTGAAAACAAGTTCCTTAAATTTGACCAAACTCGGCAGGAACCATCGATAAGCATGGGGAGGGAGTTACAGTTGTACACAATGTGCATCTGTACATTTAGATATTACCAGATATCATTTATTTATAGATATCTAGATTTAGATTTATATATTTATATATTTATGGCTCGACACTAACTTTTTTGTTTGGTGGCCCGATGGGGCCACCAAAATTCTAAATTTCAAATTTTTGGTGGCCCGAGAGAAAAATTTGGTGTCCCGAAAAAAAAAAAAAAACAATAAAGAACATTAAAAGTCCTTTTTTTAATGAGTCAAATATTTAAGTTTTATGACAGTAAAAATTAAAAGTTGGACATATCTACTCATAAATAAACTTCAACAAACTTGCAACACTCACTCTCAGGCACTCATTCAGTCCTTTTCATCCATCCTTTAAACAAATTTAACTGCTAATTTCCGGCGCAAAAAGTTACGAATTTATTGACATACTTTTCAAAAAAATTTGGTGGCCCGAGGCGGGCCACCAAATTTGCCCTTTTTTGAAATTTGGTGGCCCGACTTTCATTTTTGGTGGCCCCGGGCCACCGGGCCACCGTTAGTGTCGAGCCCTGTATTATATATATATATATATATATATATATATATATATATATATATATATATAGAGAGAGAGAGAGAGAGAGAGAGAGAGAGAGAGAGATAAGATATGTATCTATTTATTTTATTTATTTATTCATGTTTTCTTTTAAAAACAATACAGGGTAGGCACATTCAGTTTGCTAACTGCTTTACAATGGCGCTCTGTATATACACAAAATAAAACAACAAATGCATTTGTAGTAACATGATTCACATAATTACCGATCAGTGACATAAACAAACAAAAGAAATCAACTTTACTACACATCTGTTACATGTATACATAAAAACTAAAACCTTAACGATTTAGAAAAGGGAAGAGTATATAAACACAAACAAAACAAAGAAAAAAGCCTAGTGGGTGTGACAATGTAAAAAAAAAAAAGAGGTCTTATTGGATTCATTGGAAGAGAAAAATTAAAGCATGCGGATAAATCTTAAACAATTTGTTTTGAATATAGTCAGTGACGAAGACAGTTGTACTTCAATGGGGAGTTTGTTGAAAAGAGAGCTACCGGTGTACGAAAAGGAACGTTTTTTTATATTCGGTTTTTGGGTAAGGTATCGATAGAGTGCAATTCTTAGAGTATCGTGTTTTGTAATAATTAGCTGAATAAGAAGTGATTAGAGGATTTAAATAAATAGGTACCAGATTATGACGGATTTTGAAGGTGAGTATGCAATATTGTAACTTGATTCTTTCTTCAACAGAGAGCCAGTTTAAAGTGGTGAGTAGAGAGCACTGAGGAGTATAACAATCAACATTAAGTACTAAGCGCGCATATTTATTCTGCATTCTTTGTAATTTCTGCACATTAGTCTTAGAACAACTACTAGTACCCCATGCCGTACAACAATAATCAATATGTGGCAACATAAAAGCAAAATATAAATTGATCAGCATTTTTTTGGGTAAAAGATTTTTTATACGACGGATGCATCCTATTGCTCGAGATATCTTTCCACGTAGGACCTACATACAGTACATGCATCTAGACATATAGATTTATAGATATCATCTATTCTGTTTTAATCATGCTACTCGGTTGGGATATCTGCATATAAGTACTGAAGCCTCTTCACTTTAGAAATAAAAAAATCCCGCTCTGACAATAAAAGCCAGCGAGTAATCCTATTCATCGTCGAATTTTTAACCTGTTGGTGAGTGATTCGAAGACAAAAGAAGTGCAGGATCGCTAAGATTCAACCCCCGGGCGATGGCTTTTCAACCAAACAACACAATAATCGATTTAGCTAACGGGAGAGAGCGATTTCGTTTGTTCGTGAAACGGGATATAGACAAAGGATCCCTAGACAAGTATACTTATTGTGTCTTTAAGGAGATTATGAATTCGCTGGAGGTATGTGTGTGCGTTTGTGTGACAAGTGCTCGATTCGCTCAGTATCGATGATTATCGATTGTCTTGGTGGACAGTGCAAACGTCGCGAAGTCAGCTAAAAACTACAGTTGATTTCAAAACATTAGTTTCTTCGTCCAAATCTCCTGCGTTGAACCTAACTAAAATGCATCGCTGTTGTCTGCGCGGGCGTTCCACGGATTTCTTTGACAAGATTAAAGGTTAATAATATTGAAACGAGAACAAATTTAAGTCAAACTTACCTTCCTTATTCGAACGACATCATTCACAAACATTACGTGCGCAAATGAAGAGGGAAATAATCCGCAGCAAAATATAGACGACCAGCCAGCTCAATCCAAATCGGCTGCATATTCATTATGTACCACGAAAGAAAACTTATGCAGCTAATCTGAGTGATAACCATGGCAACAAACTTTAGTGTATCCCTCCTCTGGTGTAGCACAACCCATTTGAATTCTTTTTCGTCTTTTCTTTTCTTTTCCCCCTTTCTTTGTCTGCATAAAATATATGTTCTACAGGGAATAAAAAAAACCCATTGCAGCCTGCTCGTAGCATTTCACAAATTGGAAATGACGTCGCAAGTGCTTCGTTGGAGCAATGTATCTGTTTATGGAAGGAAACACACGGATATTTTGCAGCGGAAGGTTTGATGTTTCGTGATGTCCAAACTGAACATTTGACAGCACAATTCTTCCCAGTCTATAGCAGGTTTAATGGGAATGTCATCAAGTGTGTGTAATACCTTTCGATTTACACCCACGAACGGGAACTAGCAACTGCACCTGTACTTTATATGACGATGATTGCAGTTGCGCCAATTTCTTGATAGGTGGGTTGTCTACCATCCCACCAACCCATCTGTCGACAAACCCCAACACTGTATAGTATAAGCACTTCCGTAAAGACATTGTTTACCATTTGCAGATGAAACAAAAACCCAGCTTTAGTGCTGCAAAATAGTTCTAAAATGTGAGTTAGGGATAGAAACAACCAATGTAAAAATGTTAATCAGTATAATCAATGTTAATTACTGGTTAACATACAAAAAGTGAACAATAGTTATAATAAGATTGTTTCTAGAATGAACTGTTTGCAGTTATGGTCTATCAAGAAAAATAGTGAATTCTTCATAATATGTTTGAGGCTTTATTGCGAAATTTGTATATGGTAGGATGTTTTGTGATGCAATGACCATATGCATCAAAATGTGGTAACTCGAACATTTTAAAATCATTGCTCCCAATGGTAAACAATACCTATAAGTCTTGATAAATGTCGCGTTCCACCCACCCCTGCTTCCAAGCTATGTGTTTGAAATAAAGACGTTGGTCCAGAAGAAGAAGAAAACATTCACCAAAGGTTAGATGTAGGGCACGCTATTATTCTGTGACGTATACAAAGACACAGTGTCCTGGGCTGGTAAGATTCTTTCACCCGGGGGCGCTGTCTCTCAATACTTTGACAATTGGTAGTGGACCTGCGCAATCCATTCGCGGCAGATGCACCTTGCTTGATAGGGTGGGGCTTATTTCGTCCTCGGCCCCTCGACTCAGTCTCCCGGTCCGCCTCTTCATCCGCAACTGTCACAAAATACATGGTGTAGGCACTCGCTGGTTTTTGTTTCGGATATTCTCGCGATTTTACTTTCATCACCTATTTCTGGTAATAAAGAAAAGGAAGAGAAAACCATAAAATAAAATGTCTGAGGCAGATAACAAGTTGTGCGTGGTGGTGTTACTGGTGTGTTGCGTCTTCATCATCGCTACGGCTGGACTCGTCCTAGGAGCTCTCAGCCTCGCCCAGATCGGGCTGAACGGCTCCGGAGGGGCTGCGGCCGAGTACCACATCTACGCCCAGACCAGCGACGGCTCGGGAGGCAGCGTCTCTGCAACAGGTTTGAACACAATTCATTATTATTATAGGGGACGAAAAGATGTTCTCGTGTATATAGCCACATTAACAGCGATGATAATTGTAATGATGATGATGACGATGATGATGATGTTGACAATTATAATATTATGATGCCGATGAAAGTAGGCCTACTTTTTTGTCGTTCTATTCAACTTAATCATCCCTGCCTTTGTTATCATCACCATCTCATTTGTAACTGTCGTGATCGTAATCGTGTACAGCTGTTCTTGTCGAAAATGAGGATAGTGACCACGATCACCACCTTCACCACCCCGTTGTCATTATCATCATCGTCGTCGTCATCATCATCACATCATCATCATTATCACCACCATCATCCCCATCACCATCATCATCATCTCCACCACCACCACCACCACAATCATATCATCATCATCATCATCATCATCATTATCATCATATTACCATCGTCATCGCTTGTTGTCATCAGCTGGGGTAGATCCGGATCACTTTTACTGAGATGATGACCAGCATGACAATAATCATTTACATCACAGGAAGCAGACGACAGACTAAATTTAATGCAACCAAAGTTTGAGTCTTCTCATGCAGCAAAACTGTCCTACTATATAGGATTTTTCAAGAATACTTCACATGTTATTATCTTTGGGTTGCATTTGTTTTTGTTTTGTTTTTGTTTTTGTTTTTGTTTTCATTTGGTGTTCAACTCTTTCTTAGTGCGCCAATGAGTCAAAAGTCAAATGTCAAAAGTCCAAATGTTCACAAATTTCACGCACTGATACCTATAGACAGGAAATTCACGCGGCATGCAGAGGGCCAAATGCTCACAAAGTTGATATGACGTGTATCCCATGGTTGCCATAGTAACGTATAAGCTCTGTTTGTCTTTGAAGACGCGCACCATGCACAGTCGACGAGAATCAAAGCGCAAGTACGATACTCTGGTATTACTATTACAATGGGAAAGGTGTCATCAACCTTAGCAAGTTACCGTTGTCTCTATAGGCCCTAACTGTAATGAGTATGGAGAATTGATTATTTGTTTCAGTTTTCTTTCTTATCAATTTTTATTGTGATACAGCTAACAATTCGAACCGTGAAATACTTTGGCTCTTTGGATATGGAATGTTAAAGTTTTTACCACATAGCCTACTCACTCCAGATAATACACCTCTGAATTTCGGACATGCAAAAAAAAAATACTTATCTGCTTAGGAATGTCTATCCCAACATTTACCGTAGACCAGAATCAATGAATAGGCCCTTTGGATCTGCGCACACATCTACGGAGGTGCAGGATATCCCCTATTACATAATAACTCTACCCCTATCCATAGACTTACGATCTTGGGTCTTCATTTTTGAAAAAAAGTAATCTTCTTGCTGCTGTTTAACAATCATCTTTGCTCAGCAGAGGATCACCTAGAACGTGAAAACACGCACGGAGGAATAATCGTCCTTTCGCAAACTTTCGCCGCAACCGCATGATCACACTCCATTGTTTTCGTTTTGGGGCCACCATCCAAGTCAAACTGCCTAGGCTGTTGGCTGCCCCCTTTTTTTCTACCTCCTTATTTATTATTACAATATATCACTTCTGTGGACTGGGTATGTCATTGATTTCGCTGATTTCACTATTGTGATGACTATACTTCTAAAACATTTATTTGTATCGTTTACTTTCTGTACCTCGCGAAAATACAGATTTAGTATCAAAACTAAACTAAACGACAGAAAAAGTAACATGCCAAGATCAATTAGAAAGGTGTTAACGACGACAAGCTATAGTGTGAGAAATATTCCAAGGTATGCCTTCAAGCCTATTGAGCCCCTCACCAAGAATCAATTCAGAGTTGAACTCGAAAGGTGAAAGACAATAGGAGCGGCTTTGTGTTTTATCGATCGCATTGTGCAGACATCGCTGGCCCCAAACCGCAGTACACTTTATTTAGAAATCTTCTTTGGAGGGATAGGGATAACTCGGAAAGGATCTGTTCTGCAAATTATGTTACGTCTTGAGCCAAATTAAAGATACAAAGTTAATAATGATGAACTAAATTACAATATATAGAAACTTAAACGTGATACAACAGTCACTTTTCTACTCTTTTCATTCTTTCTTTTATCTGTCTTTCTTTTTTTCTTGGGTGTCTTCTTGTTTTGTCTTGTTTGGCTCTAATTCCTTCTCTCTCTCTCTCTCTCTCTCTCTCTCTCTCTCTCTGCAGACAGTGACGATGTATGGCTGTTTGCTATCGGCGATTATGACAACAACGTGGAGTATCTGTAAGTGATTAAACAGTTGACGCAACGGAATAGAAATTATTGTCACTTGAAAGTTGACCGTCCGAAGTCATAATGTGTGTTTACCAATAAACTTTCATATATTATAGGGTAGCCTACATTATGAAAGTATACCCGAGTGTTCTCAGCCGTGTCAGTTGTGTGGGTGTTGGTTTGTTATGGATCCGATTTGTGTTATGTCTTTCATTTAAAAAAATGGGGAAAAAATGAATTGAATCGAATTGAACTATAAAGATGACATTATGAACAATGCATCTTTAACAGTTTGCATTTAACTAGCGAGATTGTGAAATTGTGACATATTGTGATATATATCATTGTTAGACAGACGACAGATTTAACATTGTGATTTAGATTGTTACTGACTACGGTTTGCTTGTTTGTTTATTTAATTTCTTTTTTTGTTTCCTTTCCTAGGGACCCAGAGTCTTATCAGGTCAAAGGTTACAATGCGGACATCGTAGATGCAGGTATAGCAGTATGATATGTATTTGATATAATGTGCACAAAACTTTGGCTAATTTTCTTATTTTTTATATCTTTTTCTGGCTCATCATGGACTAAAATCAACAGAAAACGGAAAATATGCTTGGTATTAAACATGAAAGAATGATCGATGTACGCACATTGATCTTTCACACAACGCAATGACTTTCATTTGAAATGATATGTTCATTTATAATGTATGCATTACATTTTTGTTGTCGTTAGACGAGTTTAAAGGGATCGTACAGTTTTGGTTGAGACCTAATTTCAGGTTTCTAACATTTTTTTGGTGAGATAATGAGAAACCTCTTATGAAATATGAAAGAGCATGTAATTCTATGAGGAATTCAACGTTTATTTGATGAAAATTGGTTTTGAAATGGCTGAGATATCCAAAAAAGAGCGATTCTAATAAAGTGTGGGACCCACACTTTATTACGATCGCTTTGTTTTACTTTGTTTTTGGATGTTTCAGTAATTCCAAACCCGATTTTCATCAAATAAACTTTGAATTCCTCTTAAAATGGTATGCTCTGTACTATATCGTAAGTGTTTTCCTGGTATCTCGCAAAAAGTTAAAAGCCCAATTCTCATCTCCACCAATACTGTACTATCCCTTTAAGGAAAACAAAATGTACATTGTATTACAAATATAAATATACATATATATATATATATATATATATATATATATATATATATATATGTATATATATACATATATATATATATATATATATATATATATATATATACGAAATTAAGTGTTCAATATAATTTTGTTATTATAGGAATGAAGGAAATAGACCCTAAAAACTGACTGGCATACACTCATATCACTTTACAGAAACAAATCTCTCTGCGCCTTTGATGGCAGTGAGAGAAATAAAGGCCCGGGGGGGGGGGGGGTGAGACAGTACCTTTTTTGTCTGGAATATTCTCCCCTTTTATTTAGTAAATTGCCGGTACTAATTTTCACGTTCTATTACTGTTTGATAGTCTGTGATATCGCGAACAAGAACTGCGAGCTGGTGTGGGACGTGTACGGCAACTGCTGGGACACTACCGTCGGGGAGCGGGGCCGGGGAGGCGTTGGACTGATGGCACGGTATTACACGGCCTGCACCGGTAAGTTTGACTTACCTACAAGATTGAAATGAAATCTACCGAACTCATTCATGTCAACAAGACAAGAATTAGAGCATGGATAGTTTCTGTCAAATGGATCATTAGTAGATGATTTGACCCACTGATCCACAGATTGTCTTTAAATTATATATGGAAATACAGCAGAAACTTACAGGACAGAAATTATATATATTTTTGCTCATTTCAGTATCTTTGTTTTCAACAAAATAAAGGGTATAACGAACATCAGTAGCTTGTTACCCAATTGAGCTTACTTCCTACTTTTCATTGCCTGTATGATTCAAATAGGAAGTTTGAGGAAGTAGAATATTAAGAAGGAGATCACGTTCAAAAATCTCTATTTTAAAGACTATAATACTTTTTTAAGTGTTGATACTCGTTCAGGCTTATTCACAAATAACTTTGAGGCCTGTAGGAAACTTAACTTGAACTGAAAATGATATTGGTGCATGGCAAAAGTCTACTTTTCATCACTGGGACATTATAGGGCTCACACCTGTAAATAAAATGGAATGTCTCAGACCCCTTCACAAATTCGTACCAAAGATACCAAAATAAATGAAGAAAAATATTAATTAAAAATCATTAATGCAGTTTGGCATAAAACTGAATAGCTGCAGATGTTGAGTATGAATTCCTCCACAAATTACATTTTGGTTTCAGTGAAGATAAAAGCTTTTCTCATGGAATTTGAAGGGACTATATTTCATTGGGTGCGTTTACGGAATATAGGTGATTTTTTTGAGTGAGAAGAACTCGTAGTCTGGCTTTGCGGACCCTTGAACAGAGTTTGAGCCGAAGAACCTGCCTTCGAAATTTGGTGGATGACACAGGGTATAGCTCACTTATCCAGGTTAGTGAGGATGAAACATTTCATTTCTCCCAGCTATTTTACAGAACTTTTTAAAATTTGAATTTTAACACACGTCTCTATGGGGAATTATTTACCCGTGTGAGCCCTAAAAGTATTTTCATCCATTTTTCCCATCAGTCATCTTTCTCACTATGCAATCCTTGGACTTTGTACCAGGTTGGGTCCAGACGTACGAACGTCTCCTCACGTTCGACTTCACGCGCCCTTTCTCGCAGAAGAGCCAGGTGGCCCTCTACGCCAAGATCGGGAGCAGTCAGTCGTACGCCGATCTCTCTGCGGCCCGCGTCGGATTTCTCGGCACGTGGTTCTCGGACGCGACCTGCCTCGCGCGTTACGTCTCAGACACCACCTTTCCCATTGCGGTATGACCTCGAATGAAATGATTTCCAGCCAATTTCATCCCAAATCCTATTTTGTTCCCAGCCATCTTTCCAATTTCTAGATTTTTAGCAGGCGCAAATTCAACCCTAAAAGTAGTATTGTTGTCTTTTTTTTCGGCATTGGACCGTCAGACGCTTTGATAATAGCGGGTTCAAACACATTTTCACACTGATTTAAAATGGCCGTTTATCATAATCTTGTACCATTTCTGTTTCTTTTAGATAATGGGCTAACTTTCACATCCCTGCCAAAACGTATGAATTATTATTCTTGTACAATTACGGACTAGGTAGACGTTGTCGACACTTTTGAGCTGTTTGATCGTGTCATTATGACGCATTCAGATATGACTTTCTCTTATTCTCCCTCGCTACTTCAACGAATACCCTGATTCTGTTGCATTCGCTCTCACTTGTAAATCCGAAAAACACACAGCCGAACATATGGCATATAGGCCTACTGCACTTCTTACATTGAAATGTACCCGGATATATTGCGCTATAATATATGTACAAAACCTCAACAACCACTGAGCAACGATAACAAATATGAAACACACATTGAAAATGGCAAAAATCATCGCTGTTCAACTGTCAATCTATCAAATGTCAAAATTAATGACAGGGTATATTTGGAAAGATCTTATGTCGTCTGGTATAGTGAGATAAATGTTCAAGAAAAGAGTCATGATTACGCTTTGTTCACCGTGTCATTTCTGTTCCTTTTCTATGGTCTAACTCTGTCGCTTCTAGGGCGCGGAACTTCCCGATGATCGACAAACGGTGTTCTCCAGCGCAGACGATCTTATAGTGGCGCTAAACACTAACCAGGTATTAAAAGCGGATAAAGCTCACCTTGATCTCGTATTCTGGACTGATGAAGAGACTTAGATGTGTTGTGAGGTTTCCATTACATTGAAAGGAAGAATGCTTCAACATACCAAAAGATAGACATAAACAAAGACAAAAATAAAGATGTGACTTCCGATCTCTTTTTAAAACGCACAAACTGAAACCCTCTCGAAATACTGTGTTGATCACGAAAGGGAGACACAAAAAAATAGATAATTAACAACTAAAGCACAAAGAACAAAAAAAACAACAAATGATAATATCATTGTCAAGCATGATGATGTCATTATCATGTTTGTTTGTTTTGTTGTTGTTTTTTTGTCGTTATGTGTACGTTCACTCATGGGAAGATATTGAGGACATCAAAACAATATTCAATGCACTGAATATTGAATATTTTCTATCCAACTATCCATTACTTTTTTTTCGTCAATCCAGGAATTACCAACCAACCAATCTTGAATAATGATATCTATGCAGATCAATCTGCCTGCATTGTTGATTTTAATCTAACGAACGCACTGACTGGGGTTGTATTTTGTTTATTCGGCAAAGTATTAATGAACGAGACTGAACTTATCGATTAGTGTAGTAGCGTTCATTTATGACGTCACCATTACTACCCGTATGTCTATATCTATTGGCAAACCATGTAGATAGATGTCGTGTTCAGCCCGAAGCTACCTCAACTGGATGGCAGCCTGCAGCGTATCTCCCCAGACGACTTCACCAACAACTGCGAAGCGGCTGGCGGAAGCATGATGACGTCGAAGGCCAACAAGGAGTTCACCAGGTGGTGGGATGATGCATTTGCTAGACTCATCACCACCAGCCGCTACGACACAATCTGTCAGAACATTCTACGAGAGCACGGTGAGCCATTATATATTGTGAAGATGGAATGCTTACAACTACACAATGAAATTGTTAACATACATCCTAGAAAAATACATTCGGACATGATGGGATCTTAGACTAGCAAGGTAAAGTCATAATTATCTAGATATAAGTTTTTATAATCCTTTTATTTCTCTCTCTCTCTCTCTCTCTCTCTTGCGGTTAAACTAAAACTAAACCTCTTCTTTTTTTATGCAGGGTGCACGGTGGGTGCAATAATGTGTAACAAAGTTTACGCGGCAGCCAGTAGAGAAATGAATTGATTGAAACAACAGGCGACGAGTCTGTTAAACCACGGTCTTGCACCTTCCTGGTTAAAACACTGTTTAGCATGTGGATGACCAACGGTGGCATTATATCTGTACTGATTTGCCATATTGATGTGTCGACAACTAGGCTACCCATAGATTCAGTAAGTTAGTATGTCATTGATCACCCTAGAGCAAGTTCGGGGCTGATTGGTGAGTACTGCGTCTCTACGAAGAACAGAGTTCATGAAATGCACGCAGTCCTTATTTTATTGTGGTAATTATCATGATGATGATTTAGCGATCATGACCAATATTGTCAGTATTTTTATTGGCGCTATCATTATCATCATCATCATCATCATTATTATAATAACTTTTATAACTACTCTTTCCATCATCATCATTGAAATTAGTAATCATCATTCTGTATTCACTGATTACAATGGTACTATCGAAATTGAAAGTATCAACGGAAGAAAAATTTCATATGAACGATCGAGTCCTACGTGAAGCCAGTGGTAGGGACATTATTGTGCTCAGATTTGCTAGTTTGTTTATTGTTGTTGTTTTTTTACACGTGCTTAAAATTATGATTGTGAAAACAAACGTATCTTTTTTTTTTCCTTCCTACATTTTAGGAGACATCGCCGGGAACGCCCCGGAAGATATTTGCATCGGTTACTGAACCATCAGATGGCGCCCATCTGGGGTGGACTACTTATGAGACAGACCACGCTCATCCCGTTCGCTGTTGACCGCCGCACTGCAGGATGGTAGAGTCACTTTATGCCAGCCAGTGTGCCTGATTTGCAAATGAACAATTCGTCATTTGTCTTTTTATCAAATTATTGAAATGCTACGTTTTGTTGAAATAGCGGGTCAGTATACAAGAATGTGTAAGTAAATAATATTGTATGTATGTCTGCCTGAGAAAGATAGCCACAAACTGTACTTGTGAAAAGCATTAAGCTTTATTGCACTGTACCGCCAAGCGCAATGCCATCATTTCCCATGTTCTGAGAAGCCAACCATTTTGATTATCAAAAAAAGATGTTCGTAGATGTCAATGAATTGTTGAGTAAATATCATAGCAAATTATGTACAGTATAGCTTAAGGTCCAACCTAGTGTAGTGATAGGGACTTGTTAGTGTCTGTTAAATAGTATTTGTAACATAAACTGTCATGTTATTTGCTATCCCAACAACAGTGAATTGGTAACACCGCTTTTATTTAATTCCCTGATCCTGCGCTCCAATTTTATTTTCACAAAAAGTGATAGATGATTATGTAATGATAGGTTTTAGAAATTATGAATGTGTTTCTGCATTACTATTGTTGTTATTTTTACCACAACGAGTTCCATTATTGTTACCATTCATGTTATCAGTACCTAGAGTGTTAATTGAGTGAAGTACAAACTTATATTCTATTCTTATTTCTCCTTAATAGAAAGATTAACAAAGGAGTTATAAATCAAATCTACCCAGATAATTTCAGAGTTAGATTTGTCATTATTTCATCTGAGAATCCGAGAATCAGCGAAACACTGTTGTGCAAGAGTTTGAAAGGTTTTTTGTTGTGTGGATTTGAGTGTTTTTGTATTTTTTTCCTATTTTGAGAATGTAAGAACATGAGTAAATTTTCCCTGGAATGACGAAAAAAAAAATAACCATTGCATTTTGTTTCGTTGTTTCGTGATCTGCAGAGAGTTCTTGCATGGTTGCAACCTGTGGTAAAGTATTTCATTTGCATCGGAGATACCATAAAATGATGCGTTGCTGTTGCCCCCTTCCCCCTTCAACTTCAATTTTTTCATATTTTCCTATACAAAAAGAAGAAAAGAAGAAGAGGAAGAAGGAGGAGAAGAAATTATTGCTTGTGACTAGTAATTTATTTTATGATGTCTATCACCAAATGACCACCGTTCATATATATATATATATATATATATATATATATATATATATATATATGTCATGTATCATATATGCATATTTCATTACTGTATTTGCGTATCCTACAAGAAATAAATCTTCTACCAGCGTCTACGAATCAAATATATTAACATAGGAACGTACCACTCTAACTTATCAATTTGTATTATCGATTGATCTTCCTCAATACGGATTTCCCCCGGCTTGTTGTGTTTCAATCTTGTTTTCTTTTTGTTGTTGTTGTCTTGTTTTCTGTTCGGCATTCCATAGAACATAGTTATGGCACATTGCACTTCTTCACAATTGCCACCCATTTCTCACTACAAAATTAATCTAACCAGTATGAATGAATACTATAAGCAGTGCAAAAGGCAATATTCACATGGACACGTTTTGTTGAAAAAAGGGCATGATCAATTTTTATACTGTATACACGTTTGACATGTTTGAACTGAATTGTATACCTTGACGATTTCATTTAAAATTATGTGTGTGCAATTTATAAATGTTATAATGCAACAAAACGAAATGATAATTCATTGTTTCACTTTCAACAATGCAAAACATTTACATACACAAATAACACAATATCAATACAATGTAGTCACGAAGAAAAATACGTAAAATTAACAATGCTACGCATCACAGATGAAATTGATTTAAAATTAAAGTTTCGGGAAATGGAGGAGACGTGCCGAAAAACCAATTGTCGATTATAATCGACATCCATTATTGACAACTAGAGACTTTCTACAACTCAATAGTAATGTACTAGTCCTCGTCCAGTATATCCAGTCATCTTTAAGAATTTCTAATAGCTACCACAAAATCAGCGACATGAAGATAACTATTGCAGAAATTATTTACAAAGGAGCCCGACAAGAACTTGTGGTTTGGGCACATGGATTCCCCACTCTCTTCGTCACGGTTCTTTTCAAAACTCTTTGCTAGAATTCTCTCTATCACCCTCTCCCTTCATATTTTTTTTTTGTCTCTCTCCCACTCTTTTTCCACCTGATACACGTATCTAGCAAAAAAAAAAATGCAACTTTCATGAACTTTCGATCACCTATTCTCTTTCAATTCCAAATGGTCCCTCATAATTACACAGCCGCCATTAAAGTCCACCTTTACTGCTCCTCTTTCTTGGTGGACGCGCCTGCACGTCTATTCCTGGGGAGGGGCCGTTCAGTATTCAGATGGGGTCATCCCACTAAACCGACACACACGAGTCATACAGCCCACGAGTTCGACATTGAAAACAGGCCCATGAGTCATACAGCTCACGAGTCATACAGCCCATGAGTTCGACACTAGGCAAATAAAGCCCATGAGTTCGACACTAGGTAAAAACAGCCCACGAGTTCGACAGATACAACACGTCCGGCGCGTAATGTGTCGGTCTCGTGGGCCTTTAGTTGGCTTAGCGTCGAACTCATGGGCTGTATGACTTGTGAGCTGTATGACTTGTGGGCTGTATGACTCGTGGGTGTCGGTCTCGTGACCTGCACCCGTTCAGATGATACGTACACATTGTCCGTCACGTATCTACCATCGGGCGGTCTCTGTCAATCCTGCAATTGCCAGTTTCTAACATCTTCTTTATTATCATGACTATATCTGCTACTGACCAATGACCATTTACCAATTACGAAATCAATAATTACATGCTCCATCAATTCTCCCTGTCGCATATAGCCGATATCTAGCCATATCACCTTGCGATACCGATATCTGATCGATCGCTCTTGGGACGTACACTTCCGGTTTTGCGGTTTACCCCACAGAACTCTTACACAAGAGTAAGAGTTCTGTGGTTTACCCACGTCACGTCCTTCATCTATAGATATTTTCCATAATTTCGTTGCTTTGCATCATAGGCCCAGCATTCATGGGCCGCTTTGCAGAAGAATCACATTCACCAAAAAGTTACAGATTAGAAAATAACTCTATTATTCGACAGATTATAAGACATAATTCAATACGAACTGTGAATACCAGTACTTTGGCGTTCAATGTGCATAAAAGCGTACTAGCATGTACACATCGCGCGTTCATAACCGGAAGTTCATATCCAAGAATTAAAGGTAAAAAAGAATTAGAGCGCCATACGCGTTCAGATTCGGAGAGCTTATATGCGATAGGGAGAATTTTGGGAGCACTGTGGCATAGTGGATATAGGGCTTTATATGGGTTCTTTATCAAACAAAGAGATTGATGGTCTGGGGTTCGAATACTGTTCGGTGGCGCTTATTGGACAAAATATATAATACTATAATACTTAACGTTTTCCTTCCTCTTTACTAAGGTGCATCAATGCGTTCTTCTCAATGTAAGGGTGGTAGATAGGGGTGGGCCCTCTGAATGTGGAGTGCAAACATTGAAAATCTTTCCCTGGATCAACTAATTGAGGCCAAATTATCACCATAACCGAACTTTTCCAGTAATCACTGATTAGCCATTTAGTGACACTCTCCGCAAAACCGTCCTCTTTCTTTAGTTGTCTGTTTCTGTCTCTTTCGCTGAAGCTAAAACCAAACTTTTCTTCCAAATACAATCTTTCAAGTCGAAAATATATCTTTAGATATTATAGATTCCCCCGAAGGAGAATGCTTTTTTTTAATGTAAAGATCTGATAGCCGGCCTCTGTACGTAGATTAATCTTCCCACACTGGTTTAGCCTAACGATGACAAGACACTTTGTCGGAGTTTATATACATGTAGTTTGAAGTTGACTTCTTTAACATCTCTACGGATAAGCCGACAAATTCCATCATGCGTCAAAGTTTCCATCATAATGTGTCACACCAGTCTTCCAACACCACATCTCCATTACAGGCATATTCGACGAGCCTTCTATCGCATATTTCTTTTTTCGCCCATGAAATTTGAAGGTAAGGATTCACACCCGCTTAAGGAAGATATTTTCCCGTCAAAATTGGCGTCACTCTGTTTTCTCTGGCTTCATAATTAACCTTCATGCGGTGTGATTAAAAGTGGTGTGGGATGATCGAGTCCCGCCTAGGTGTACTATTTATACCAACTTCGCGAAGTCGCGCCTACTCTGTGACGTACGTAAGCAAAAATCAGGGCGAAATCCCGTCGAATGACAGTAATTATCATTTGTCCTTTCCTCCGTCAGTGCCGATATGTTGCATGCTTACACCGTTCGTGCGCATTAACAACTTCAGACGATTATTTAGAGAAGTCTAATAAGCGTTTGGACGAGCCTTGAATGTGACGTTTACATGGGGGTGGTGACCCATCACGGTCATCGTGATCGTGTTACATTTCAATCATCGTCCGTGTAAACTCTGAATGGAGACAAACGAAAGAAGAAGGATCAAGACATGAGATTGAATAAGAATTATATACACGAAAAATGTTAATATTATACTTCTTTTAAGAAAAACTGAAATAGAATTTTGAAATAATTAGGACTTCTAAGCTTCCGATGATAGTTGGGGAAGATATCAAATTAAGATTCAATTCAACGGAGCTCTTATGTACAATTTTGAAAACACACCTGGAGCAACTTTGAAAGGGTTTTATTTGATATCAAACCACACAAATGCAGACTGTGCCGCAATACACAATTAGTTTTAGTAATAGCAAGAGATCATGAAAATCTGAAGTCTGCAAATTAAGCTATTAAGGGCACGAGCTTAAGCTGGAATTATGCGTAACTTGAGGTTATAAGGATCACCGTCTGAACATAACTAACAAATTTGGTGGAGACGAGTAGACAGTCTCAGGTATTAGACCATTACCTGGGGAAAAAAGACAGAGAAAAGACTTCTAACAAAAGAAAGCAAAATAAAAAGACACGAATGATCCACTGCATTTTTGACATAAGTCATGTTCTACTGTTAGTCCAATCGATCTTCCCAAACAATCAACAAACCGCTTTTCAAAACAGACATAGCTCGGATGCTGTTCTACATGCTCACCTTCGTAGTTGACCTGACCTTCGCCATTGACGTCGGCTTCCTCGATCATCTCTTCGATCTCGTCTTCCGTGAGGCCGCTGGCCACGGTGCTCATGATCGTCCTCAGATTAGTGACGCTGCGTGTGTCCATGCACGGGGAGGTTGGAAAGAATGGGACGATATTAAGTAAAGGATTTTGAAATTTTGACGATATACTCTTGGAATAGGGCCTGCAATAGCTGGTTGTAGTCCTGCACATAGTTTTTTTATTAAATTTATGTTTTATTGAAAAATTATGCAGAATCACACTATTTACAACAATCAA
Source organism: Diadema antillarum (assembly GCF_040938485.1). Classification (NCBI taxonomy): domain Eukaryota; kingdom Metazoa; phylum Echinodermata; class Echinoidea; order Diadematoida; family Diadematidae; genus Diadema; species Diadema antillarum. The sequence continues at coordinate 775,607 of NW_027270911.1, read as the reverse complement.
CTTGATTAGAATAACGCAATCACTGAACAACGTAGAGGAATTGTAGAAAAGAACAAAAAAAAAAGGCAGAACATTAAGTTACCATATACAAATCAGATCTTGTTCAAGAGCGATATTCCTGCACATAGTTTCTTACACATCCACCAATATCTCCAATATAGCTGGAAATCAAATAAGTTCATTTACATCTATCAATAGAGGAAACCAATATTTTATGTCGCTTTGATGTGACATAATTCGACAAAGTTTTAAAAGCTCTATCATCATCATGATGATTATGATATAAAATCATCGATTTGTCATTTTTTGAGCGCACATTCCTTAAAGCCTTTCTGCCAGGCAGGCCACGATTTGATAGTTGATCATCGCGGCCTACCATGAACATACATGACGTACACAATTTGTGCATGGAATAGTTCATACCATGTGTTATGATTATGATTCCAATGATAACCATTGAATTATATGCATTGCGAATACATGTCATGCGATCAGCACATTTAACTGTTATATTTCTTTTTGCAGCTCTTCACCAAGGTTTGAAACACGGAAGCCTAGAGGAAGACTTATAATTGAAACCTATAGTCCCGTTGACTCTTCTAGCTGCAAGCTATTGCATGAATTGACTATGATACTGCGTATGTCATCACGCTATATACCATGGTATCTAAACAGGTGGATATCGTGACTCCTATTTACCTTATGTAACCGTTGCCGTCCTTGTCGAAGACCCTGAAGGCCTCGATGATCTCGTCCGACGAATTGTCATCCGTCGTCGGTCTGGCCATCAGGGATAAGAAGTCTGCGAAGTCGATCTCACCGTTCCCTAACAAAGTTGTTGGGATTTCAAAATCAAGGTTTCATTACAACATCTTGAAATAGAACAGTCTGATGTTTATATGCACAGTCAACGTGTTTCTGTTTTCACTCATCAAACCCCAGGAGAATTGGTGGCAAAAACATCTTTTCATCATTAATTGGAATGACTTACCCGACTCCGTGAAAAACTCAAACATTACTGCTTTCATTTAAAGCTATAGCACAATTCAGCACATTCTAACCCAATGCAATCGGTAAAATAAAGTGGTACTTTTTTTTAATAACTTTGTTCAGATTCTGGTCACATTTCTGAAGTATTATTGTATTGATATTGGTGAAAAATTATATATCATATATGGCTAAGCACAAACATCTTATGCACGTACTGCACGCACACAACCCTGCCTTACATTGTTATTTCTCCGCTACATACCATTCTACAGAATCTGCCTTTTGTGTGAGGCAAACCCGAGCTATAAAGTCCCCATGAGGCCGTCAGCTCAGTCAAGCCATTCTGTATCCTTGTCATGCTTGTTGAATCAAATGTATTGCCCTTTTTTTATATTCATACAGCCATAAATGTTCTATACAACGACTATGCTCTAGTATTACACACGAGTTTTTACTTTAGTATTGCTCTTTTCAATTTAGTTGTTTGAATATTGTTTAAATTCTTCACGACAATGTAATTCTTATTTTGTTTTGACTTGAGAAACAAAACAGATGCGAACGAACAGATTTGGCACCTCTGACTTTGACATTGGAGAAGAGTAGCTAAAACTGGAAAGATCTTAATAAATTTGCATCAAATCTGAAAAAAAAGATAATGCGTATGAGGACAAGGAGCATGAAAACTTTGTCCCCAATTCAGAGATATTCTTCGACCAAAGTAAATAATCTTCTTTATGAAACACCATCAATGAATAGTGAAATTTGTGATTGAGAGATACACCACGATACCAGAGAGATGTGGTTTCTTGACCTTGACGGGTTTAGATATTATCTATTCTATAACTTTCCACAAATTCACATTGTACATTGTACATTTACATTGTACCATGGTAATAACTCCATGCAGTTTGATTAATGTTAGCATATTGTGATTGTTATCTTAACAAGGTATTTCAAAGCCAGTCAGGCAAAACTTTGATTAAAGAGACATACGACTCTTAATGCATTCATCTCGTCCCTGATAAATAGAGCACGATAAAAATGGAATAGCATGAATATTATACATCTTCATGAAGCAGTCATATTGGTCATAATCCCGTGTAGTATATTGCGACCCATAATCGCATGTTTGGTGGCGATATCATCACCTGGTATATGGTATAAATCACCGTTAAATGTATATATACAAATCTTCTCCACATTCAATTTTCAAAATTCGTGTCATATTGACGTAGAGTGGTAACGGGGCGGTAATTTTAACTTTGGGAGAGCACTGGAAAGTCATCGACGACGAAACACGTGACTTTTATTATCATTTGTACGAATATAATGGGAAAAATTTAAATGAAACTTCTATCCCTCTGTGAATCTATACTTTACGGCTAAGTAGGTAAAATTTGGACTTGGAGCATGGCACTTCACTTTACTACAGATCCACAGCTGCGGGAATGGACACAGACACAGGGGAGAGTGAAGCCCTCGGAATCCATGAAACTGGAATGGGAATCATCTCACTAAAATGAAATGAGTTTCAGGTTTGTGATGGGTTCGGTATCTTTTATGTTTTTGTTGTGTAATTTTTCCTTGTTCGCTCGGGTTTCATCTATTACAGTATGTAATCTAGTTGGTTTGGTAATTTTTTTCTGCACACGCATCTAACTACATCGAGTGCCAAAAATCAGTCGCTTTTTCCAATATCCCGCAAAATCTCTGACCGTTTCACGTTGCAAAATCCCTTACCGTCGACATCGATTTCGTTGACCATATCGCGGAGTTCGGCGGCGGAGGGGGATTCCCCGAATGACGTCATGACTTCCTCCAACTCCTTGGTGGTAATGATGCCGTCACCGTTGACGTCGAAGACGGCGAATGCTTCCCGGTACTCTGGGGATGAGAACAGCGACAAGGACATATGAAGCACGATTAGATAGGGCGAAACATGAAGTTATGAGAAGGAAGCCATGGTAATACTTTCATACCGATACAAAGAAGCAACAGAAAGGCCACATGTTCAAAGGAAAAAAAAAGGCAAGTGCCATAATGTGTCTCGCCCATTCGCGTACAAGAAATTGTACGCGAATGGGATATAACAGATTAAAAAAAGAGATATAACAGATAAAAAGAGATATAAAAGGGTTAAAATTTATGGCAAAAAAGAAACGTGCCATAAAAACTTAACATTGAGCCCTAAAAGTTCCTTGACCCCTGCCTGTGACTTTTGACCTTGTGGTGACCATCCACTCCCCAAGGGACATCTACCATCCAAGTTTGGTAACAAACGGACCTACATTGTATGGATCAAAAGTTATGACCCATAATAGAAACGCGCCTTAAGAACTTAACATTGGGCTCTAAAATTTCGTTGACCCCTGCTTGTGACCTTTGACCTTGTGGTGACCATCCACTTCCCAAGGGACATCTACCATCCAAGTTTGGTCACAAATGGAGATATGGATCAAAAGTTATGACCCATAATAGAAATGCGCCATAAAAACTTAACATTGGGCTCTAAAAGTTCGTTGACCCCTGCCTGTGACCTTTGACCTTGTGGTGACCATCCAATCCCCAAGGGACATCTACCATCCAAGTTTGGTAACAAACGGACCTATGGATCAAAAGTTATGACCCATAATAGAAACGCACCATAAAAACTTAACATTGGGCTCTAAAAGTTCGCTGACCCCTGCCTGTGACCTTTGACCTTGTGGTGACCATCCAATCCCCAAGGGACATCTACCATCCAAGTTTGGGCACAAATGGAGTTATGGATCAAAAGTTATGACCAATAATAGAAACGCGCCATAAAAACTTAACATTGGGCCCTAAAGTTCATTAACCCCTGCCTGTGAGCTTTGACCTTGAGGTGACCTTCATATATGGTAAAATGTGAAACTTTGTATTACCCCTCCTCCCTCGAAGTTTGATTGCAATTGAAGCCCAGAGTAAAGAGTTATTGAAGTTTTTGTAGCGTTACGGACAGACGACGCACGGACGGACGGACGGACGGACGACGGACGGACAGACGCCGCAGGCGATCCCTTATTCTCCCCTCACCTACGATGGGCTCGACAAAAAAAAAATGACAAGGTGAAGAAGTGCTCACGCCCAGTCTGAGGTGTGCAACAGGCGAAGCCAGAGGCATGGGACAAAAGTAATCAGACGATCTCATGACCACTCTTATGACGAAGTACTAATAATCATATGACTTGGGTCATTGGGCTGTAGATGCAGCCTATTTCTCTTGATGGGCTCTCAATGTTCAAGCTATAGCTGCTTCGATAAACTGCAGTGTTTGAGTCATTTATGTCTGCGCTGCGCTGATGTACCATGACAATTGTGTGTGACATAGACGTTTTCAGATTCAATTCAGTTTTTTTTTCTTTCACAGCACATAATTTAAAAAGTTACAAATGACCCTGAATAAGGATTTTTTTTTTTTTGCTTAACAGCTGATGGAATCCGGAAGTGGCACCAGAAATATAAACTGCCCCACTTTTAAAAATGCGGCTCTTACTATGATCATTGTCGTTATCATCGTTATCATCAATTTTTAATTTTGCATGGTGCTTGGATACCTAACATTACCATTTCAAACTTCAAATTGCTATCTTTATAAGTTAAAACAAAGAAAAATAAATAATAATAACAAATCCCACAATGTATTGGTGTCGTTCGTACCTTCGATTTGCTCTTCCGTTAAACTGTCGGCCTAAAAGAACAAAGAGAAGATTCATCGACCATAAAACAACAGTATTGCATACGAAGAAAATCTTAAGCGTCGGTAGATGTAGTTTAATGGTAAACAACAGTTCTATGGAGTGACTTTCGAAAGTAAAAAAATTCTTACGTGGTTCACCTTGTGTTCCTTCTGGAAAAATGCCCATGTTTCGTAAAACTCAATCAATTATAGAGATAACTTGATCATATAGGTAAATGATAAATGTGTGTGTGCATGTGTGTGTGTGTGTGTGTGCGTGTGTGTGTGTGTGTACGTAGGGCCGCTGTACATAATGTGAACATAGGCCTAAAGAGATCGGAGTGATGTGCCTGTGTTGACAACACTATCAGTACGCACAGAGCGTGTAGCAAAGACAATGCATTAAATTTCATCTTTAATTCTGACAAAATAATCATGTTCTACAAAAATGAACCACTTCAAAAAAGCCAATCCTTCCTCAAAGAAAATATCATAACTACAAATTTGGAATGAGAAAAAAATCCCCAGGGACAAGACAAGAAAAAAAGTCAACAATACAAGCAGTTGCAAAGCGACACATTGAAACAATACAGTTGATATTACAGGAACACTACAATCGTGTCCGTGTACTATATGGACACGGGGGATTATAGGAAGAACTTTGAAGACTGCAGAAGCATGGTTTAGAATGCTTAAGATTTGTACTCTGTGCTTCTTATTCAAACGTATAGTTCTGTGTCAAGAGCGTTTTGGTAGTGCCGAATTGTTTACCAATGACTACGCAGCACGTTAAGCAATTTGTTATCATTGGTCATAATTTTGAGAATTGTCGTGGTTATAGTGCATCAAAAGTATAACTGTTAGTATAACGACATCAATGACAGTGATAATCCAAGTTGGTTGTGTCTGTCATACTTTTCTTGATCTACCGTCCCTCACGTCTGCACACGGAGATTCGATCTCGATTGTCTCATAATGTGAAAAGTGAGAAAATTACGTGAAACATGCATACAACGATTTTAGATCTTTATACACTTGTATACAAACCGCAGAGGCGATTAGGCCTACGATCAATACCAGCCGAACGGACTACCGCTGCGAAAAAAAGGGCTATTATTAACATCCCAAGGGATTAGTTTTCGATTCCAGCAAACGGGTTGAACAGCTACAGTTTTTGTATATCGTAAACCGTAACATCGTCAAATGCGGAGTGAACAGTATAAGTATATACAATAGATACTCACCATACTGCTGTTACGCTGAAATGACTCCTTTCTTAGAGGGATCATGTATTTCAGTACTCTGTGTCAGTGTAACGAGGTATCACAACTTTATCTATATACATTCGCATACGGCTCCAGAGCGGGCACCGAATCACACGTATTATGAACGCTACTTTAATAACAAAGGTGTCATGTCTGTGAGTCTCACCCCCCCCCCCCCTCCATTTTATCGTTCCGCATCATTTCCTTTCAAAACAATTTTTTTTTTTTCAGGGAAGAGCAAAGCTCACTTTGATTCAATGCCCTTTTCAGTGACAGACAAAACATATTAGAAGCTATCAAGTCGATAGTCAGGATTGTGACGTTCTCTGCTTTCATTTTTTTTTTTTTCATGCAGGTGTATGGAGTTCAGGCAATAGGGGCATTTCATGAAGCATTTTGTCCGACAAAGTTGTCGGACAAATTTGCTCTCAACCAATCAGAAACAAGGATTTCAGTAGCCTGTAACAGTTTGTCAGAAAAATATCCGACCAAAACGCTTCATGAAATGCCCCCAGGGGTAATATAATGTAATATAGGCCTATATATACACACACATGTATATATATATATATATATATATATATATATATATATATATATATGATTAGTCACTTTATAAAAAAATTATAACTCTATTGACAAAATATTTATGAGGACTTATCATGATTTATCTGTCGAATAACTCATCAACAAAATTAATGCATTGTAGCAAAATGCGAACATTTGATATGGACAGATACAGCGAAATAATTATAAATGACAAATCAATATTATGAATGGCGAATGTTATGCAGATGTTTACTAAACATGGAATCGAATGAAATGTACACGCCGCCAGTTCCCTCGAATTCCCGATGTACCATGTGTGTGTGTGTGTGTGTGTGTGTGTGTGTGTGCGTGAACCTTCATTACATACTGCTCCGAGCAAGCGAATAAAGCCTCTGTGTGCTTTGAGGCGCAGAAAACCTCATAGCTTTGTACATACTGTCCAAAGTCCCTGGCACAGAAGGGGTTAATCTCTTGCTGGAAGAAAAAAGGCGCGAGGTGGCCCAAGCATTTTACACTGAGCACAAGCCGACAGGAAGTCGCCTGCCCGGAGAGCTGTGTATAAGCGTGAAACCACTCACTATCGGAAGCGTGTTAACCTTTCTTACCCCAACCTGGTTCGGCATAATATTTCCCGTTTCCTCGAGCCTGTGCCCTCGCTCCCTTTCATTCAATTTCTCTTTATTTTTGCTTACTTTATCTTTATTAGAGAAAAACAAAAGGACATAATCTATGAGAAAACACATCATCGAAATGTTTCTGGACGCCATTTTCAGGAAGACTTCTGAGGTCTTCGCGGTACAGTTCAAATTATTTATTGAATTTGTCATACAGACCTACTGGAAAAATGATGTTGAAGTAATGCTGAATTTCGCACGCTGCTAAACCTTATAGGTCGTTCTTTTTGTGTTGCTCTACATGCATAGATGGTAGAATGAGTAACAGAAATGGACACGGGATGACATGATTGTATATCTTGGTTTCTTCCAACGCCTATACTTTTGATATTTTATCATTCTGTAAATTCTTCATTTTATTGCTTCCACCATTCCTGTATATATTTATTTTGTTCTTATGAGCTTCGTTATCAAAATGTGAAACAAAAAGAAAGTCGTGCCGAAATAATTTCGAGAAAAAACTTATTTTGTTACCACTGGTTGCAGTATCTAATTGACAATCAACATGAGGAATGACCCTTCGTGCTATAGCATCTATTGGAATGCTTGATTAGCTCTATATCTCGAATGAAATACCTCAGAAGAATTCAGGCAAATCATTAAAAGGGTCAGCATTGTATCACTATTGATTGTATACGGTGACTCTAAACAATAGACGAACCCCAAGTGATGGTATTTGGCAGCTGTTATGGATGCCGACATAATACAGCAAATGTATAAAACAGAATTCTCTGCTAACTTTATATCACAACAGCCATCATTATTGTAATAATGAAATTAACACTTATTTATCGATTACTTGGTGTATTGATTGATTTAAGGGTTTTGCATTGTAGACAGCATCTGAATAAAATGCGGCAATTGTGAGGAAAATCAGATGCACAACGTTACATAAGGAACAATAAAAGTGGTTAAATCATGAAGTATTCAATTATGATGCACTGGAAGATATCTGATAAGCATACCACTAAACAAACACAACCCTTGTAACTATATTAATTCAAATAAAAGACTATAAATATTACATAAATATGTTTTAATGTTGAAGAAACACAAAGAACCACAAGAAAAAAAAACCAGCCACGTATATAATAGAGTCGGAGAAGAAAAGGATTGAATATAAAATAAAATAAAATGAAATGAAGAGAAGAAAGATTATGGAACTGAAGATAAGATGAGTAATATAATGTTGTTTTGACGTTTGCAATATAAATTTGTATTGTTTGGAAATGAAAATAGAAAAAAATGTCAAAAGGGAATGAACGAATGAACAGCAGAATAGAAGGGAAAGGATAATGGGCGAAATAAGGAGAAAAGGAAAGAGGAGAGAAGAAGAGTTCTCATTGCATTGACGCTGTCATTCATGGTGATCATAAAAACATGCACGGAAAGCTGCCAAAACGCCACTCTGTTATCCCCTTGCGCACTGGAATTGGAAGCTCCTTTTGTTGAGTCAAATCTGGAAGGTAAGGGCAAAAGCTCGGGAAGTGAATGAAAATTGTTTTTTTTTTTTGAACGCGTTCATTCCTGGACATTTCAAGCCAAGGAGCTCTCTCTTGTCTATTTCTATTTATTTATTTATTTATTTATCTATCTATCTTTTATCTATCTATCTATCTATCTATCTATCTATCTATCTATCTATCTATTTATGTATGTATAATCTATCTCTACTTGATCACGGGTTTGCAGTGATATAGAAACAACTATAATTTACTTGTATTCACGGTCTTTGAAGTCATTGTTAGTTCCACAGCAAAAAAAAAAAAATAAAATAAAAATAAAACAACCAAAAAGCCAAAAAACAAGACAAAAACAAAAACAAAAACAAACAAAACACACACAAAAAAACAACAAAATACTTGATGCTTTATCTATCCCAATGCAAATTTTGCTCATGCTATATAATTATGACCTATAACTCTTTCATGAATTAGATTTTTAAAGCATAAAATACTTTGATGATGAAATACCCTTGGCTAGTTACTGCTTATCTCAGTTCTCTAATCATAATTTTTCCTTGCTTCAACAGTAAAGCCATAACTTACTAATGATTGCAATTCTGACTTCTAAAATATAAAATTCGGGAGTAGTCTAACAGTAGTTTTTGTGTATTAATAACTATTCTCCTTTGCTAATATCAAATACTTTACTGGACTCACTATAACAGCGCAACCGTGCCTGCGACAGAGCTTTCCCATTGTCATTTCTGTGCAGTGCGTTGCCGATCATTGTTACATTATACAGCTATTGGGAAAAATATACACTGTACAATTAGTATGCTTTTATATCAGAGAAAACAAAAATCAAACAAGGGAAACATTTTCGACGCTAATGTACTTTCGTATGCACGTATAGTATCTCAAATTCCGCACACTTGAATTACGTCAAAATCACTGGAAATAGCTTATATAGTTTCGATAGCTTCCGTAAATTTAAAGTGTCGATATCGACGTTGACTTTCATTTCGTCGCTCGCTACAACTCACTATGCGCTGCCTGCGCAATGTGAAACTGAAGCTAGCCATCCGATATCCTGCGACGTATCTTTCAGGCAGGATTCGGGGAGCTAACTGATGAGGTCGGTTGAGAAATGCAATTGAAAGTTGGCGTCGACATCAACGCTTTGTGACATCGATTTGATTCATATTTACATGGATGATTGCAAGTAATTTGAGAAGAATTTCTTGTGATTTTTGCGCAATTTGGTTTTGTAGAATGCGAGACATCCAAATGGATATACAACAAGTAAGTATAGGCCTACATTAGCGCCACATTTTCAGACCATTTATCAACACATTAGATCCAGGGCGATCCAGGGCTGCATGAGTGTTTTCAAAATCAGAAATGATGATTATGAGATCGTCCTGCTTTTTCCAGCCTTGACTGTAATGCTTGGCAGTGATTATTGTGTAATATCTCCTGTATATAGGCATATAAAATTCAACAATGGACAGGATGGAGGAATGAATGTGCACCCATGCACCAAGTATCTAATAATGAATGTGGAAAAAAGAAACGCGATGATATAATATTAATCTTCATTATGTCTCCTGACTTTGTTTTGCGAAACTACCTGTATGTTCTGACGTCGGCATGATTAAACAAAATATTGTAATATCGTAAATATTGCTCGATTCTCATCACTGAGCCACGTATTCCGGAGAAATCCACTAGCACGATTTACATAACCTTTTACAAACATTTTCAACATTTTCATCCTATGCTTATACTTCGGGTATAATCTAATACCTTGAATACTATAACAGCATCATAATTATTGGACCAAAGTTTATCTAAATGCTTACCGTACTATTATTATGATTTACCAACCTGGGCCTTATAGTAAAACCCATTATGATTAGTAAACCTACAGTTTTATCGATATGAAACTCAACTCATTTTGAGACAACCATCCAGAAGATAATCATGACCCTATACATGCACTTCAAGCCATAATTCGTTTTCAGGAAAAACACAAGATTCAATATAGCCAGAAAATATAATGCATAACATTGCAGGGAAAAAAAATTTCAGTGGTAAAACGTAAGACAGGCAAACGTAATTACATTGCAGAATAATGTCAGGTTTGAGGAAGGATGGTGTATAAGAATTTGCACTTAAATCTGTTCGTATCAGAACATGATAACAACCATGTAAATATTTGAAACCAAGCTATTGCTGAACATCAAATTAGCTATGCCAAAAAGGCAAATCTTCAATGCGATTGCCACAGCTCTGCCAAAACATGAATCCCGGACTAGCACCCATTTCACCTTTGACCGTGCAGTCGCATGCATGCGCTCAGGATGCAAACGGCACTCACACACAAGTGTAAACATATTGCTCTAGCACACGGTATACCATACTGTAGGAATGCTGGCAGTGGCGTAGCTATTGTACCAATATATTACTTCACGGGACTTGACAATTTTGGAATGAAAAACAGGATAGTTGATTAAAGCGGGTCGACTGCAAGGGTGGTGGACTGACAGGGTATTCAGCCGTCCTCGATCTCGCCGGTCGAGAGGCGTAGATACTCACTACGTGACCTCAATCAATACCCAATATATACAACACTAAATGTGGACCGCTGAAAACGTATCAATACGTAGACATCTACATCACCGCCCCACCGTGTCTGTGATGCAGCTGGTAAATACTCGTCTACCTACGTATCTCACCCGGGAATCCAGAATGCAGTGAACAGCGACCTCGGGAAAGACCTATAGGTAAGTGTCTATAGATTGCAGACGCTTTATTTTTGTGTTTTGAATGTATCGTCGAGTTCGAGTATGAATTCAAACCCAATAATATTGTGGATTAAAACTGACGCCTGTTTAGTGTTAGCGTAAAACGCACACAAACAATAACATATTAAGTCCGTGCATTCAAACTTGATATTCTGAGGTTTATGAAGACATAACGAGTTGATTGCGTCATATACATCATGATTATTATGAGGATACAATTGATGAAGTATTTAGACAACGTTACGGATGGTGTAGGGTCCTACTTATTTGCTTGAATATATTGAATAACGCCATGTGCCTCTGCGCTGTGCATGTATGTAGGATAGGCCTATATGTGTGCTGATCCAGTACAGATATAAAAATGTCGCTCATCACGCGGAAATGAATATGTATAGTGCCTATATTATTCTAACGAGAAGGAATTTTTAGGACGTGCTGAAACAGCCCAGGTAAAACGCTGGAAAACAGGGAAATTTTGGCGAGAATCTGGCAATCGATCCGTTCAACATAAACAGTCATGACTTTGTAAAATTTCGCGTGGTTAGTGTGCTCCCATCTCAGCTCAGGACCCCTTGTTTCTTTGTTTCAATCATTTATTAATTTTGTTTGTCCACGCAAGTTAAAACACTTCTCAGCTCACAGAGCTCTATTTTTCAGAAAGTCAGTTAGTTATTTCCATATTCAAAAAATGAATATTTAAAAACATAATTATATGACGTACATGTAAAACATACTTCAGATCGAGTAACACATTATGGCCTATACTATATAGCAATGGTTTATTGCAACCACTACAACAATACACGATGAACAACATAAACACGCTTCCTTGGCCTGCTACAGACATATTAAAGGGAACCAAATCCCAAAGAAAAATGTGGATTGAGTGAAAGCAGTGCTCAGGAAACATTAGTAGAACACATCAGTGAAAGTTAAAAATCGGACAATCGATGCAAAAGTTATAAATGTTTTAAGTTTTGGTGTTGGAATCGCTGGATGAGGAGACTGCTAGAGGTTATGACATTATATTTGTGGACAACAATATAAAGAAAATATAAAGGGAATTCCACAAAAAAATCACTTTTCTAGCATAACGAAATCTTTGAGCACTTGACTAACGCTTTCAGAAAGCATGACAGTGGGAATAATTGCTAATACCCTTAGGTCAGTATCAAGTTGATGGAATGTGTAATTTTCATGAAAAATGAATTTTTGTGGAATTCCCTTCATATTTTCTTTATATATTGTTGTCCACACATCACGCCACAACCTTCTCATCCAGCGGTTCCAACACCAAAACATTAAAAATCCATAACTTTTGCATCGATTGTCCGATTTTAATCAAACTTTTACTAATGTGTTCTACTAATGTTGCTGCTTTCACTCAATCCACATTTTTCATAGGCAGATGGTTTCCTTTAAGGCAGACAAGGATATCGTTCTCCGTGCCCTCCGGAGAAGCCCAGTTGATCGAGTGCTGCTCATCCTTGAAAACAAGGATTCGTTAGGAGCACATTATAATCAAGGAGGCACTAGTATACCTCCATGACATAATTTTGTAAATTAATGAAATATATATAGGTTTTCCCGGCCAATTTCGCACTTTTTTTCAGTCCAATTCCTAATTACTGCATTCAATTTAGCACAATTAGCCTAGATGGCATGTTCGGTATTTCAATTTTATAATCTTTTCATTCAAATTCATTTTGGAGCATTAAAATTTCCTTTAACCTCATTCGAATCAGCACTTTTTTCCGTTCAAATTCGTAAAACAAGCACCTTTTCGTAAATCGTTCATTCAATTTAGCATGATATAATCACGTGATCACGTATACGCTGCGCTCGTTCATTCGAATTCATTCTTGGGCATCCAATTTCGCATTTACTGCAGTCAATTTAGCAGACACGTTTATGCTCTTATTCTTTTCTTTTTTTTCATTTTCATTCATCCTAGGTATCGTTTGCAAGAATCATAACATTTCATATTTTCGTATTCATTCTTTATTCTGATATCATCTTTGCAACAGTACTTTCAAAATATTATGTGTACATACTGTGTTTATAATGTTCGATAGCATTATTTCATTCACAGGTACATTAATCTTAAATTTGTTTTGACATTAATTGGGAGAAGGAAGTTTAAATTTACATCGTGATTATTTCTTTCATCTGCATGTTTCATTATTTTCATTTGGTGGGTGCTATATTGCGTCAATCATCATTAGAAATAAAGTTCTTGGATCAGCTCCAACCATCAATTTGTCAAGGTTATTACCCTCAAATGCTTCTATGATTCTTTCCCTGTCTTCTTGAGAGATACGCCTGTATTATTATGTCATTCATGATACAGCACTTAGAATTCAGATAAACAACCCCCCCCCCCCCGCCGCCCTGCTGACTGTATGACGACCACAATACATAATTTCGTACACTGACAGAGATCGCTGGCTTTGAATAAAGTTAGCAGGTATCTGCCTTCTGGAAGAGTACGAACTGGATGGCATAGTTCAGGGAGGCTGTGACAATTCAACAGAATTAAGCTGATAAAATCATAATCATAATACGTATGGAGAGACAGAGAGGGAGAGAGAGAGAGACGGGGGGGGGAGGGTAGGCACAGAGGTGTATGGGGTTAGAGAGATTATGATATCTGATATGTGATAATCATGATTTGTGGGTTGGTTTTCCGTCGATACATTGCTTGAACACTATATATCAGGATATGTAATGGCTTCTTTGGCTTGCAGAGTTAATCCGTCTATACTCACATGTCTTGTTGCCGCATTTTGCAAATAATAATTATGCTCATCCCTGTAGTGATGGATCTCGTGTAAATTGCCATGAATTGCGTCAGTTATGGCCTAATGACCGAACAGTCTATACCTGACTGAAATTGCAATCCCGTTGTGACAATGCTGAAATAAATGAATAGATAAGACAGCTTGTCTGTGTCGTCGAAGCCAAGGCCATCTGCAAGATATGATTTGTGATTAATTATTCATCCTACAATTCTGTCATGCGTATATTCTCATTCATCTTCGCTCGTGGGTAGATCATAATCAGTAAGTTGTTTTCCCGCCTAAAGGCTATCAACCCCCAATCACCCAGAAATCAGCATCATCGTGTCTTGTCAAGTAGAAGACTGGCCCCTCAACGTGCTCTTTTATTCGGCCGGATATATTAAGTATGGATGGGTTCATGCGAAGATATTAGCCACTGAAGCCTGCCATTATATCAATTTACCGTCTTCTTTTTTTTTAAGGCTGTGATATTGGAAATAAACAGACTGTATATGACTTTGATAAAGTAGAAAAGTCATTTGTTTACTTGCCTGCTTCATATTATTAAAGGACAAGTTCACCTTCATAGACATGTGGAATGAGTGAATGCAGCAATATTAGTAGAACACATCAGCGAGAGTTTGAGCAAAATCGGACAATCCGTTAAAAAGTTATGAATTTTTAAAGTTTCTTCTCAGTCACGGCTGGATGAAAAGACTACTATAGCTTGTGATGTCACATAAGTACAACGATATAAAGAAAGAATAAAGAAAATTCAACATATTTCCACTTTTCTCGCATAACAAAAGAACACTCAACTTCTCTCTTTCAAAAGGCAGGGGGAATAGTATTACCCTTAACATATCAGTAGCAAGTCGAAGAAATGTGCACTTTATTCAAAAAGTGAAGTTTTGTGAAATTCTCTTTTTATTTTCCTTATAGAGTTGTACGCATGTGACATCATACACTGTAGTCTTCTCTTCCAGCAGTGACTGCGCAGATACTTAAAATATTCGTAACTTTTGAACGTATTGTCCAATTTTCCTCAAACTTTCACTGATGTGTTCTATTAATATTGCAGCATTCTCTCAATCCTTATGTATATGAAGGTGGACTTGTCCTTTAATGTTAAGTGTGGACACAAGTAGAACTTGGTGATGGATTTAACAATCCAACTTTTTTCTCTTAATTCTCCAGCAGGTGTCATGATGACTGCAAATCACAAGATACAGCCCTATGGAGTGCACGTTCCATTCAGACTCCCTCAACGGCTCTACGATGCGGCCAAGAAAGGGGACATCCTGGAACTTAAGAACCTCCTCAAGGGACTGGCCATGGACGACGCTAGGAGACTCATGGAACACGACTCCATAATCACGGAACCTATCCTCAACATCGCGGTTCGATTCAAACACGAACATCTCGTCAGGGTCCTGGTCGAATTCTACGGTGTCAGTGTCGACGGGAAGGATAAGGTAGGCAATGGCGTGCTGGCGGAAGATTCTATTGACGAGACGACACCGCTGATGCAGAGTGTGTTGGGCGGGAACGTGAACATCCTCCGAATCATCTGCAAGAAGATCCGTGACGCCAACAAGGGTTTTCCCCTGCATCGCGTGTGTGGTGGCGACACGCCGAATGGCGTCCAGGTAGCCAAGATCCTCCTGCACAGTGGAGCTGACGTAAACCTTAAAAATGCCAAGGGGATGACGCCTCTAATGCTTGCCTGCCAGCGGAGAGCGACGGAGATGGTGAAGATGCTCTTGCAGCACGGGGCGGAGACGAACCTGTGCTCTCCTGACGGAAACACCGCGTTGCATTACGCCATCAAGCGTCCGGATGAGATAACAAACGAATCCATATGGAATCGATCTCAAATCCACAAGCTCCTGATGAAGCACGGGGCAGTGACAAAGAAAAACAGTCTTGGACTGACGCCGTTGTTTCTCGCTTGTATCAAAGGGAATACCGGTATGGTAAATTTTATCTTGACCTACTCATCGGCGAGCGATCGCGAGAGGGCGGATAGCTACGAGCTTCTGGCTACTGCCGCGTATTTCAACAGCATCAAAAGAGATGGCCGATTTACAATCATGTGCAAAGTGAATGACACCCATAATCTAGCTTACGAGTACCTATGCAAGGCCATGTCATTACGTTGCTCTCACAACCCTCACCTGTGGAAGTTCAGTAATCAGGAACGGGTTGAAGGATTGCTCTACCGTGTGGAAACGCAAACCATGGAAGAATTGTCGGCTATTCGTAACCACGGGGAAGGTCTCATGGTCGAACTGATCCTAGCGAGACAACGCATCCTAGACCCAGCTGCGTACGGAGATTATCTGTTGCCTTTCATTACGGAGTACTTTCTCTATCTGAAGAAGCATCGTCATTTCCGACAAGCTATTTCGCTTCTCACACATAGCCTGCGACTCCAGCTGAAACTTTCTCATCGCAAATTTGAGCATACGATTATATTCCTTCTGGGGATGGTGAGATCGTACAGAGTGATCGCAGAGAAAGAGGTCATACCTGAAGATGAAAATATGTCAAACATCCTGGAAGCGATCATGGCGTTTATGGAGGAGTGCTACCAGTGCGATATATCGGAGAAGAGATTCCTTCTACGCTGGCTGTATTTGACGCTTCTGCATCTGCTCTACCTGTGTCTCCTCAATCGTCAAATCAGCAGTGACAGACACGTGATCAAGGATCTTACAGCGAGGTTCCTCCGAACTACCAAGGATCTGAAAGATTCCGTCCTCTCTACCTACGAGCACTGCGATGAACCGTATTTGTTTGGTCTGTGGACTCGGGAGCCATACCGCGCTGTTGCTGGCGACAACGCGTTGCACGTGGCGTGCAGACACATCCCCAGTCCGGAATATTCATACAGAAAGGTGGATAATGGGTCCGAATCTACGGCTCTGGCGTTGCTGCTCCAGATCTTGCTGGACTGCCACCAAGACATCAACGCGCGAAACTGCGAGGGCAAGACACCCCTCATGGTCCTTCTCGACCGCCACGCCCCATCCACAACGGTGCCGATCCGAGAAGCAGTTCGCACTCTATTGACAGCCGGAGCTGACCCGAACGCAAAGGATAAACTGGAACAAACAGCTCTACACTCCGTGATCTCTGGTTACCTATCTCCCAGGTCTATTGTCTCGTCAGACAACGAACTCCACGAGGTGTTGAAGATGCTGCTGAAGAGTGGCGCGGACCCGAATTCGATGGACAAGCGGGGTTTCGCTCCTCTGCATGTTCTGCTGCATCAGAGCAGCATCCAAACAGATCGGCAGTCCTTTGCCCACGTGGTCCGGACGCTGCAAGACTTTGGAGGGCTGGTTTATTTCGTCGCGAAGGACGGGCGAACAGTTCTCGACATGTGCGAAGACGAGGATCTCAAGGAGGAGCTTGTAAGGCGGGTATCAGCGTCGCAGTCCAACTGGATGAGGTTATCGCGTTTAGCGGCGAAGACCATTCGTACGGCCAGAGTACCGTACCGTGAGTCAATGCCGGAAGTTCTTGTGCATGTGATCGAGCTAAGACATTGACGTTCTCAGATGGTGTAATGCGAGCCAACTGTACGCGTTATGACTCAAGCAATATAGTAACGCCCTCTCTCATGGAAGTGTTGTTCCAAGAGTGTTTACTATTCAATTCCGCCGACAATAGGGCATTTCATTCTTCTCCCACATTTACTTTTGTGTCGTTTCAGTCCGCACCAATGAAACTACCGGTGAAGTTGCTCATTATTATAGTCGCATACAGGAGTCCGAGTTTAAGTTGTATAATGTATAGTCAAAGAGAGTATATATCGGATAGAAGCCAGCTCACCTGCTCGAAGTGCATGAAAGGGTGCGTCAAGTGAAACGCAGAATCAATGAGCACGGACACGTTCTCCAAAGTCAGTCCTCGACAGAACGACGAAACATTGTCTCAGTACTTCTAACATGGAAATATGCAAATCAAGGCTTGTTTCGCTGGTGATTTCTCGATGTAGCATACAAAATGATGTTGTTTCACTTCTTCTCGCACAAGAAAAACGCATGCATCGCGGTTTGGCAGTCCTATTCTGCGGCTGAGTGTCGTGGCACCAAAGACTGACTTTAATGGGAACTTGTGGAACTGACAATAGTGTCAGTGAAACTATTGCACACTGACATGGCGACGCGATGATTTGCTGATAAGTCACTGTCAAAGTAAACCAAATTTTGCTGTAATTATATTCAAAGGTAGCTTTTACTGCCGGACGGAGATGCGTGTTTGCTTTGTACTATTCACAGAGGCAACTTTTAGTTTCATTGATACAAGTGGTATAGTTGTGAAGTGCTCAGTGGCATCTGAGTGTAACTGGTAATTGAGCATAATTATATAGATGTCAGCAAGGAAAACAGGCAAGATTAGATTATGATTAACTTCCAATTGGGTCATTGCAATGGACATTCCAACCAATAGCTTACATACAAGACGCAGTAGATAATCTCCATGCTTTAACACAACACATAGGAATGACAAATTTTGTTGCATGATTTGACTTATGTCGCGCTAGTGTGAAACAGTACTTTGACACACGCACCTTACGCAGATGGTCTCCGTAAATGAGGAGTATTATAACTTTTTTTTTTCTGTTTGGCATTATACGTGATAAGATTCAGCAATTTATTTCTGAAACTGCCGAGAATTGCTTATTGAATATTACCTTTAAATCATAATATAAGTACTTTACAATTATAACCTACTTACATATACGATGCCCTACATTCATTCAATATACTGAACTCAAATTCAGTAACATTGAAGAGCCACGGGATTAAATTAGTATACATGCATTAGATTGATTATTGTTTATGATTATTTTTATTACTACTACGTGTACTTTATTATTATTATTATTATTATTATTATCATTAATACTATTATTATCATCATCATCAATAGTTTGCAAGTTCCCATGCAAAATTAAACAGAACAATGACACTGAAGCGACCACAGGTCACCTTACATTAATAATTACACCGATTATTATTTAGCGTATTAGCATGTTAAGAATTCGTTGCACAGTGAGGGTATTTCAGAAGTAATCGTCTTGGAGACTTCATTTGGATTATCGAAATTATGCAAGTTGCGTGATAGAATGCTTTCCTGGGTCTTTTCGAGTGACAATACTGTCAAGTGCTGGTGTGCTTTTCATCATGAGTTGAATGCTCTATTAACAGTACATTCTATTCATCGAAGTGATTGGTTTGAAGTTCATTATCAGTAACGTATTTCAGACAGGTTTTTTTTTCTGAATTTCATTCATCTTTGACGAATTATGAGTTCCTCGTGACATTCCACTACCGTATATTTCTTCACACGTTTTTCATGTTTGAGTATTATACGAGGACACGTAGGCCTACCTCATGCCGGTAAAACATTATGGGACAAAATATGTAATGTTTACGCTGAGTGCACGGAATCACGTGGCTGACAGTTTCCCATGTATTTGATTTTTTTTTTGCGTTTTATATGTGTAATAATGAAGTAATTTGCTGCCCTTTCACTCTCACCTTACAAGGGTCAAATAGCTATCTTTACATAATCTATATAAGCATAATCTTTCAAGATTTATCATGGAGTACAACTGCAAGTTCCGATTAAGCACATAATGCCTCAATGTAAATCTGACATTTTGTGTCATGGTTTAAACCTTTCAGAAAAGATCTTACTGGTACATCAACAAGTTGCATATCTTCAGTTTTTATCATTACAAATCTTAAAACGCACACACCTAAGCTAAGAATCCAAGGACCGAGCAAATCCATCTGGATCGTAAAACGCGTTCATAACTCAGAAAGTTAAGTAAGAGTTTGAATGCCGAGAAGGGAAGGTCCCTAAGCCTCACTCTGATTGGTTAAAAGTTCACTTATGTTTATGTGCTTATTAATCGTTGTCGTCCCCAACAAGCGGTAATGTATACAAGTCTGTTCTCGGAGTTGAGTTTCCATAAAATGCAAATTCGAAATCTTGCTTAGACATTTCGCTTGTAATAGAGGTGGGCTATAGAGGGTCAATTTTAGGTCACATTTTCAGAACATGCTCATCACACCTTAGTTTGATGACTTTGTGCCTACTGACACCATTTTTGAAAAAAAGAACGAAAAAAATGCGAAATCCAGGGTGCCGCGGCCGAAATCGTTAAAAATCCAAGATGGCCGCCGTTTTGGCTTAAAAAAGACATTTTTGGCTCTAACTCGGCTATTTTTTGCTCTATTGAGATGGTTTTGGTGTCTAACCCCATGTTTTAGGGGTCAAGGAAATGGATTATAGTGTTAATTTTAGTGTAAAACCTCATCTTCCACATGATACTAACCTGTTTCCCATATTTAGGGTTAAATTTTCTTTGTCCTTTACCCCTACCCCACCCGCCATTTTTTCACCTTTTTTCTGTATTTTTTTCAAGTCATCTTATCTACCATACTCTTAATAATAAGTTCTAGCTATCATTCAGGTTTTTCTCCCAACGATACAACAAGAAATACACAAAAATTCGTTATACATGTATGTGTCATGCAGATACCGGTATGTGGCTGGTGCATTCAGGATGCATGGTAACTGTGCAACCAGTGCTAATACTGTTTCTGTATTAAAGTGCCCATTGACATTTGGTCTTTAGACCTTTAACAATAGTCAAAGTGTACAATTCTACTGTAGGTAGTACAATTTTGTAAAATGACTTGAATAAGCCTTCTATGATATGCCAATATTGTCCAGCACAAAGGTAATGTTTCGGCTGGATGATGCATCCCATGAGCCCATATATTGTACATTATGGAAGAATCTGCATCAGCAGTACTGTCTGTACATCAGCTTGCTTTGGGCATCACTAGTGCTGATGCTGATCTGTCCCTTTCATTCTTTCCATATGCTTGATTCCATGCTCTTGGTCTCAACACATACCAAGGTGCCAGTTTCGTGCACCTTTGTACGTGTATGTAATCCAATATCGCAATGCAGAATCATTGATGCCCAGTTAACTATCAACAATTTCTTCAAGGTTGGAATGGGCAGTTGGTTGTATGATGCCATTGGTTGACTTTAGATTGAATGCATTCACCATGTCATCTTCGGTAAGCAGATCAGGGGCAGGGAGATTATCAGACTGTCCTCCAGTCGCTAGAAGAGTCAAGTTCATCTTTACTTCCATCTCAGAGATTTGGTATCAAGACCTTATACACTTGTTGATGCACAATAATCTCGATGGGATATGAGTATGCGGTATGACAGCTCTCCACGTAAAATAGCTTTGAGTTTGGTGAGATCTCTGGTATCTACAATGTAGGCATTCCTTGAGTTCGTCAACTTTGTTAATTAATGGGCCTCCCCATGTTTTAAGTTTCTGTAACAGACAGCCTATGCACATATCGGTACTCTAACTGCTTGTTGTGCTTGGGTCACATTTTGGAAATGGAAAAGAGAACCTAGGGACTGGAAATAACAGATAAAGTCAACAGATATTAATTACCTCAGCTTTAGGCACTTTCAGTCACTGAGAGTGAGATGATGACTTTACCATTATGATGCTATGTGAAGAACATACATTGTACATAACATTTGTTTGTCATAGAACTGGTTGGATAATCACCCAAATGGTATCAAATTTCCCATCAAACATGAGGACTCTTGCTTTTTAAAAGTACAGCAATATACCGTACAATGTACATGGTAGGGAAAAGCAGGCATGAGAAATAAGGGACCAAGTGGTGATGGTGAAACACCAAAACTAGGCTAAAAGATGAAAAAAATGGCTGAGTTATGGTAAAAATGTGTTTTCTAGGCAAGACGCCAGATACAATGTACATCAACCAGTCAAGTATGGTGCTGGACAATTGACATATGTGAAGGCTTATTCAAGTCATTTTACAAAATTGTACTACCTACTGTAGAATTGTACACTTTGACTTTCGTTAAAGGTCTAATGACCAAATGTCAATGGGCACTATAAAGCAGAAACAGTATTAGCACTGGTTGCACAGTTACCATGCATCCTGAATGCACCAGCCACATACCGGTATCTGCATGACACATACATGTATAACGAAAGTTATTTGTGTATTTCTTGTTGTATCGTTGGTAGAAAAACCAGATTGATAGCTAGAACTTATTATTGAGAGTATGGTAGATAAGATGACTTGAAAAAAATACAGAAAAAAAGTGAAAAAATGGCGGGTGGGGTAGGGGTAAAGGACAAAGAAAATTTAACCTTGAATATGGGACAAAGGTTAGTATCATGTGGAAGATCTAGTTTTACGCTAAAATCATCATTATATTCCATTTCCTTGACCCCTAAAACATGGGGTTAGACACCAAAACCATCACAATTGACCAAAAAATAGCCGAGTTAGAGCAAAAAATGTCTTTTTTAAGCCGAAACGGCGGCCATCTTGGATTTTTAACGATTTCAGCCGGGGCACCCTGGATTTCGCATTTTTTTTCGTTCTTTTTTTCAGAAATGGTGTCAGTAGGCACAAAGTCATCAAACTAGGGTGTGATGAGCATGTTCTGAAAATGTCACCCTCTATAGCCCACCTCTACTTGTAAATACGCGTTTGCAGCTACAGTTCTATCTAATTGCATGTTGCTTTATCATCGACAAACAATGACAGTCGTGGAATCAATCCCAATACCTTTTCTATACGTTCTAGGCAGTTGGAATGAAAATATGTATCGATCATTTATTCTGTCATTTTGACTGATGTTATGAGATTTGAGAAAGGTCAATAAAAGTTGTAAAGCGCCCCCTAAAAACAACCAAACAACTAAACAAACAAAACTAAAAACAAACACACTTAGGGGAAAAATTCCACCTGCATCTGGACCCCTTGTATAAGACCAGATGAATAAAGGCTATCCAGCCGTCTTGTAAACAGGTGGACCAAGAAAACAAACCAACAAAGAAACATAGGCCTAACATATAGGATTGTCTACAATAATACTTGCTGTGCTGTGTTTTGATCCAGATTCCGAGAATTAATTCTTTTGCCCCTTTGAGGAACATTATTTTTAAGTCGTGACTCTACTAACGGTGCTTGAAAAACAATAAGTTCTCGCACAGTTTTGAATATTACAATTAACCTTTCCTCGCACATAAAAAACTATAAAAAACCCAACGTTTTGGACAGGTCAGGACAAGTTCACCTTCATAAACATAAGGATTGAGAGAATGTAGCAATATTAGTAGAACACATCATTGAAAGTTTGAGGAAAATCGGACAATCCGTTCAAAAGTTATGAATTTTTGAAGTTTTTGTGCAGTTACCGCTGGATGAGAAGACTACTGCAGTGTGTGAATAACTTAGATGTCACATGCGTACAACAATATAAGGAAAATATAAAGAGAATTTCACAAAATTTCATCTTATGAAAAAAGTTCACATTCCCCCGACTCGTTACCGACAAATGTTATGGGTAATATTATTCCCCCTGCCTCTAGAAAGAGCCAAGTCAAGTGCTCTTTTATTATGTGAAAAAAGTGAAAATATGTTGAATTTTCTTTATATTTTCTTTATACTGTTGTACGCATATGACTCACAAGCTGTAGTAGTCTCCTCATCCAGCGGTTCCAACACAAAACTTTTAAAAATTCATAACTTTTGCATCGATTGTCCAATTTTCCTCAAACTTTCACTGATGTGTTCTACTAACATTGTTGCATTCTGTCAATCCTTATGTTTATGAAGGTGAACTTGTCCTTTAATTTGTACACCTTGCGAGTGAGTTAAATGTAATAAGGACATCAGTCGTGGAACCAAGGCGACTCGTGTGATACGTGTATATCAAGGACTCTCTGTTGGATGATTTAATAATACAGCATGTACGTTCCTCATGGTCCAATCGTGACTTCACGTCAAACTATGCACACATATAATGTATACTGATTCTTACGTCTCTGCCCTCTTATGCTAACAACCTTTTCTTTCAAGTGAAGCTTCAACTTCCTTTATTCTTTCCCAGATTCTTCCCGTGTTTTTTTTAAATATCCTTTTTTTTTCAATCCCATTGAGATTCAGAAAACATATATCCATGTAGTTATTGTTTGGTTCTGTATTTTTCATATACTGTCTTTACTATAATTATGTTATCAGTGTTTCTGAAGGGTACAATTATTGTAAATTTAAAAATGATCTTTGATTTTGGCCCTTTGCTCAAAGTGCATTGTAATTGGTTTAGTTGAAGGATTTCCACAAGCCTCTCAGGTCCTAAATTCATAACTGACTTTAAAATCGGTTATCTAATGTAGAAGAATGCCCGGGAGGAGAATGCCTATCCTATCTCTTTCTCATTCTTTGCTGCTATTTTTCTTTTATTTTTCTCCTAATTTTGTGCAAATTTAGTGAATTTGATTAATCAGTTGAAAAAAAAAACACCTCACAAACTGTTTCCGGATACACAGTGTAAAATTTATTTGGCGTTGCCAATTTGATGACAAGACGATTATTTCTGCAGCATGATCATGGATTTTATTGAATGAAGATTGAATGGTAAAATTAAAGAAATCGAGGTGGTAAACACATTGTGTATGTACAATCATTTAATAAACTTTCTGCTGATCTGAAAAAAAAATACATGGTGACATGTTAGGCCACTATATGGATATAATCCATCAGTCAAAACATTTTAATGGAATGATCATAATCTATTGCAACATCATGGTATGACCTGGGAAGTGGATTAAGTTGCTCAGGTCACATTTTATTGAAATGTTATTATCACACACAATCGACGTTCGGCTTGCAACTATCAGCTAAACTCAGTAATTTGATGATCATCACTAGCCAGAAACTATCTTGCCTACGCCCGCATTTTTCTTTTTGCCTAGTACAACGTATGTACTTGTATGAGTAGTCTAAGTTACTTGCGTATTTGTACATAATATCGTTATGATGCAAACTGGTCTTGCGTCAGAATGACGTCATATGACTAAATCTTCTCTGTGCCAGTCATCAGTATGGCATATGTAGACAGACCAGTCCCAGCATATCCGTAAATAAGATTTCATCAAAAATCTGTCAACATAGATTAACCACATTGTATGTCATGGAGGGGGGGGGGGGGGCAACACCATTACCCCCCCCCCCCCCCCCCCCCCCGACTCTTTTTGCAGACTCACACTCTCGCTTGATTTACAGGGTGTTTCATAGAAACGTTAATAGAGCATGGATGTTACAGTGACTGGACCAGTCATTCGTTGTGAATCTCCGTTTTAACATGTATTCCAGTACAACAAGAGAATGGTGCAATAATTCCCGGTATGCTAAAATGCACCCAAAAGTGTAATGTCCACAAAAAAAAAAAATGCATATTGTCTGTACCACAAGTGTGTTAATAAAATGAGCATCGTCAACACAATGATAAAGCTGGAGTTTCATTTCCTGGCGTTCTTCTTGTGTTTCTGTTTCTTTGCTACAAGGAGTCTGCTTGCTTGCATCCGTCCTCATATCCAATTTGGCCCACCGTAACACGTGTTCAAATTGTTATCCAGTTTTTCATTAAAAGAAGTTGAAACGTTTTCCTGGAAATTCCCATATTTCATCTTTATACGTAGGAAAGGATAGCTTTTGTTTTTAAAAGTTACAGATGTACAAACGTGCTGTCTGTGACCTTGAAGTAGCGATGGCCCAAGGCCTCTTAAATATTGATACAAAATTATGCTAGCCCAAGAAAGTCCTTACTGAATGACGGCTAAAAATTGCTTATCTATCCAAAGTTGACATTGATGAATTTTGCCATCCATCTAATCACTGTCATATCTAAGAGCTCATGTAGCTAAGAGGCAAGAAAATCCATCCAGGGTTTTATGTTTGTTTGTTTTTTAAACAAAATCTACAAAATCAGGGATGTAGAGACAGACCGATGGATGGACAGACATCCCAAAATCATCACCTCTGGAGTGAAATGGAAGCACAGAAGCAGAAAAATGTTTTTGGTTGAGACCTCCCTTATGGCTTGGGTCATCAATTTAAAGTAAGTGCAGGCTTCGCGACTGCCACTGTTATGACGACCTTTTCACATTATAATGCTCCGAAGGCAAGCCATGAGCGAGAAACATCAGACGTGCATGAATGTAATTGTGTTGGGGGGGGGGGGGCGTGATGTCCGTTAGTCTGAAGGTTCGTTAATGAAAAAAAAAGTAATACAGTGAATAAGGTTTGTTTTTCCTAAGGTTCGTTATTCCGAAATACTCTATACAAATTCCGTATACCCAGAGGTTCGTTGACTCGAAAATGAAAAGGGGTTCGTTAATCTGAACATTTGTGGCATCATTCCAAAGTTTTGTTATTCCTAAGATTTATTATTCCAGAGGTTTGTAATTTCGAAAATTAAATGTTTGCTATTCTGAAGGTTCTTTAATACAAAATTAGAATAAGGTTCATTGTTCAAAAAGTGTTAAGACAATGCATACACATGTACATGTATTAACGATCCTTTGGAGAACCTTATTTCGTTTTTGGATTAACAAACCTTTGGAATATTAAACAAATCTTGTTTCATTTTCGGATTAACGAACTGTAATCGTTTGATGGATGTTACATCTCCAAAGCGAGTATAATCGATGCAGTGAAGCTTTCAGTCCTTGTACACGTTTGAGCTTTGAAACAAAATTCAGTCACCACGCACTCATTTGACATACTCAATGATACACTCTGTTGTGAAACAGATGTGATTGCCTGGAAAAAAAAAAAAACAATCACGGAAAAGCAGCTAAACTTGGACATCAAAACCACATAAAGACATTCTTATGTTAACAATTTTTATTGTGAATTCAATATTTTCAGATATTTTTCAAGAGACAGATCTGCTAAACACAAATTATTGATGACAAGACATATCCAATACAGTAAACTGTAAATCATGGTACATGTTTCTACATTGTAAATATATTTCTGTCAAAAACATATTTACAGTCAAACGAGAGTGCATGCCTATTACGACGAACACCCTTATATGTACATTAAAACATGTACCTATTGTAACAAAACTCATTACAACAAAATAACAGCTCGAGCCCTACAATTATTATCGTATTCCCGGGTCTATATCTTTGCATATTTTACTTGTCTGGCTTCAAAAAAAAATTTGATACACTGTATGATGAAAGAAAACTGAGAGTCCAGGGACTTCATTATAATGGGAGTCACCTGAATTACCCTGTTTGACCTGACAAAGGAAAGTTTTGAGAGTCTTTTTCCAGATCAACAGCACAAGACTTTGAGGGTCTGGTAAACTTGTAGAAAATTGCACATCTCAAAGACTAATAATCAGTACTAGATTCGCTTTTGTCCAAACTCACATGGTATTAGAAAGTTTGTCAAAATCTCTTGTTTAACAATTGATAGGCAAAGCATGAAATAATAATCACGTTATGTTTGTAACCTTTTACTGAAAGGTTTTCGGGTTTTTTTCTGTATGTTAGATTACAGAATTCAGCATCCTACACTTTCTCCTTTACTCATAACAATTCAACATTCATTGTTAGACCTATTTTGTCCCCATCGCGCTTTTCACTGTAGTTAATAATGCAATTGTTACTTCTTGTAGCTGGGACATGAGTGGAGGTTAACTCACTACCAAGGGGTTGACCTCTGTAGGTAAGAATTTGGGTCATTAAGATGAAGGATTTTTATTTAACCCTTTCTGTGTAAGGGATTTGGAGAGTGCGTACAATGCTACATGCCTTTCTGTACCAAGTGGCATTCAAAGCACACACAGAGTTAACAACATTAATTCCTACTTCTACATATCAGTTTCAGATGTAAACCCCAGTCAAGGTGTCTTCTTTCATTGCCTTGACCAAAGTATGATGTGCTGGTCGCTGACCTGGCAATATGATACCTGTCTAAACAATGCGCTCTCAAAATAGAACGCAGTGGCGGATCCAAGGGGAGCGCATCAGCCCCCCCCCCCTTTATTTTCTGTTCAAACAAAAGAAGTAAAAAGAAACTAGATATATCGCTACGGCTACTGATATGCCTCCGCCATAATGCATGGTTCTCCTAATAGGTCTATAGTACAATGTCTTGACAATGTGTGATGACAGTTTCACACAATTGGCAAAATATTAAAATGACAGGTTTGACACAAATAAGCTGAATGTTCACTTTCCTAGAACTAGGTTCAATTGGATGAATGATTAAAATGTCAGAGTGCAG
This sequence comes from Diadema antillarum, assembly GCF_040938485.1. Taxonomy (NCBI): domain Eukaryota; kingdom Metazoa; phylum Echinodermata; class Echinoidea; order Diadematoida; family Diadematidae; genus Diadema; species Diadema antillarum. The sequence goes on along the minus strand of NW_027270911.1, from coordinate 747,205 downwards.
GTATTTGGGGAACTGATGATTTTTACTTGACTTTTGACCCTTTTATAAGTTTATGCATTGAGTAATTTTCAAGGTATTGAGAAAAAGTATAATTTCAGTATTGAATGCGAAAATAGCATTATCTAAACCTGGCCTTTGACCTTTGACCTCACAGTTCCAAAGAGAATCACTGTAAGGTTGAACATGCATAAATATGTAAGTTTCATGATGATACCTTGAGTTACTTTCGAGATATGGAGGAAAAAGTGCAATTTAGCACTTTCACTTGACCTTTACCTTTTGACCTTTGACCTTTTGGCAAGAAACTTCCCCAAAAATATATATTGGGTAATACATGCCATACATCAAGTTTAAAAAAAAAAAAAAAAACTTCAGGCATAATTGCATTTTAAGGAAAGTAGTGATATTTTGAGGAGCTGATCTTGACCTTTGACCCCCCTGACCTTTGACCCATGACCCCCAACTTCCCTAAATAATCACTGCCCATCGGTACAAGCATATATACTAAGTTCCATGAAGATACCTTGAACCATTTGCGAGATATGGAGAAAAACATGAAATTTCATTTTTTTCCACAAAATAACCTGTGACCTTTGACCTTTGACCCTGTGACCCTAAAATCCACACAAAGTATTATCCCCCAAGGATATACCCTCATACCAAGTTTGATGTAAAACCACCACACGGTTCTTGAGATATCGACAAAAACAAAACGGGACAGACGGACGTACGGACGTACGGACGTACGGACGGACGGACGGACGGACGACCCGAAAACATAATGCCTCCGGCCACTTCGTTGCGGAGGCATAAAAAAGGGGGTGGGTGCGCTCCCCATTAATTTGGAAAGGCTCCCCCTCTTTACGGAATTCCTGGATCTGCCCCTGGAACATTCTTATAACTGTAAAAGTACTACACACAACACACAATCCCCCCCCCCCCCCACCTGATAAAATATGAAGACCTTAAAAACAGAAAAGAAAAAAAAGACTGGGTTTATTTCAGAGCTGGCAGTACGATACCTGTATAAACAATGTGCTCTCAAAATAGAACATTCCTATAAATTGTAAAAGTACTACACACAAGACACATCCCCCCCCCCCCCCGATAAAATATGAAGATAGTAAAACAAAAACAAAAGCAAAAAAGACTGGGTTTATTTCACAGCTGGTAGTAGGATACTTGTCTAGACAATGTGCTCTCAAAATAGAACATCCCTATGAACTGTAAAAGTACTACACACATCCCCCCCATAAAATATGAAGATAGTAAAACAAAAACAAAAACAAAAAATACTGGGTTTATTTCACAGCTGGCAGTAGGATACCTATATAAACAATGTGCTCTCAAAATAGAACATTCCTATAAACTGTAGAAGTACTACACACAACACACATCCCCCCTTCCCGATTAGATATGAAGACAGTAAAACAAAAACAAACACAGAAACGGCTGGGTTTATTACAGAAAGGTCCCATTTGTTTTCATTATTTATGGATATGATAGGTATCATCTGTCACCTTGACATTAATTCTGAGGTGTGCTTTTAGGTCAGTGGACTTTGGCAGTAATCATCCCCCGCATCGTCAAAATGACCATCATCCGAGCATCCCGGTGCTGAACCAGTGGTCCTGGAGACAGTCCGAGTTCCATGGGATACCGCACAGCCAGCACCACTCAAACTTGCACTGGGCTCGGCTGCACGTCATATGCATGCAGCCACCTTGGAGTACATCATGGAGTGCAGTGAAGCAAGGAGGAGAAACAATTAGATCTACTGTAATGTGGTGCCCTCAGAGAAGGTTGCTGGTACTTTATTTACAAAAGGCCATTAAAGGGAATGCAAACCCAAAGAGCAATGTGGATTGAGTGAAAGCAGCAACATTAGTAGAACACATAAGTGAAAGTTTGAAGAAAATTGGACAATTGATGCAAAAAGTTATGAATTTTCAAAGTTTTGGTGTTGGAACCACTGGATGAGGAGACTACTAGAGGTTATGACATATGAGTGGACAACAATACAAAGAAAATAATAAATAAAGAAAATTCAACGAAAATTCACTTTTCTACCATTATGAAAAAGCACTTGACTAACCGTTTTGAGAAAGCAGGGGGAATAATTGCTACCCTTGACATATGTCAGTACCAAATTGATGGAATTAGTAATTTTCATGAAAAATGAATTTTTGTGGAATTTTCTTTATATTGTTGTCCACTAACACGTCATAACCTCTAGTATTCTCCTCATCCAGCGGTTCCAACACCAAAACTTTAAAAATTCATAACTTTTGCATTGATTGTCCAATTTTCTTCAAACTTTCGCTGATGTGTTCTAGTAATGTTGCTGATTTCACTCAATCCACATTGCTCTTTGAGTTTGCTTTCCCTTTAAAGGGAAAGTTTCCCAAATTGCTCATGTGGATTCAATGCATGGAGAAAGACAAGTGTTACACTCGCTGAAAGTTTGTGGGAAATGGGGCAATCCATGCAAAAAACTTAGAGTTTGCACAGTGTCAGTCAATTCCATGAGCTGCCCTCTCTCAGTGCAAATTCTACAACAATTAACACAAGTGTACTACATCATGCAACTATTTAAAAAAATCAACAAAACTTCATACTTCTATGGAATTGAAGAGTCGTTGGCCTTACTTCTCCAAAAGGCATAAAGAATAATGTCTGTCCAAACAAATCCTTCAAAACAATTCAAGGAAAGGATGCATATATGCTTTTAATGGCAAGAAATGAAACTTTGTGAAATTCCTTTGCATCTTTTATTTCCCTTTAAGAGAACAGAAGGATATGGGTCCAATAGGGTAATGGTACTACAAGACATGCCCTACTATGAACATTCAACATTCATTTCAGGCAGTACTTGAGAACCATCATGTTGCAGGTCCTTGCCTGTATAACTGTGATGGGTCCAACAAGAATGTTATTATATCTGTTCTTTTGAAGATTATTTTCACACACACACACACACAAACAAAAAAAAGATCGAAAAGATAAAGTGAATAAAACAATGAAACACTGCCTTGTGTGATATATATTTCGTCTACAAAGTGGGAGCTAGCCAGCTTTGCTCTTTGAAAAATGAAACTTGAAGTATCTTTCTAATCTAACTACACTTGTATGTACTTGCAAAATAATTGTCTCAATAATGTGTCCAGATTCATTGCATGATATAAATGCTATTCAGTGCTTTCATTGAGGCACATAGCAGCTACCAGAGCTAGAACTCACCATTCCGTTCCACAGGCACCTTACACTTTGGGCATGGCTTGCTGGTCTGCTCAATGGTCCGTTCGCTCTCCTCCCGTTCCCATCTCACCTGCCTCTCCCTCTCTGGGTTGACCTCTGACCCTGGTCGCCCCATGACTTCCTGTGGTGCCCCTGGCCGATTGCACTCTCCATCGTGGTAAGCATTGTGACATTCACGGCAGAAGATAAACTGTGGTAAAAAGACAGATGTATGCCAAAGCTTGTGAAGTACGTACCATAGTTTGTATGAATTTGGCAGTAGTATAATACAACAGGGAATAATTTTCTTGGTATCGCATAGCAATTTGCTATGCATTTTGGATATGACTGCGATAAAAAATGTTATTTGTGTAGCAATTTCATTACAATGAGTTGTATACCACTTTGTTCAAAATAAATGTCCATCAACTGAAATTGCTATTCAAATTCGAGAAGGGATACTTTTACCTGTAACAACTTTGATAGCGTACTTGAACTTTGCATACAATCATTTGTATGGAAAAAATTAATTAATGTACAAATGTACATGAACGAGGTGACTCTATAGGGCTTCACAAGGGCCTGCAACTCGAAAGGATTGTTCCTACCCCACATCCGAGGCCACCTCCTTGTTGGCACACCACCCTCCTGTCATCCAAGTCTGGCAAGATGCCAGCCCCACACCCAGGGGATGGGCAGAGCACCCCACCCTCCTGCAGAAGGTACTCTTCGGCTCCAAAGCGTTTGTATCTTGCATACTGGAAGAGAAAGATTTTCAGTGTACATATATGAAAGTTGGTAGGGAAAGTTAGTTACAGTTGTGAAGTAATGACATCATCACATTGTCTATTACAAATATACCATTCGACCCCAACCAGTATCATTATTTTGTGGCAACCTATTCAACTTCCACAACTTTCATCATGTTTTGTCTGATGTTTATGAAACTTGTTCTGTTCTGTTCTGTTCTGTTCTGTTCTGTTCTGTTCTTGGACTCTTCCTTTTGTGGTCAACTTTCACAAGGAGTGGATTTTTTCTTTCAGCTTAAAGGCTGAAGCAGTCAACAGCCTCCTCCCCTCCCAACAACTAAAATAAAGAAATAAATGATGAAATGAATAAACAAATTAATGAAAGATACATATATATATATATATACATACATGTATACAAAATAATAATACCTATTTACAAAGATGATGATGATGATGATGATGATAATAATAATAATAATTATAATAACAATAACAATGATGATGTGTATAATGCAGATGATGATGGCAAAAATAGCATAGAAAACTTCTGCTACCAACCTGTTCTTTTCCCAGCACAAGAAAATGATGAGCATCTGATATGAAAGAGTCCATGCAACCGGCTGTAATTAAAAACAAGGAAACATTTATTGCAATCTTTTTCTTGTGGATGGCACCAAAGCAGAGTAACATTTCTTCCTAACTCCCCTTCCTTAATAGGCCTACTTAGTTTACAGCAGACTTCCCTATTCAGCTTTTCAGTGTAACATTTTGAAAAAGTTTGTGCTGTATGAGTTACCATGCTTGTAAATCTTGATTTTCATTGTGCAACAGCAGCTGAACTCACAAAAACATAAGGAATTGTAGCTTTTTGATTAAAGAAAATAAAGATTAACTCTCTTGGAAATGTCACTCCACCAGGGGTGGAAGGATCTTGCCAGCATCTCATCACTCACCTGGGCATGGCAGGGTGTATCCAACCTCGGAGTGGTGGATGAACCTCCTCTCATCGAGGCCAAGCCGACAGTACTGGCTGAAGCACTCCAGACACATGGTGTGGGATGCTGCACAGGGAAAGACCAGCACTGGGTTCCTTTGGGGGAAGGGAAGAATGAATAAGAAGGACAGGGATACACAGTTTAAAAAAAAAAAATTACATAGGAAATCAGCAATGAATGAAAAGCAAAAATGCAAAGACACAACTAAACAAATAATTTGATAATACACTTCAGGATGCAGCTGCAATGGGAGGGTGCTGTTTTGTGTTCAATTGTGGCCACTTCAAGGAGCAAAGCTCCCACCCCTTTCCGTATGGAAGAATCTTGGGCCGTAACTCTCACGGGTTTTCTCAGGTTTGCCATTTTTCTTTTAAATTTCTGTATTCACTTTTCTAAGAGTGATAAGGGGTGGGGGTTGCAGCCTTTCATTATACTTTAAAGTGGGTCTGCATTGGTAAGAAACATGTCTAGCGCCATCATAAGGCTCATTTTTCTCTGTGGTGCCCAGCATTTCTCCCATAATGCCTAGCGGCGTGCATCAAAATTAACCCGTTCCATACTGAATTCTGATATTCCCATAGACTTAACACACAGATCACCAGGTTCCCGTAGGGGATAGCCTAGCAGCGGCTCGCTTCGCTCCCGCATGATCTTGCGCAGTCCATTGCATACATTCACGTACCACAAATATCTAGATATCGATACCATTATAGGTTGGCACTAAATGGTGTTTTATCACTTCGCGATGCGCGATAGATCTGCATGTATGTTCGGTGCTTTCAAACACTTCGACACTCAGATCGTTTATTCTGATCGTTGTGTCGAAGTTCAATCTGCGATTACAATGTACCGGTATGTCGCAGATACGACTTGGTAAATGCTGGATCCAGTGGGAGGAAATGCGAGCTGTTTATCGGCAAGAAATGAACAAGATAAACGTTGCCCTTGACAGCCCATCAAGCCATTCAACGCAGGATGACTTTGCTGGTCATCTGCTAGCTGCTGGATGTCCACCACTGGGCATCTTGCCATCAGCACTGGTGTCGAGCCTACAGTGAAGCTGTGTGTCAGGATTGCGGGATCAACCCGTCGTGAAAGTTTCCACGTGCACTCAGACTGAGTCAGAAGCATCTGATAAGCCAAGGTGGATGAAACTCAACTTGTATGATATACAATTGTACCTACTTTTTATTCAGTTGCAAATGACATTCACTGAATGCTGAATTTATAACCTTCCAAATCCAGGTAACGACTAACGTTACCGTTACTCGAATTACCGCTGCGTTGCCGTTGATCTTCATAACGTCGCGATGAACGATGACAAAATTTAAAACAACCTTATTCACATTTTTTTCAGTGATTATTACAATAAATACTGACGTCCAACTTACGACAAGAAGTGTCTATGATGACTTAATGACTAGACCTAGACCTAGGCCTGATTAAGTCAATTAGTGAACGTGTACGGTGTAGCGTTAGACGCATCCATAACGGGCCATATTTAATTATCAGTATCACTATCAATCAGTATGAACGTTTTCATTTTAGCATTTAAGGTTATTGTTCCTCACTAATCTAGCCTCAACAAATTGTCGAATGAAATTTCTAGGAAGGGAAATCATGATCAATTCACGATATGTTATCTGTTTCCCAATTGCAATCTCGAGATATATTAGCTTGGTGTCATTTCTCACATGTGTGATAATAATATTTAGGGCAGGGGGACAGCACATAGATATAGGAACCGCATGTACATTTGTTCTGGTACTACTAGGCCTAGTAGTAGTACTATTACTACTAACGTTTAGATCTATAACTCTTACCGTCTAACTGTTAGTAGTAGCAAAGATTTATGTGTGAGAGATATTCGTAAATGCATCTGGAGCTTTCATCACTCATCGTGTTGGACTTCATGAAAACTCAATAAAGAGCATGAAATTTGAAGGAATATTTTACTGCACATCATGAAGATATCTCAATCAGCTGGCCCGACGAAGAAACCGACGGCCACATTACACTAATTCACCGCCCAGCGATGTTTTTCTGCTCGCTGCGCTGGTATGGTGTATAGCGAGTAGGTCATTTGGTTGAGTGAGTGGATTGTCGCGGATCTCTCTCGCGACAAGTAACCCGTTCCCTCGCGATCGGCCGAAAGATCGAGGACGCGCCGGGCGGGCGGGGCTGGGCTCTCGGTACCCCACCATATTATGCACTGCTTGTGTGTGTTCTCTCGGCTCTGCGCACAGCTGCTGTGAGATCGTGCGCTGACTGGCATGCAGGCGGCGATCAGCCACAAACGATGTAACCACAGAACTAGAGTTCTGACTAGAGTTCTATGGATGTAACCCGGCCACTGGAAGTTTTGATAGATGGCGCTCTTTACAAAAAGTTCTGGCATCAAAATAATGGCCAGTGCAGACCGGCTTTAAAGGCACATGGTCCTGGTGGTTTAGTCAAATGCGTATGCGAGCGCACGGTGCAAGTTTCCTATAGAGACCTACGCTATCGACTCCTCTTTAGCGCTTACGCTGTGGCCCACTTCCCCTAGTCTGAAGAAGTCGGATCCACTGTGGTCCGATCACAGTTTGGCTCATGATTCCGCTGACGGGGATGACAGCTTTAGCAAACTTCTTTTGTGATGTCATAATAAGAAACACATATGCACGCACCCTGGCAGTACTACAGACTGCGCGATGCGCAGAGAAAACAACGAAGGCAACATAACTTAGCAACACCTACGCACTTTACTCTTGATGACAGCTCAACTTCGGTAATCTTCGTATCAATGCTAACGATGATTGGAAGTATCATCAACAGCGCCCTCTGCACTACCGGGACTATGCACCTTTAAGTACCATACTCTACCAAAAGCGATACTCACAAAACATCCTCACAAGTGATGCAGATGGCTCTCCTAGTGTTGCTTCTCACAAGGGGCAGTGGACTGATGTTATCCTGGATGGATGCTGAATGGCCACCACACTTAAAGTAGAACTCCTGAAAAGAGAACTTTCACACTTGTATACTGGGAAATTCACACAGAAAATTAATACCAGTAATTGAGTAATGAGATTACAAAACAAAAATTCCTTAAAAATGCAACAGCCCAAGACTACACTCATGTTTTCAAAACATAATCATAGTAAGTACCGGTACTGACTTTGATATGGTGTATTTTATCGATTAAATGGAAAAGAATAGAGAAGGTGATCTTACAGCTTTGTGACCTCCACAGCCGAGTACGTGACAGCTTCCCGATATTCTCCCTGGAAGTAGAACATCTTCCCAACAGCTGGGATCCTAGTTAAAGGGAACACATGACATACACACAAAAAAATAACAATGCAGACATGTTTTATACACACACAACTGACAACAGAGGGGCCACAGAATGTTTTTTAATGTTTGTGTGTGTGTGGGGGGGGGGGTAGTCAAGGGTCAATGGTTTCCCTGCTTTGACAAGAACAATCTCCGAATGGAAGCTTGAGAAGGTCAAAGGTTTGGTGATTTTTTTTTTTCTTTTAGAGTTTTTCTTTTTCTTTTTCCCCCGAAGAGCCAAAAGTGTTGCACCCAGCCCCCTGCCCCCGGTTGCACGGCCCCTGTAACAGCATAATTGTATGTAATGCATATCACCCTTGACAATTGCGTGTTTGCTTGTGTGTCACACGTAAACACATACACACCCATACACACACATACATACACACACATACACTATCTAATAAAATGAAAACAATCGAGATGTATGTGAGCAACTTTGGTATATCACTTCTGGTGGATGCACTGGCCTGTTGTCTCACTTCCACCTTTGATCTATGGTCACTGTTTAGAAACTATATGTGACCCTACACCACCAAACCAACGAAAAGTTGCCAGACATGGATTTTTAGTAAAGGACAGATCCTGAAAGAGCACACTCTAAGCTTTAAAATAGTGTATAACTCAAGTCAAATAAACTCTCCGAACCTGTCCTGATATTGGAAAGAAAGCACACACTCTGAAAAGTGTAAACTGAGAAAAAGAGGCTCTGAAGTACAGGTTCTACTCAAGCACTTAATCTTTCCAAGCAGTGCCAGTGGTGCAATGAATGGAACAAATAACAGGATGTGAAACTCTGCAGTATAAACAATGAAGGGATTATCAGATTAAGCTGAAATTGATCCTGCTCTATTAACACAATCTATCCATGACTACTGTACTTACAACTTTCAAAGCAGTACGTAGCATCACCCTTTCAAGAGTTATTAGAGTTTAAATTGAAGAGTGTGTAAAGGATTTTTAAGAAATGAAAAGGGAACTCTAGAAGGCACATCTAATCACACTTCTCTACAAAATATGTGTTCTAGTAAAACTACTAAAAACACAATTTCCCATTCGTTTCATGATCCAAAACTTGACCATGATGTAGATGAAGTCTTTCTTTTTTTGAAAATATGAAAAACTCTAGATTGACAAGGTTGACCCATCTCGTCTATTTCGAGTCCTGACATAAAATCAGTGTGTGCAACTTTTTGTTGGTTTTGTAATGCACAGTCACATGTGGCATGAGGACTTTCACAGTTTGGATTTGAAAGTAGTGGATTGAAGGAAGAGATGGACAGCCTCACCTGGGTCACAAGGAAGGCATCATCTTTGCATCGATTGCACCTCACTCTCAACCTTCCTCGCTGGACCGACCGACAGTGATTCTTGCAGAACGTGTGGAAGCAGGACTTCCATCCTTGCATGCTGTCTTCAGTTCCATTACCTAACATGACAAAAGATGGAGAGAGATGATAATCTCATGACAGTCTCAGAGAGATCAAGATCGAGAAAGGGAGAGAGAAAGAGTCAGTAAAAAGAGGGAGACCCATAAACGGAGGGAGAGAGAGTAGGAAATAAAGAATGGATATAACCAAAATAAAAATAATTAAAACGGAAACATGCAGCAATTTGACTGAGCTCTCTCTCTCTCTCTCCTTCATAAGTACAATATTGCTACCCTAATACTGCAGCACAAATTACACAACTTTATACAAATGATTTATGGACTAACTTGTTCACAATTGTATACATACAATTTGTATGCCATGAGATCTACTATTCACACCCGGGCAATTCACACTAACCATTAAGTAAGGAACAAAAATAAAATGATACTAGCATACATTACATGACAATGATATGTGCAATAAAATCATGATAAACATAACAAGTCGATAGATCGGTAATGACTTATTGTAAGTAATCTATAAATACAAGACTATTACAACCAACCTTCAACTTCCACTCCTGTGGAATTTACTAGAGACCTCTCAACACCAGAATGTGCTTCAAGACCAGGTCTGCCTGCTTCTTCAGAATTGTCTCTGCTGATGGCTGGCACTGCATGGATGACTGTGTGCTCCGCTAGTTCCAGGTCCTTTTTTTATAGCGGAAAGGAATCAAAGCAACATGTCATGATCAGGTGATTAAACTTTCTTGACTTGAATTTGTGACAATAAATGCACTTCACAAAACAAAAACAATTTTTTAGAGTGTATCATTTAATTAACTAGATCTATAGTATATAGAGTATGACTGTACTTAGTCTGTAGTGTTAAATATGAACTAGCAAGGCCAAGCTTTTAGCAAGAAGGAGGTAGACACTCTACAGTTGTAATAGTTCTACTGTGGTTTTTTTTTTTTCCATTGAAATCTTTATCAATGATGGCATAAATTCGCATGAAAGGATCTCACTTGGAGAGAATTATAGTATGGACGCATGCAAACCTTGATTGAATGGTCATCGCATATCTCTCTTCCAGCGAAAATTAGTCGAATATCACCGGGAGACTGGCCCGACAGACGAGCAACATCATTCCGTAGGCAGCTGCCACTTTGCGAGGGATCGACCACAACATTCAGCATTGAACGAGCAGAGCTTACGTTTCTTTGCCCACAGAGGTTCCCGCTTACTAATTTGACGGAAACTACGAACGTTCCCATCACTTGATATATGCTTGTCATATAACAACAAAAATACAACACAGTAACGTGGTTAGAATTCTAGTAGAGCATGAATTGTCGAGCAGTGATCCCGTTTAGGAAGTCACGTCCGAAAGCATTGACTCATCGTCATTGTCTTTTACGTGCGGTTACGTAATACCGTTCTCTTGATAACGTGAGGGCCTAGGGTATGCGGTCCGTGGCCAGGGTGCGTGCGTTCATGACTCACTTCATCAGCTGATAACTCGTACATACACTGACTCGATCCTGGGATACCAAGCAGCAGCGACGTGTCCGTCCAGAGCTGGCAGATCAGACCACCTCGCAAATTCTAGAGCAGTGCCTGAGTAATTACCAGGTAAATATTCTGTGTAATTATCTTCCACTTCATTTGCAAGATATTTTGTCATGTTACAAAATGTCATTTGACTATCATTGCTTTTCTCGCTGCTCAGTAGTGCATGCAGTGCGCTGCAGTCAATAGAGCACTGGTCGTCCATTAAAATACCGTACGGCTGTAACGTTATAGTCCGACAGCTTCACTTGTGTGTGGGAAGATATACCTAAAAACCCAAAGCACCCCTTTCACATTTCTTGTTCCTTTTCTTCTTCTTCCAGGTTAGCGACCACAATCAACAAGATGATTATTCTGTCGCTTTTGTAGAGAGGTTGGCAGTGCACTTTGCAGAAATCTTTAATGATTAGCTTTGATTAAGTTTATTACAGAATACAGTGATTGTTGTTTGCGTACCAAATCACGCGTCCGGGAAGCGTGTTTTTTTTAGACGGCACAGATTGGGGAAACTAAAAATCTATCGGGGACCCTATCCCTAAACCTAACCCTAATCCTAATCCTAACCCTAACCATCAGACCCTAACCCTAACCCTAACCCTAACCCTAACCCCAACCCTAACCCTAACCCTAACCATAACCATAACCAAAAACCCTAACCCAACGTTTTTCCCATAGGTTTAACACGCGCCATGCCCCAATCTGTGCCGTCTTAAAAAAAAACGCGTCCGGGAAACCCGCTCATGAGGACCGCTCCCGCGTACGAGGACCGCCCCCCCCTGCCTCATGAGGACCGCCCCCATGCCTCATGAGGCCTGGGGGGAACGCCTCTTGAGGCCCCCCTATTCATTTCTATTCATCTCACATCTGACGTATAAATTGTCGCAACTTTGCACGGTGATTTTTTGTTACACACACATGTCCACTATCCATGATGAAAAGAAGAAAAAATCCTATCTGGGGCCGTATTCTGAGAGCTCATTAAGTGTCTGATTAGCACTTAATTACCGAATTGGTATTCTGAGAGCATGATTAAGTAGGGGGTATATTAACTACCATAGCAACAAGCGTTTTGGCGGGAAGGACCTACGCGTTTGCGCGTATCAATGCGCGTGTACCTCTGAGAGGACTTAATCACAGACTTAATTACGAATCGGTATTCTGAGGGTGTAATTAAGTATGAAAGTTAATGGAAAATTTAATGATACAAAAGAGTGTCATTAACTACTCCGATATCATGCAATACATCGTGTTTTCTCTGCCACAACGATGCTTACCGTCTTCGGTAACCGAGGAGCGGTTGAATCTTGTTATCATGGTATCCGTAGAATTCAGAGAAAAAAAGAAATATAGCCGATCCTCGAGGAATTTTGTCATTTTATGTGAGCAAAGAGGTTGAGATCTTCGCGTGCATAGGTGAGGGGTTGTAATCAAATTCCGGAGTGTGCGCACGGAGCTCTTGGGTTGTAATTACAGGGGGCGTGGAGGAGCGCGCATTGAGGGCATATTTGCGCGTGTAGTCATCATTTTGGTTTCTAACAACGCGTCTGATTGGATGGAATAACAATTGGATGGGAGGGGCCTAAGATAATTACAGGGGACTTAATCATACCTTAATTACGTCCTCAGAATACCGATTTTGCCCATGATTAAGGGCCTATTAACTTCACGACTTAATCACGAAGTTAATTACAGACTTAATTACGACCTCAGAATACCACCCCTGTTTTTTTTTTCAAAAATCGAGTTTTAATCAACCGATGCAGAGCGCCATTAAAACACGTGTGTTTTAATGGGCGCTCTGCATCGGTTGATTAAAACTCGATTTTTGAAAAAAAAAACCAGATAGGATTTTTTCTTCTTTTCATCATGGATAGTGGACATGTGTGTGTAACAAAAAATCACCGTGCAAAGTTGCGACAATTTATACGTCAGATGTGAGATGAATAGAAGTGAATAGGGGGGCCTCATGAGGCATGGGGGCGGTCCTCATGAGGCGGGGCAGTCCTCGTACGTGGGAGCGGTCCTCATGAGCGGGTTTCCCGGACTGAAATAGACAATGTCTACTACTCTAGCCTCTACTCCTCTATCTAACCGTTAGGTTTACAGTTTTGACTTTAGATCACTTACTCGATTTAGCAAACCCTCATGACTCGACTAGCTAGGGTAATGTGTGTGTGATATATGTATGCTAGTGAAAAATGATGCAGCGCAGATCAAGATTTTGTAGACAGTGGAGATATACATGTAGACGTCTAGTCTAGTCTAGTCTGCTCAGTAAATTAAAGCAAGTTTAAGTTTAAATGAATGCATTCTTGAAATTAATCCCACAATGAGGTCGATGATGGCATTTTGTTTGATGTTATTTTGAAATTTGAGAACGAGTCTTGGTCTTTGCCCTGGCTTTACTTTGTCATGTTTGCGGTTGTGTGAGTGTAACTGATTTTTGATTATGTGTAGAAATTAGAATCTATATACAGTATGATTCATGTTGTGGGTAAATTCGGGTTAGTAAATTTTGGTTGATGTCGACTAGTAGTTACTAGTAGTAATACTAGTAGACATGTTGACAGATTGTTGTGTGCCCGTACTGTCAGTAAGTATTCATGAAAATATATAAAACTTAACGCTACCTAATTCCACCAGAAATTTTATAGATATGGATTATAATTCTCTATTCAAAATGCAGCAACTCCTCGGATAATTTCAGCGAGAAATCCCGAAGATGTCGTTCTTGAAGAAGGTGCAAAAGTTTTTAGAATGGGTCATCGGTGGGCTGATCAGCGTTCTGTCTCTGATGATCAATGGAGATCGCCCCAGGGCTAGGATACCGGCAATCAGAGATTCCCTCCTGCTGGAGAGTGGTGTTAGCTTGGCTCGCAAAATACGCTCCAGAGAGGTTAGTCTGCTCTTTACATTTGTCTTCAAGTCTCGCTGAAGATGCACACATTCAAAAGGTTAAGATTATCATTTCACTAAGGATGTACATGTACATAGTACATGTAAACTAAGCTTGACTTGTCCTGCATAGTCCTACTGAACTGCTATTTACACTGTGTAAATTCCTTTTTCTCCCATTCTTTTCTAAAAAGATGCCAGATGATGATTGGTTACAAGGTGTATTTGCTGACCCTTGACACAAATGTGTCAAGAGTTGAACTGAAGCAACCACTACATTTCTGTTCTATTTGATGAACTGCCAAATTGCTGAAAGGTTAACCATCTGTGCTGCTTCTCAAATTACATGTGTGATGCACATGTCATGTGTTTAAGATTGCGTAATTGACCCCCCAACTTCAACCCCCCCCCCCCCCCCCACCTTCCCATCAATTCTTGTTATTTTATTCTATTTGTGCTGGTTTTCTTCCAGGAACTCCAAATTAAAGATTAAAAATGTGCCTATAAAAATCATTTACTTCCAAATTGGAACATTTTAGCCCTTTTAAGATATTGCTGCCCAGAGCAAAATGTTGGCTACTCCATACTGTCTTTTCCTTTTCTTCCCAAAAACTTACATGCCTTGGTTGACACTATGTGAAAACATCAGGATAACATTTAGTTAGTCTAGTAGTTCTCAAGCTTTGTTAAAACAATAGAAATAAAAAGGAAAAAAATGGGGGGGGGGAGGCATGTGTGCTCCCCTTTAATTTTGTAAAGGCGCTCTCTCTTTTTGGAATTCCTGGATCTGCCCTTGTACAAAGTACATATCATCTCAGTTGGTAATTTGTTTTTGCCCAGTCTTCTTTGTAATCACTGTTTATTGTTATTGCTATTTCTTATTTTTTTCTTTTTTGTGGGGGTGGGAGGGTTTTGTTTCTTTTTTTGTTTGTTTTTTCCTAGCCAGCCACTTAGAAATCAAGGAATAGTTACTGTATGATGTGTACAAATGTCTGTTTTTTTCTATCTAATTCTATGCTTTTTTGCTTTTGACAGGTCACTTCCACTGTAGTAGTAGAGGCATACATCGCCAGGATCAAGGAGGTCAATGGCCTGCTCAATGCCATGGTCGTTGAGCGTTTCAATGATGCCCTGGCTGAGGCCAGACAGGTGGATGAGATGCTTGATTCGGGGAATGTGCCCGACAGATTCTCAGAGAAGAATGCTCCATTCCTTGGAGTGCCGGTGTCGATAAAGGAAGCCTTCAGTGTGAAAGGTCAGTAAATATATAGCATCATTTGTCTTCTATGATCCTGCCATGAAAACAAGAAAAGAAATGTTGACTGTGGTCCACTTTGAACTAGAACTCTACATGTATTCATAAACACACATGAAGTCATGTTTTTTTTTTCTCGAAGTAGCACTTTACACCTTAAGGTCCGAACATTTTTTATTTGTGTATCGTTATCATCAAAAGTTATCATCAGTTATATGGGATGGGTAGAGTAATGCATGCCTTCCACTGAATTTACTGTGATAGCCATTTTTGCAACATAACTTACAAGTCCAGACCTGTAGCTAGCAGTTCACAGCTGTACACAATATCTGTTTTGAAGTGTATACTTGAATTATGTGCCCCATATTTATCATAGCTGCATCCTTCATTCACAAAGGGAAAAAAAAAAGAAAAGAGAAGAGAAGAATGTTCTACGAGTGAGAACATCCCTAGGAATGTTTTGTCCTTTGGAGAACATTACAAGTGATGCACAATCATATTTATCCATTACCTGAATAGTATTTGAATAACCTGTATAAAATATGCCACAATGTCTCATGTTGTTCGCTGAGCTTAGCGGGGCAGAATGTGATTATAAGGCAAATATAACACAAACAGTAGAGACAGTATAACACAAGACAGTAGTGTTAGCAGAGCTAATAACAAAAGGCCTTCATTGCGCCTTCCTCCTCATGGGCATAACACAAACTAAAACTGACCTGTCAGGCATGGCCAACACCAGCGGCCTGGTCAGCCGAAAGGACGTGAAGGCCCCCAACGATGCCCCGCCCGTGGCCAACATGAAGAAGGCCGGCTGCATCGTCCTCGGCCTCACCAACTGTAGCGAACTGTGCATGTGGTATGAGTCCTCGAACTATGTCTACGGCAAGACCAGCAATCCCTACGACATCAGGAGGATGGTTGGCGGAAGTTCTGGTGAGCGCTCTGGATGGCGATTTGTCTTAACATGCAATAATAAAACTGTTTTGCAGACAAGGATACTTTTCCCCCATTTTTTGCTATTCAAAACACAAGGAGACTTCTTCATTTGATTGATTTTTTTTTCCCCCTTAGACACTTTAAAATGCTGAGTAGCCAATAATACGAGTGAGAATCCTTCATTGTGTAGTTTTTTGTGTGATTAATATCTATGCAATTCAATCAATTTAATTAGAAATGTACTCGTTATTCAAGAGCAAGATTTCCTCACATTACGGAAGTAGGTTGACCAATCCATAGATGCTGAAAAACATTATGCTGTTAAATATCTAGATATGTACATTGTACATGTTGTCAGTATGAAAGTATGACGCAAGTGTCTATTGAATGTGGTGAATGAAACAATTGTCAACAACAGTAAATAATGCTGTACATTAATCTGCTGCTTATATGAACCATTAAACAGAAAATTCAATTATTTTCTTCATGGTGAGGAGTCCCTATTCATACTCCTCATAAAAAGAAGGCTATTCCCGATGGACCATAATACTTCCTATTTCCTGCCTTTTGCTGATCTTTAGCTCCTCCCATAGATGCACTACGGAAAATCTCGTAGAGAGAGGTTTGAATGATTGGCCACTGGCGAATCCTTTGTGGCTCCCGAGAGTGGAACATTTGTTGTTTAGGTGTCTTGCATGGAATAGGGTGCTGGCTGCACCATCACATGCACACACACACACAAACAAAACACACAGTGAACATGTTTGAATGCATAATGTTGTACTGCTGGTTTGTGTCGTGAGAAGTCAACAAACCTGATGCCAATGTACACTTCTTTTATTATGTTATGTGCAGGTGGGGAGGGTTGCATCATTGGTGCTGGCGCCTCTGTGATGGGAATTGGAGCGGACATTGGTGGCAGTATTCGCATGCCCGCTTTCTTCAATGGCGTCTTTGGACACAAACCCAGCAACGGTAAACCTCTTGAAAACTTTTACCAGTTGGAACAGTTTTTGTTGATTGTAGATTTGCAGGCAAATCCACAATTAAATTGTAAAGACATATTGAAACATTCTGTTTCTATTACTGGAAAACCTAACAAGCATATTGTTAAATTGTTTTTAACAAGGTCACAAATTGATAAGTTGACAATAACAGTTGTTCAAAGAAAAAATAAAATCATCATTTAGTAGAATGTAACAGTCAAAACAAGAATTTTGGTCATGTTTGATGATCCTGCAGATCGGAAATTGCTGTAATGCCAGTTAAAACAATGAGACATCCTGAGGCATTGTGGAATAATAAGATAAAAATGATACAATGTGTTTAAAATTCTGCTGTATCTAAGTGTGCCATACTGATTCTTAGAGTTTTTTAGTTGGCCATTTCTATGACTGCATTTACTAAAAGCAATGTTGGCTGTGCACAAAATTAAAGAATGGAAAGTGATTGATATTGATTGTAGTCTAATAATGGATCTATGGACACGAATAGGGCTGGAATATTCTACCCACTGTATATCATTTTCGTTATTAGTATTCGCATGGAGGTAAAAATCAAACATCCACATTGTGGGACCCATGAATTTAGAGCTTTGCTGCTAAATTGTAAAGTCTGTTTCATCACCACATCCTGCTCTCACAAATCTAACGTCATCAAACTTTGCTTCCACTTCCACTTGTTTGGCAGACGTGGTATCCAATGTCGGCCAGTTTCCGACGTGCGAGGGCAAGGGCAACGAGCTGATGGTGACCGGCCCCATCTGTCGTTTTGCGGCGGACCTCGCCCCGCTCCTGAAGGTGATGGCCGGGCCGCACGGGATGGCCAAGCTGCAGCTGGACACCCATGTGGACCTCAGGCGAGTGAGGTACTTCAGCATGGGTACCGACGACAGGAAGCTCCTGGTATCGAAGCTGGACCCAGAACTCAGGGATGCCCAGCTTAGGGTCAGTACACTGCCCTGTGTACCTTTGAATTGACTTTCAGGTGGACCCCCATAGCATGAATTGAAAAAAAAAAAAAAAATCATGACACACCTATTGAGAGCTCGCTTGCAGATGCCTCTCTAGCACATGGGTGATGTAAAATGTTCTCTGAGCGTGAATTTTCCACATATGTGTTGTGTCTCTATCTGAAAAGTAAAAAAAAAAAAATTCTTTACATCCTGACAGAAGAACATGAAAGCCTACCCGATATGGGAGCTGTTATCACAGTAATATTGAGATGCATGTAACATGCAACCTTTTTATCTCCCTGATTGCTTTTACCCGTAATATGGAACTTCCCTAGTTTTGATCGTGAAAATAATGGCAGCTCTTCATCTAGTCAGTGCTGCTCTACTCAGAATTTATGGAGAAAAGGGATGGCAGAGCTACATTGATGTGTTCAGGGGATTCCTATATCGGAGCTCTAAAATGCTACACTGTATTATAATGTAACTAACATAATCTGCAAGAATCTTTAGCTTGTTGAAGGAGGCAGACCTAACCAGAAGAAGAAGAAGAATTCGGTACTTACAGTGTATGTACATTGTACGTCACCTCATATCCATGAACTCATGCATGGGTTTACACTGTACACACTAATGACATTCCTATACAATCTGTGCATTATCTCAATCACTTCAAATGGATGCACATCACAACATTGCCCAGTGTTGTTTATTTGTTTGTTTTTGTAACAGTGCATGGAAATCATGATCTTGTTATTAACCCATGGAGGACAAGTCCCGAGTATACTTGGCAAGTGTCTATGAGAAATGCATATTGTAACAAAATCAGTCCGCCCTCAACGGGTTAATGGCAGTTCTTAGGAATTTTGTGGATTTGTTGAAGTGCGACTCTGTGCAGATGTTTTTGTTCTGTTGTTTCTCTTTCTGTAAAGATTAGCACTTGAGGAAACTGAAACCATCAGTCTGCATGCTGCATTATCATGATGATGGACATGATCAATAAGCCAGTTCGTAATTAGCTCATGTGCACGTTGGTACAAATGACCTTTCTTTTTTCTCAGTTAGTTAGGCTCTTCACTCGTATTCAAAGCAACATACTGCGTACCGGTAAGTTTGCCCGGCGTAACAATTTATGGAATTCGTGTTAAACAAAAAATGATCTCGCATAGTGAGACCAGGTGACCAGAATGGTCCGTCAAACAACCCTCAGGGGAAACATCCATTTCTTTCTTTTGTCTTGAATGCACTATAACATGTTTTTATTCGTATTGCCAAATACCAGGTTTGATGTCAGGTGGATGTACTGGCATGTATCATTTACAAGGATTGCATGAATAATCATTGTATGACAGATGCTTATCTCCGTAAATTTAAAAACCATCATGCGTCTTGGTACAAATGACCTTTTTCTGCTCATGTGCAAAGTAGAACTACGAACTGGCTTATTGATTAATTACTTCTGAATCCTAATTCACAACTGAACCTCACAACATACCTCTATGCCTGTTCCTTGATGATTTGACTTCAAGTTCACTGTTGCTGCCATGCAAGAGTAATCTAAATCAAGTTGATGTATGTGTTGATGATCTTTTCTATCGCAGGCAGCACGGTACTTGGAGGAAGAGTTAGATGTTCAGGTGACGCACACCAGCAACCGTCGTTTCTACCATTCCATCAGCTTCTGGTTCGAGATGATGCAGGCGGCAGACGAGGAGAGCTTCGTATCGCTGATGGGCGACCACGGCTCGGCCGTGAACTGCTATGTGGAAGCAGCCAAGCGTTGCGTCGGCCGCTCCCAGCACACGGTTCCTGCTATCGCCCTCGGCCTGCTGGAGTCCCTCGATAGGGTCATCCCGCGCAAGTCAGAGAAGGTGCTGCGTGCGTGCCAGAAACTACGCAATGAGATCATGACGATGCTCGGCGACGACGGCGTCCTCCTCTACCCAACCCACCCCAAGATGGCGCTGTTCCACAATGCGCCACTCCTGTACCCGTTCAACGTGGCATACACGGGCATCTTCAACGCCCTTGGACTGCCGGTGACACAGGTCCCACTGGGACTTAGCAGCAACGGACTCCCCCTCGGAGTGCAGGTAGTTGGGAACAAATACTGCGATCATCTGACATTGGCTGTTGCCAGGGAGTTGGAGCGTGGATTCGGGGGTTGGACAGCACCCATAGCCGCGTCAAGTCTACACGGTAAAAGTCTGGGTAAAGATCAGGGCATGTGAATAAATGCCTGTCATGAAAAGTTAAATCATGATCATCAAATATGACTTGACTCTAATGCAGAATGATTGTTTTTATGCCTCCGCCCGAAGGGTGCCAGAGGCATTATGTTTTTTTTTTAAGATATTATGATGGTAATAATGTGTTCTTGTGCTTGTCTGTTTTCATCAGCACTCTATTCATTCAAGGATTCCCGTGGTATTTCCATTATGCGTGTTTATGAATGTGTGTTTGTTGCTACTCTGTAACTTACTGGGAGCCTTTGATAATTTATAAAATCAGTAGTGGTGATCAAAGAAATATGTAGCTATTCTTGAGACATTGTATGATTATTATGACATTTTCTCCATAACCAAAATTGCAAAACTAGGATACAAGGTAGAATTGTTGTTGTTATTGTTTTAGATAGATGCCTTTTTATTTATTTATTTATTTATTTTTTTTATTTTTTTTTTTTGGGGGGGGGGGTTAGGAAGAGGGGCAAAAGATGGAAAAATGCAGTAAAAAGCAATCATGATTTACGTTTGTTTCCGTACATTGATTTCTACTGTGCAGGTATACAGGCCAAACTATTTGCAAACTTTGTGGTCACCAAAGCAACAGACCAATTTGTAGTTCTTATTTTTTATCTGAAGGGCTTTTCACACTGGGCTTGGTAGAGCGGCTTGGTAGAGCTGCGTAGCGACTTTGCCGAGCTTACACGACCTTACGCTGTGCTTATGCCATTCATTGTAACAATACACAGGGAGCAATGAAAAAGGGGTACGCAGGGTACTCAAAATAATCAAACGTGTCTAATTTTTCTGCATAACTCTGATGGGGAGCACATGATGGAAAAATGTGCAGTTGATGTGCAAGTCTATGCGACACTGGGCTGCTATATGCCATGCATATGCAATTGTACACAACACTATGCCACTGTCAGCCAATGCCTATGCAATAGTGTGCTAACTTACGCCAATCTGATGAGAAATCTTTCAAGCTGGTTCTAAGAACATATCCAAACACTTCTTTTTCTCATTCTTGCGATTGCTCGCTTTTGTCAAAAAATTTTCATGGGTATACAACGGCCTATTTTTGGCATTGTCATTGTGCAATGATTAATGGGAAAGCCCCTTCTCTGAGAAAAGAAATTTGCAAAGCAAATAAAGTGAAAATCATCTTTTAGAGAAATTCATACATAAGCTATATGTGATTAAGGGAGCTTTAAAAAAAAATGCCACATAAGCAACAGCTGTGGTCTATGCTTGTTTTAACTGTCTTTTTAATATTATAATGTGAATGAGTTTTATTTTTGCCACATATTGGTATTTTTATTTGTGAATAACCACGAACACAGCCCTCAGCTAGGTTTACCAAAAATTAAAACACAGTGACTTTCGTATAATGTGAATCAAGCTACGTGATCAGACATTGCCAAAAGGTTATGCTTGTGTTTGTCATATATAGTATGTGCTTATGATCTTGATATGATCCATTTCAATGTCTTACATTAAAGGTGCAATTATTGTTAAAGCATATTTTGAAGGATGTGCTGTAAATTATATTAATTTTATACAGTATTGTCTCTGTGATAGTTTTAAGAGCGATTCCAATAGATTGAAAAATCATTCACAAGGTTGTGAAACTATAAATCATGTAACAAAGGATGCTATGTTGCAGAAGGACTTTTTGTATTTTTTCAATGGGTACGATGTCTTAGAAATTGTCGAGAGCAAGCTTGTGTGAGAACTACATGTACCTAGAGTTCCAGTTGGCGTTGTTGGCTCTGCAAAGCAGTTGAAAAGGGTAGAAAAATATAATTATGAATTTTTATGTTTTTTATGCGATATAATTTTTGCCATCAAGTCTACCTCTAATAGTAATTTTGTAAGCAGTCTGAACATTTTTTTTTTTTTTGGGGGGGGATGGGAGTTAGAAAACAGCAACAGCTGTTAAGTTGGTTTAAATTTCCATGGTGCATCGTTCACACATTTCATGCTGAGTATTGGGTGTCATGTGTATGAAATACAAGGAAAATCACCATATGTTGGTTGCAATGTGCTAACAATGATATTTGAGAGTTAGCAGAGGATGGTTGCTTATTCACTGCTTTACATGGACATACTTGCATACAATATACCTTGATAGGTAATTTGTCACCTTCCCACCCAGTGGAAGGGCCCCAAGGCCTGTGTGCTGGAAAAATCACAAAATCGATGACCATTAGATTTTCTTGGGGTAATTTGTAGCCATAATTTGTAGCCAGAAATAGAACAGATGAAAAGCATAATCCTGAGACAAGCAAACTATGGAGAGACTGGAATACCATGTAGGCCTGAAGCTACAACTGCAGAAAGTAGCTATGCAGCTGTTGTTTTCTGATTTAATTCACTGTATACGCCGAATATTTCGCGAGGTTTTTATTTTTGCGAATTTCATGAGTCGGGTGCTATTCGCGAAATTAAAGACACGCGCAAATATTGATTCTGATCCCAATGTGAATGTGACGTATGCGTGTACACCTCTCCGTTTAGTACAGGACTCCACTATCGCCAATTTAATCACTTGCGAAATCATCGCGAAGTCCTGATTCGCGAAAATTTAGACTCGCGAAATATATGGCGTATACAGTATGTCAGGTGCAAGACATGATTATGTCATAAAACTATCGTGGTGTACCTGGATGCTCTTTTTAGTTTGTAGCTCACCTGAGCCAAAAGCAAAAGGAATAACTACACCTTAGTTTGTTTTGGACTCGAGATAGACATTTTGATCCGCAAAGTCAGATTTTTATCGACCTGGTAAGAAACCCTCCAAGCTGGTACGTGTACCTCTACCTACGGTATTCAAGGAAAAGATAACAGCTTCCATGGCAGTTCCAGGGATGACCGCATTGATGCAATTAAAAGCTGCCATCAGTTTTCAAAGTGTTCAACTTTGGCAAGAATCATTCTCGGGGATGGGAAATGAGGAGTCGTTGGAAAGCGACATGGGGTCCCCATGGGGGTCTCGTAATTACCCCGTAAGCCCACGGGTTACTATCTGGAGAGTTCTATGCACACTGTATGGTGGGTAAATCTGAATCTTGAGGGGAATACAGTAAGATTCACTAGAGAAATCAACTCTCTGCGTGGCGATCGGTTTAAAGAATGATTTGTGTAGTGCATCAGCTGGGCATGGCCTTTGCAAGATGTAGTGTGGCCCAAAACATTGATATTCTGCATTATTGTTATCAATGTCTTTGTGTAGTGCCAATGTCTCAGATTTGTTGGTAAAGCTCTCCTCAGTCTTGTCAAGGTCAGTGGTGCTCATGTGTCCTGATTACATAGATATATGTCGACAGTATAAGTAAGGGTAGTGTACCACTTTCTAGATTGTAGTAGCTGTGATGCGTAGCTTTGCAAGTATTGAGTCAAAGATGGAAAGCAAATAGGTAGATTGGAATGAATTCAAATGTATTATGATCTTCTGTGAGAAGTCTTTGGACTATGTTTCTTATATTTCTTTCCTGTGTTTTGTGCCTTTTCTTCTGGACTCCAGAAATACTATTGAAATAAATATAAAATTAGAATAGACACTCCATATCAAAATCAAACAAAGTCATCCATGGAAAAAAAACAACAACAAAGGAATAAAAGATAATCCAGACTCGAAAAGAGACCCCATTTCAAAATCCACGACAAAGTCATCCATTATATTTGAAGAGGAGCATGAAAAAAATGGTTGAAAGTGGTCAGTAAATTCCCAGAGATGGATGTAAGTATGGTGGTCAGGTGGACTGTCCACTGTGCTTTCAGTGACAAAGGTCAGAGGTCAGGGCCAGCTGTGGCACTTGAATGTGTAATTGAGCAAGACAAATTATCCATGGGTGTGTTCGAGCGCTCTCCTAAGACGAACTGTACTGTATGGTACCCACGCCAGAGGAGCGCTCGAACGCTCCTAAAGTGTACCGTACCATACTGTACCAAACCAAAAGTGGACCACATCCTGATGTGCTCCAAAAGGGTACCGAAAGTGTACCAAAAGTTTGCATGTGAAAATGCGCATAACATACACATACGTGATATTCAAAGAGTTCATTCTCTTTGTTTGGGACATCTAAGTAGTTCAAGCGCGTCAGGTGAATGACCCTCTTGCTACAAAATGCGTGACCTCTTCTAAACATAACGCTCCAAATCTGGCACAGTTCAGTACGGTACGCTTTGGTTCAGTTTGCTTTTGTTTGCTTTAGAGTACTCGAACACACCCCATGGTGCACCCAGTGAAGATGGCGTTTGATTATTAAATCTAAGAGGGTACCTGGTGGGAAGCTGTTAGTATGGAGTTGCAGCTTGGTGTGAGTGTACCTCGGGGGGGGGGGGGGGGGGGGGGGGGGGGTGATAGTGCAAGTGTCTTGTTTATGTCGATATATTCCATTTATGCTGGTAATGGTATGTTGGAAAGTGCTTTGAGCACCACTTAAAAGGTGCCAAAATCTAAAATGAAAAAAAAAAAATCATCATAAGTGTGATTATGATTGTGAAATGTGCCAGACAAGCTTTTGAAGCATAAGCCGATCTGTTGTTACTATAACCTTGATGTTTTGTGATGATTGGATAACATGTGTAAAATGTTTTACTTGATGTATATTTTTTCGCATGATGTTTGTATAATTTTCTGTTCTATGGATGGTGGATAAACCAACATGCAATATATCTACAATGTAGCTGCACCGACTCTTGGTCTCTCATTTGTGGTACATAGTGGAACCTTGTTACATCGAGGACCTGAAAACCCCTGACAATTACTTTGTTATATCAAGTTTCTCACAATATCAGGGAACAACAACCAAATAAATGAATAAATGAATAAAAATGAAGAGTTAGTAGTGACGAAATCACATCGTTATAGGAGGGTTTTGGTATCTAATCTCTTTATAACGAGGTTCCACTTTTTGTATTCGTCAAAGATGATGTGGGTCTTCGAACTGGAGTGGAATCCAACATGAAACCAACACAACTGGTCCTCTATTTCTCTCTCTGGAAAAAAAAAAAGGTCGGTTCTCATTTAGAAATATCTCATTACAAATCATAATGTACTTAGCCCTTCCGTTAAGAAATTACTGCTATAACGCAAGGAAAACAGTGTGAGACATAGGCCGCCATGATGCGCATGTTGTGCTGTGGGAGTAAGCAGTCTGCTGCGAGTAGCTGACATACCAATAGCCCTGGCACACTGGACGTACAATGTACATTTTGCATCTACTGTAGCTGTTATATAGAGCAGTAGGTACAATATACAAAATTGCACATGTAATATTAGCATAACACAGCAAATCGTCACAGCTTTTTATCGTGCTGACCCATTGAGGATGGACTGATCTTGCTGTAACATGTATTTCTCATAGACACCTGCCCAAGTATTATCAGGACTCGTCTTCAACGGGTTAAATTAGAAGGAACAAAATTGCGAAACGGTGTGTGATTTCTCTAGCGATGGATTGGATGGCTATGTACATGCAATTCACTGTAATGTCATGATTTTACTAATGTCGCAAAATTTTCACAATTGGTTTGAACTGCCCTTTTGTCATGAAATGGTTGGTTTCAAGAAATTTTTGTGTCATCCACAAGTCTTAGAGGACACGAAAAAATAGTTAAAAAATACTGAAATTTGTACTTCAAAGAGCACAAAGATTTAGATGCACTGTTCCTTCCTGCTGCTGTGAATTGTTTCAATCAATCTTTGAGGTACAAGTGTATGATAAAATGAATGAATGGATCAGAAAGAAAAAGATAAATTCAATTTCAAATAAGACTTTATTTAGGGTCTTTCTGGTACATGAAAAATTCTTGTCATTGATACAAAATAGTTCTTTTTGTTGATGAATACAAAGTCTGCATACAGTAATACTTATAAAAAAAAAGCCTCAGATATCAGGATATAATTATTTACTTTAGTACATTCCTTAATTCACACAAAACAGTATTTGTGCATACTCGATTCACATTTTGTGGTATTTTGATATATTGTATACGGCGAATATTTCGCGAGGTTTTTATTTTCGCGAATTTCGCGAGTCAGGTGCTATTCGCAAAATTAAAGACACGCGAAAATATTGACTGATCCCGATGTGAATGTGACATATGCGTGTACATTTCTCTGTTCAGTACAGGACTCCATTATCGCGAATTCAACCACTCACGAAATCATCGGGAATTCCTGATCCACGAAAATTTAGACTCGCGAAATATATGGCGTATACAGTAATATACAGTGCATGATATGACAACATGGGAAGTGAATTGTCAAGCCACGGCACTGTTTGATACACACAACATCCAGTTTGACGGATAAGTTGTACAATAGATTTGATCAAAGACCGGGACAGCTCCAATACCCGATGTTGGTCTGACACAAGAGTCACTAGTGCATACTGGTACAAAAATATGTTTAAGCTTCAACAAGGAATTTGTTCCTTGATGTCAAACATCCTGCTATTAAGTGCTTGAGTAAAATATTTGTACAGATATATAGCCACATAACATTCCACTTCGCACTGTCATCTGGAATGTTCTTCAGGCTGAGAAAACACAAATGAAGGCAAGACATACATGCCTTAAAAGTCTATCTTTTAACTTTCAATAACTTTGCTCCTTTGCAATCAAAGTTTCGGCTTAGACGGAATTTGCATCACATATGTATCCAGTCACATCGGTTTGAACAACTGGTGACATGTGTTAAAAAACAAAGCAAAACAATTTTACATTTTCACAGGCAAATACTTGAACAAATGCACGCTGTCTATTCAGATGACAGAGAATATTCTACAATGGTGGCATTTCATCACATTAATGAGTTTCTATTTGATAATTCACAGCAAACATAGTGATAAACTTCCACATCAAGAAAAAAAAAGTAGACACATGTAATAGCCATAAAAGTTGACTGAAGGAATAATCACAATAGACCATAGTTGGTAAATTCATTCATAATTTAGGAATCGTATGCAATGCAGTTTTAAACCACTGATATTACACACAGCACACTATATATGACAACTTTATAATACAGTCATTTTAAAAATCGATTCACATGAAATTTCATACAATTATTTCAGTGTCAATTCAAATACTCATTGATATTAAATAGTCTAAAAATCACACCTTCAGCACTTGTAAGGAGGCACAGAAACTTTGAGTAATTCATCAAAAGTTAATGTACAGTAGAGCATTATGCCATAATACACTCCACAACTTTGATATGAGATAAAATAATTAAGCTTAGCACACAGATGGAGCTCAACATGCTTGATGGTTTTCCATTTACAAGTGCTGGCAAATAACAGAGCAATGATAAATTAAATGAATCACATCTCCATTGATTAAACAAATCTGAATGAATGTACAATATATACATTAATTGATACTGAATAGCAGATGTTTGAACGTGTGATCCTAGAAATGGACAAAATCCAGTTGAACATACTTATGTATCGAACATAAATTCCTTATTCCCCAATATCTTTTTAAATTTCCCTTACCCTCTATCTTTCTCCCTCTCTCTCTCCCTCTCTCCTCTATCCACATCTAATACCAAATATTTTTGTCTTCCTCTGACACTATTTAACTGCACCATGTAAAACTGGAATGAAAACAAAAGACGCTTTGAACTATAGACACCAGTGTAATGCAGGAGGGAATATGAAAATGCAACTAAAACTGACCAAATGATATACTGACTGATGATGACACTTTGTACAGGTGGAAATGTATCAGCACTTGCAATTTTTTTAAACATGCAGTTGGAAAGTTGGACATGCGATGTAAAAATGCAAAGAATGATAGTGTCGCCAAAAATTATCGTTGTACTTCATAATCCTCCATATTAGAGGATTTCCTATTATGTACAATTTATCACATTTAATTTGGCTTTAGAGCAAGCCTTGTCAGATTTGACTTCAGCATGCATAATTACATGTACTGTATATGTCAATATATTCTGACAATCTCATTGCCGAATTTCACTTCAAAAGAAATTAAAAAATACCCACGTTTCTAGTTCAAGACCAGTTGCATACTCAAATTGCATTTCCCCCAAATTACTGTATAAAACATATTATACTTCTCAACATTCCATGAAATTTCAAACCATCAGTTTCTACATAGCACTAGGTCAGTATCTTATAAAGATTTTCAATTTTCCTTTTCTTTCATGGATTAAAAAATATATAAATGTTACAGTCATCATTCCTTCTTTTTTTAATACCTGAAACAACATGGTATCAACGAATGTCCATTTCATCATCTTGTAAACTGTCAGTGCTGCATCCATTCTCTCTGAGGTAAGACATGATGTTTTCTTGTTTTGCTTTTTCTTTCTTTTGCTTGTATGTACATTGTATAGATAGATGTTTCTGCCAATATTGGGCTTAATAAACCTGTCTTTACTTCAGAACAAAAACAACAACAGGAAAGTATTAGAGGTCTTTTAAGATGGGAGTTGATGATCCTCCATCTGCATAAAAAAATGAAATCATATGAAGTATGATAATGTTTGAACAAAACACAAAATCAACACGGTATACACTGTGCTCTTTTATTGTTCTTTTGTTCTTTTTTTAAAAAATACATCCACTGCAAAGAATTTGATCTCCCATCAATATGCAGGAAATCTGGAAGAGGGCAAATACAAATATACATAGCGGCCTTGAGATGGCAAAACAATGTATGTCAAAAATTCATGAAAATTGACTTACAGTGTAGTCACATATTTCAGCCTATTTTAGTATAATCCAAGTCTTGACCAAGTCTTGAAATCAGAACCCATTCCGTTACTGAGATATGATGCTCCCTCCCAGTGGGAATTGTTCAAATTTTGTCGGCAAAACAACATAAGCGGCGATATGCTTGCCTCTGCTCAACACACGTCGGGCATGGACTTGGCAAAACAACGTATCTACATGTTTACGCAGTAATAGGCTGCGCGCGCCTACAGAAGCGAGCGCATAGTGACGTTGTAGGACATTATATGCATGCCAGTGATCGAGACTTACATTGTTTTGCCATATCAATGGCAACAGCGTGGTTATGTTGAGACGGCAAAACAATGTATGTTTTCATTAAATGCAAATTATTAAAAAAATACAGGTTCTCGTGAAAACAATTTGCATTCACTGTATTACTGATACTGTTGGTCCTTCTAGGGTAAGATATGAAGTGTTTAACGGAAACAGAAAAAGAGCTGTAGGTTTGCGAAACTTCAAATTCGATTTGCTGGAAATGATGTTGGATGTAGATACTTTGTTTTGCCATCTCAAGGCCGACAGACAGTGCAAACATGACTGTCATATTGTTGCATTAACATTCCGCATCTTGGTTTCAGTGTTTTCCGATGCTTCTCAAAAGGGAGCACCTCCCTTCGTAATGGTATACCTGGGCCCCATTTCATAAAAAGTTGATATGATAGCAACTCTTGCTGGAATGGCAATTGTCATGGTAATGACAAGAATCCAGCTTCCTGATTGGCTGTTGCTATGGGAAATTGCCATTCTAGCAAGAGTTGCTATCCTAACATCTTTTATGAAATGGGGCCCTGGAGAGTCTCTCACAACCAAACACACATCATACCTCTATCCCATCACATGTATCAATCCTGTATTCAAGGCACTAAACATATTGCTCAGTATGTACAACAAGACCACAACAATCACAGCTTGAAGACTACATTCATTCTACAATACTGTAAACGTCAATATTTTCGCGCGATTAATTTTTCGCGCTGAGCGGCTCGAAAACGTATTCGCGGGTTCTTAAATTCGCGCTCCGCAGCAGGTTACTTTACTGTAGTACACATTCACTGCTTTCATCCAAAGCCTCTGCTACATAGCTTGCTATGCCAGCGTACGACAAGCGACGTAGCGAGCGGCTCGACTGCGAGTACAAGCACTCAAATACGTAGTACAGCTGTGACTCTAGTACCGTAGTCACCGGGGACTGTAGCATCGATGCGTGCGGTGCACACATGCATTCTACAGTACACAGCAATCTAGGGTATCGCCTCTTCGCACAGTACTAGTAGCGTAAACATGCCTGTACATTGTACTACGTAGCAGTATCATCGATGAAGCGCACACAATTCATCCCGTTCAAAATGTGCGTAGAAAATTGTGAAGATATATTCGCGCGTTTTTTAATTCGCGCTAGCCGAGCGTAGCGCGAAATCCGCGAAAATTTCCACGTTTACAGTACTCTAAATCCCAAACAGAGAATCAGTCTCTGTGAACAATCTGGAACATCAACTTGGCCTCAAACTTCGCTTTAACCCACCTGTAAACTTGAATACATGGTAAATGCACTGCATAACGAGACTGTGAGTATGTCTACCTGGAAGTTGCAAGAAGAAATCTTGGAATAGTTTTTAGATAGATAGGTAAGCAGCTAAAACATGGAAGGCTACGTATAATACCTCAGCTGAGAAGAGCCCCTCCCACCAGCTTGCTTGAGGATACAAGCGAAAATGTTAGTCTTCATCTTTTCAGCCTGTAATCTGTGGCATAGCTGCCCAGTCTTGATAGGCATCACACACTTAAATTTTGTGGAGAGATACACATGCACCCACCAAATGCTGGATTTGGACATTGTGAACACTTCTATTCTGCTCAGAGTTTAGTTGCAATATACCCATCCCACTACTCCAAGAAATTCCATCACTCATCTCACAAAACCCCTTTTACTACCACCACAAATGGGGGTAAGGCTTTCTTCACCAAAACATTTGAAAATGGCACACTGCATTCCCTTGAACAATTTTTTTTTTGTGTGTGTGTGTGTATGTCTTTAAAAACAACAACTTGGCAAATACAATGTTTGTGTTGACTGGTCATGTATGTCATTACAGTTCATTTCTGTAAGATGTCCACAGAAGTCTTCTGTAAATTCTGGTGGACGCAAATCCACAAGGAGTGAACATAACCATCACGTTCCCAAACACGCCATGACGGATATCTCATGTGAGCAGAGTGGCTAGATTTAGGGTGACAACATAATCAGGAGAGATGCATTCTTGACTGGCCAGGGTACATATATATATAGCGGTAAGGGGAAGAATGTGATGTGTGTTAAGTGCCGAAGTCCTCACATGGCAGTCTGCTACTTTCAACGTAGAAATCTACGCGTCCCTGCCAGCGAAGTCTGTCATCATGGCGGCCGGTGGTCATAGAGATCACCGAGCGGGTGGTACAAAGTGGGTGGGGCTTCAGTCCAGGTCCAGCGCCGCCCGGACGGCCTCCTCCAGAACGCTGAGCAGGGATAGCTTGGAGGAGTAGTCCTCAGCAGAGCAGAGCAGCCTCTTCTTGGGGGACACTAGCTGGATCGCATTCTGGATATCTGGAGATGGAAAGCCATGGGTCCATTTCATTAAACCTCTGCAAGCCACATTAACTTTCTGTCCATGGGTTACGTGTTTAAAATTTATGCACATTTGACTCATCGGCCCAGAACGGGTTAAAAAAAAGTTGACATGAATGCAACTTCAGGTGCGAGTTTCTTCACTTTGTCTCCCTCTACAAATTAAATTTGTTAAGATCGCAACTGCTGATCTGTAAATTAACAAATATGTCGGAAAAAGGAACCAGTGGGACTCGAACCTGTCATCTACTGCTTTCCGGGCAGCGACACTACCACCAGGCTGTCCCTGGTTGCCGGCAGTGACGCGACGAACATGGACAAAATACCCAAGCTCCTAAATTCCGACATTGTTATGTTAAGTAGTCCAAGGCGGACAAGGCATATTAAATGAAAGAAAGACAGCCTGGTGGTAGTGTCGCTGCCCGGAAAGCAGTAGATGACAGGTTCGAGTCCCACTGGTTCCTTTTTCCGACATGTTTGTTAATTGATTTACAGATCAGCAGTTGCGATCTTAACAAGTTTAATTTGTAGAGGGAGACAAAGTGAAGAAACTCGCAACCTGAACCTTTACCCCTCTGAATAATATCTTTCTTTCATGAATGCAACTCTTCCTGTAATGGCAATTGTCATGGTAGTGACAAGAATCCCGCTTCCTGATTGGTTGATGCTACAAGAAGTTGGCATTCTAGCAAGAATTGCTATCCTAACATCTTTTGTGAAGTGAGGCCCAAATTTGAAGGTGTCTTTAAAAAAAATCCACGACTTGTCAAAGCTTTACCACACCACACAACAATAAACTCTTGTTGTTTTACCCGTTGTAAAATACTGTACTGTATCGGTCCATAACAACTGCACAGCATGTCACAAACATTCAGTTTTTGCTCGTGCATGCTGCTCTGATTAACCTTCATGAACAAAATATTAGGAACAAAAGCACACATATGATTTAGTTTGCTATATCTACAGCCCAGACAAAGACAGCATGAACATCGAATTGTAACCTTTGTTTTATTTTCTGTGCTACAAGCAATCAAAGAAACAACATAATAATTGTATTGTATCACTTGTGTGTTGGAAATAGTTTTTCAGGAAACAGATACTACATGTGAAAGAGAATACTGACTCACAGTGGTATGTAACTGAGGCATCAAGGGGGTCATATCTCAGTGGGCTACAATGTGTACATTCAAAAAGGTCCTAACTCCATTTTGAATATGAGAATTACTTATTTGAGTTTTAAAACATTATAGGTACACTTTGTATGAATGTAATCCAAAACAATGTTTCTATATTACTTGACATCCAAATTTTCATCATTCTGCGAAAATTAAAAAAAGTGTTTTTTCTGTCCTGAAAATCCATATGATGGTTTGTGAGAGAGATACAAGATCTTGTCACCCCAGGGACAAGAAAGGGTTAGTTTTTCCTCCCCCTTGCATTCTATACTCACACTTTGAGTCAGGCACATCCACCACCTGGAGTCTACTCAGACTCAGAGCCACCACAAACTTATAGAAGATCTCTGACCGCCGGGTGTAAGGCACGTGCCGCGACCCTTGGTGGGTGACAACCAGAGCGTCGTTGAACAGGAAGAGACAGAGGTCATTGACATGTTTCACGGCCCTGGAGAAAAATAAATGAAATTTTAAAGAATTAACTATTCAAAGATCTGCATCATTTCGGTGATCCCTTGCAATTATTCCAACGTTGATTTCTATCCTTTGGGTTTATATCAGGGTTAAGTAAGTTTCTGACCACACAATAATTGAGAATTTAGGGGTTTCTCGGATTAAACATTGCACTAGGGCCTGCCATAGCTCAGTGGGTCAGAGCACCAGATGTTACAAAGTTTTCAGAGAATAACTCTTCTGTGAATCTTGTAATAAACCTTTACATGAAAAGTCACATACAGACCATACCATCACTTCACAGAAACAAGCTGATGATAACTGAAGCAACGCAACAATTACTCCAATGATAACTTGTTCTTGATTCAAAAGCTCTTTAAAATGAATCCATATTCGAGCATTTCCTGCTGGTGAGCTATATACATGAATATGATCATGTGACATGCAGTTAAAAGTGACACTGCACAATCTTGCTGTTTAGTTGTGCAATTTTGATTGAGCAAAAATGGATAGCGCACAGCTGACATCACCAACTTCTATTGACTCCTGTATAAAGTCACAATCAACCCATAGTTTTTGTTCCACAGCACAGCTCTGTTAGAGTAAACAAACCTCTTGCTGCACTCGCACACAGTCAGTCACAAGGCCCGTGCACATTCAATCACTCATTTTACCGTCAACAACTTCAACCGATCACTCTCGCGTGCGCCATTCATTCACCATTGAAGAAAAAAAATATGGTTGCCATTTCTGTACTAAATATAAGAATCTGTGCAGACCACATCTGTTGATGTCTGAGGTCTTGTATAAACAAATAGTGTTTACTCGTGCAATGGAACAAGATTTCGCACTCTGTGAATAATGAGACGCACTATTTGACTTGGCTTCACCTCGTCGTGAAATCTCGTATCATTGCACTCGTGACCATTCACTATTTGTATATTAACTGCTAAAATACACTTTTATAGCTACAATGCATACCCTGTTGGGACTCTTATCTACTGCACTCAAATCCACTTTACTAGCAGGTACCCACCCTTTTGGGATGTCGCTCGACTTGCTGAGAGTGACAGCTTCCAGGAGTGCCACAGTCTCCTGCCTGATGAGGAATCGGTTGGCCTCCAGGAGGCTGGGGCAGCCAACGATGCGCTTCTGGAGACCCTTTAGCACCCGCTCCCTCTCACCACGCTGCTTGTTCTACAGAGACATAGATAGATTTATTATACACAATGTATATAGATACCCAGATAGATAGATAGGTAGATAAATTGATAGGATAGATAGATAGATAGATAGATAGATAGATAGATAGATAGATAGATAGATAGATACAGTAGATAGATGGAGAAATAGATAGATAGATAGATAGATAGATAGATACAACGTAGATGGAGAAATAGATAGATAGATAGATAGATAGCGTCGGGTGCCCGTGCATTGGCCGTTAACGTAATACAATTTGTATTGTGTTAGCGGCCAATGCACGGGCACCCGACGATAGATAGATATATAGATAGATGGATAGATAGATAGATAGATAGGTAGATAGATGGAGAAATAGATAGATAGATAGATAGATAGATAGATAGATAGATAGATAGATAGATGGATAGATAGATAGACAGATAGGGAGATAGCGATAGATAGATAGACAGATAGGGAGATAGCGATAGATAGATAGATAGATAGAGAGATAGAGAGATAAAGAAAGAGAGAGTCAGGGATACTGATTTGGAAAAAAAAAATTGCTTGCCCTTCTATAAGGACCTCAAAAAAAGTGTAGCCAAATTAGGCTGGAATTGAGAAAATTCTGTCTCCTCCACTTCTATATCACCTCTAACAAAGCACTTGCAATGTGATACATGATGATGAACACAACTAGTAAATCAAACAGCATGAAATTATATAATCTTTTTTATGATATTTCATAAAATATGCTTCCACGTTGACATTATGCATTTAAGATTCACAGTAAACATATAATATGTATATATGTGCACAAACACACACACACAATTCTGCACAAACTGAACGTGTGGGTCTAAGAGTGAAATATTATTATATATATCACAAGGTGAGAAGCAGAACAGTGTCAACATTGTTCCAAATTTCATGGAGTTCCCCCCCCCCCTAAAAAAAAAAAAACTCAAGTGATAGTTACAGTGACTGCTTCATCTACATGTATAGTGCTGAAATCATCTCACTGTGGTCGGGAGGGTTCCATGACATTTGCTCCTGCGACAATTGCTCCCATGCAATATCTGCACTCTAAGCCAAACATAAATTCTACCCACAAACATAAACCCTAATCCTAATCTTTAGATCAAACTAAACCTAAAACCCTATCACAACCCTAACTCTAAGTTCCTGGAGAAAATAAGACGAGAGTAATTGTCACAGGAGCAAATGTTGTGTCATCGGTCAGGAGTCATCATCAACTCCTCACCTGATCAATGATACCCTGGAGCTGCCGGAAGGTCTCAATGGCCGTCAGCAAGTCACCGTTGTCAGGGTGGTCGTCGGGCGTGGCGTGGTGAAGGGCCAGCAGGAGGCGGATGTAGTGATGGATGTGGTGGGCCACGCCTAGCAACAGCTCGTCCAGAGTCATCATTTCGCTGGCCGCTGAGCAATCGTGCTGTTTCAGGAAGGCCCGGAATGACGGTTCTTGTTCTCGGCACTGAATGAGTGAAAAAAGGAAGCAGCTGGATGGAACTTGTCTGTTTGAAATACAATAATTTTCAGCACAAAAATTGTGCCACAGTTTTCATACATCAGCAACAAACTACTTAGCTGATGCTATTAGTTGCATATAGTCTATGTATACGTTTATGATAAGCCCCCCAGAGAGACTATGTGATAAAAATTTGCCATTCTATTTCAAAGGCAAATATTTTTTTGTTTTTAATTTTCAAACTAACAAAGGTGGAGCGAAACTAAGCTTGGAATATGGTCTTTCACTGTAATCTTTAAAGCGTTCTTCTCATGTCATTCACTAATACAACAATTACTACAATCCATCAATTCATGTGAAAGTATATCACTAAAATTTCATAAAAAATCACTACAATATAACAATCCAATACCTACATGTACCATACGTCACATATCGAAAGGGTCAATCAAGAAACTTGTCCGGCTGACATGATCTGCCAGGATGAGTTGTTTTTGGAGTAGAGATCGTAAGTGTAAAATAGTTTCAGTGGTAGTATTAGACAACTTCTATTCCTGAAGCGCGATCCCCATGCGGCAGTGGTTTGGTAGAACGTTACCAGTACAAGATGACCAAATTGTGCCCTAGCAGTGTAGCACTTAATCACATGCAGCTCACAAGCTGCAGTATGCGATTCACTCTCGCATGACGGATACTGCTATGGCCTGATATATTGTAATCGATGTCACTGAATATAAAACATCATGTAACAACCACGATCTGGTGTGCCCTTAGATGACAATACTTCTGGTGTACCTTTTTGAGTAATATTTCACATTTTCGTCACTACCCAATTGAAATTGTGTTATCAAAGCGTCATCACACATTTCTTTTGCATATGTCTCCAGTATAAAGTAAAATTCAACAGTCTCTACAGGTGTATGTGAACTATGTTTTCACTTTAACCCATTGGGGATGAGTCCGGAGTATACTCGGGCAAGTGTCTATGGGAAATGCATGTTGTAGCAAAATTAGCCCGTCCTTAACAGGTTAACAGGCAAAGCAAGCTGACCTTGTCGATGGTTGAGAGAATGATTGCATAGTTGTTGTGGAAGTTGGTGTAGGCCTTGAGTTTAGACTGGAACTTGACGAAGCAGTCCCCCAGGCACTGCTGGGCACTCCAGCTCTCCAGGCGTCCCTTCAGCTCCTCATAGAGACCCCTGGGAGGGGAAGGGGAGGGGGGTGGGAGGGGAGAAAGGGTAAACGCACCAGGTAGGTGTAAAGGGGGGGGGGGGTGACATTTCATAGGATAAGTTGAAGGATGTAGCTGTATCAGGGCAATTACCCCCTGTGGACAATTACCTCCCCCCCCCCCCCCCCCTTCCCCTTGCTAAATACTAGTTGGTGATAAGGTTAGAGTAAAGATTAGGGTTAGGGTTAGGTTTAGGGTGAGAGTTTGGGTTAGGGTTAGGATTAGGTTCAGGATTAGGGTTAGGGTCAGGGCAAGGGACAATTGCCCTAGACCCAATATAGCCAATGGCAAACATGCACTCGAGTCAGGTGATTCTGCATTGATTTAAAGCAACATGCACTAGACTTTAAGTATTTGTTCAGCACACTCATACAGCATGTATGTCAGTCATCTTGTGTAATTGACCACAACGGACCGGTTGATTAAAAACAGATATGAACATGGACTTGCGACATATTGACATATTATTGATTTTCTTCTTTGGTCAGAGCAGCAGAGATCACATAGAACTCAGTTGTATTTACTAGATGGTGTGAATTAGTCTTCACAGCTATTGGTCCTGGTTGCTCACATTCTTAATAGCTTCTTCAATGGTAATGCAAGATGACTTCCAACTCAAACTCACTTTGTTGCGCTGAGAATGTTGTTTGGGTCGGTGAAGATGAGATTGAGGTTTGTCTGACCGATGATGGCGTGATTCGACCGCAGCGCCGCCGCGAGTCTCTGGTAGTAGACGTTGTGGACGATGTTCAGCCTGCGCACGTAGACACGCTGAGTTTCCAGCAGCTCGTTGGCCACTGCTTTCCTGCGTTCTGATTGGGTCTTCCCTGGGGGTGTAGTGAGCTGAGTGCAAACACAAAGATTAATCAGAGTGCAGACATTCATGAGATTCAAAAGAGTAAGATTGAAATCTACATTCCATCTAATGACTAGCAGTTGGAACCTTTTTTCCCGTTTATTTACACAGAAAATTAGACGACACTTTGATGGGTCCAGATATTGCTGTCACACTTTGTACAATATCCACAGAGGACATGATTTTGCAGAACTATAACCCAAACATGTCTTCATTACAGTGCTCAGTAAGAATTCATTCAGCTTCAATAGTATTGCCACTATACACAGAGGTGTCATTCAAGCATTCCGCTTGGATTGTAGATTTCGGAAGCCTTCCGCATATTCTGTGGAACACTCTTCACATACTACCACCAATTTCTGCAACCTCCTCAGGGTTGATTATTACATTCTAATCATACATTTACACACATTCCAAGAACATGTGCATAGGTGAGGTATGGCTATCATATGGGTCTGCCAGGCATCTCAATTTCGATTTCATGATCGCAGACACTCCTCGTTACCTGCATAGTTTGGAATGTCTGTTGCATAGTTAGAGGCTGGAAGTGTGTCCTCGTTGGATTTCCCGTACTGAGACGTGAGGCTGATGTGGCCTTGAGACTGTCAGCTTTGCCCGGAGGCCGCACATGTCCTGAGATGGACTCAACGTCCAGTTCGTCCTCAATCTCCTCCTGAATGTCTTCGTCGATGCTCTCGGCGATCTCTTCATCCATAGACAGGTCATCGCCATGGAGACCCGCCTTTTTTGTGTGTTTTTTTATTTTTTAGAGGAAAGATAGGGTTTCAAAAATGATGGAATTTGAGTCAGAACTATCTCTCTTTGTCTGTTTATAAATATACAAAGAGCACTGAAATTATTGTCCACAAAGTGGGACAAAACTCATCACCTCACATGGAAAAGATGGCATCAGTAGTGGATGGTTTGACTGAATGTGTACACTTGGGGCCCGTTTCATAAAACTTGTCATCAGTGACAAGTTGTCATAGTTGTGACAAGCTACTGAATTCCTTGCATCTGATTGGCTGAGAGCAAATTTGTCATAGAAATGTGGCAGTTGTCACTGATAACAAGTTTTATGAAACGGGTCCCTGATAATGTAATACTGTAATATGTCTGATGCGGGGCTTCCTTATAAAGCAGGCCGTTGTGGCTCAGAATGGGACTACCCTGCTTTTACAGAAGACATAATAAATAAATGAATTAGATAGATAGATAGATAGATAGATAGATAGATAGATAGATAGATAGATAGATAGATAGATAGATAGATAGATAGATAGATGAATGAATGAATGAATAAATGAATGAATGAATGAATAAATAAATAAATAAATCAAAAAATAAACAAAATAGTTTATGACATTAGATGGCTTATGAAATGCCAGACAAAGACTTCAGAAAGTTTTTCAATGCCCCTGAAAGATTGAATCAGAATTGACAAATATGAAGCATATAGATCTCTGTGAAATGAACTTTAAAAGTTGATATATTTTCCAGGCAGCTGTTAAAACTCATGTCTTGCTGGATTCTGGGACTTTCCTAGTACACATGATTGGTGTTGCTGTGATTTCACCAAATGAGGCACCATCTCAGTCCACTTACAAATATTGGATGTTCTGGTGATCAACTCATCACCATACTGCTACTGTTTTGTCATCTTCAGCAAATAAAGTAATCTTGCACAACCAGGTTTAAAAACAAACAAACAAACAAACAAACAAACAAACAAACATAGTTGAAGGCAATGCCTCCCAAGGTTCCATCAAACTACTTGTTTTGTTCTTTTTTGTTTTTTCATTTTATTGTGAAAGAATATCAAGCATTCATTTATTTGGGAACACTGCCATAGGCAAAGACACTGAAGTACAACCCTAACAGGTTTTGACACCATCTGACGCTGCTGAAAGATAAACTTATGAAATTACACAGAATCTTCTCTGCGACCAGATGCATATCAAATGTGTAACATCAAACAGATTCTTACCAATTTCAGTCCAGATGGCATCTTGCTTGATTTACTCGTTGTGTCTGGCACCAAACCATTTGTCTGTCCTGGGCCATTTTCTTCAGACCTGCTGGAGATGTTGATGAGAGTCCTACCAAGGAAAGCTGCTGGGTTTGGCTGCAGTTTCAAGAATTGGTGGGGGGGGGGGGGGGGGGGTTAAGAGAGAGGAGAAGAAGAACAGTAATTCTCACATGATACTCAGTTCCTGATATCTGCACATAACAAAACAGACCAATTGCAAAACTGCAACTTTCGCAACTCTGTTCAATGCATTTCCACAATAGAGGGTAGGACAAAAATCACTAGGATAAAAAACATCCTGACAATTCATGAAAATTGATGAACAAAGTACTAGCCACAAAAATTCCCAATCAAGAAAAAAATATGCAAGAAAAGGCAACTAAAGCATGACATATTCATCATGTTCAACAGCACAAGTTACTATGACCATGTAGGAGTCTTTCATTGAAAAACATACAAAGAAACAAGGGCTTTTGTAACTGCTCCTTGAACATTTGTTTTCACGGTAGCACCCTAGAAAGAGCATTCTTTTTATCATCTATCAGTTTATGATCAAACTGCATTTGTAACTCAAATACAATGTTGGATTAAGCAAAATCATGTGCTCCTCACATCTAGCTATCATATGCAAACTCTCTGAACTCAATTCTCCTCTTGTCTAATAGTTTTCAGAGGTCGTGGACATCAAAAAACAAAACAAAAACAAAACAAAAACACACACATAAGGTAGTGATGATTGATAATGATGATGAGATTGATAATAATGAGATGATTTTCCATAATGTTTCACGACAGGCAAGAAGAGCAGGAGATACCAGTAGGCACGTCACAAAAGACCATTTTACCTCTTCAGGATTCCTGGCCAGCTCCTCTAGGGCTTCTCTCAGGCTGGTCATGACATCATCCGCCAGCCCCAGGCCATCCTCACCTAGCTCCTGCATTACTACATCACCTGTGAGCGGGAAGGGAAAATGTAAGATTGCAGCTAAACAATGACAATAGCAATGATAGAGCCTCAGCCCCAGCTGCTGTTGATGATGGTGATGACTATGATGATGGTAAGATGAGAATAATGATAATCCCCAAAATATTGATGATAATGATGATGATAATACTAACAATTACAAAAACTGCAAACATTAACATCATCATCATCATCATCATCATCATCATCAAATGGAGATGATGATAGTACAGTTAATTTCCACTAAACACAATACTTCAAACAAATATCAAATATATTTAGCATCTTCTGCATCAAGTCATGCAATATAATACTTTATCTTTAAGTCTGGTCATCACCTAGGCCTCCCTTTAAATCTGGTCATCACCTATGCCTCCCTTTGAATCTGGTCATCACCTATGCCTCCCTTTGAATCTGGTCAACACCTACCTGTAACCCTGTGCAGCAGCTGCTCTCTCCTCTGCACAAAGAATCCCCGCATCTCCTCCCTACAGCGGGCCGTGGTCTCAGCCACCCGACCGGCGAGGGCCTGCCACGCCTGCAGGGGGCGCTGCTGGAAGTAGGAGGAGTGCGGCGGGCGGGCGGGGCTGGAGTGGCTCGACGTCTGCCACTCTCCCGTCACTGCAGGACGGAATGGAAGGAGACCAAAATCGGGGGATGATACTTCACCAAGAGATAAAGCAAACACTGCACTTTCTCCTTTTCACATTGATTTGGTATTTGTGAACACTTAACTTGGGAAACCAACACTATTGTCACCTTTCTTTCAGAAGATGAGAGACCACATTTCTGTTACATCAAGTCAGTGTTTAAAACATTTAGACTTGAATCACCCAACACTGTCTTCCTCAATTTGAAGAGTATGGAAGTGCACTCCACATTGTATGTCAGTATTCAAACAGTGTATATAGTTAAAACATTCTTATCACTGTCTGCTTCCATTTGAAGACAAGCTAAGAAAGCACACGCTCTACTTCATGTAGGCCAACACCCCTGGTGTCGCCTTCCTATTTGTTGTGTAAATTATATGACAGCAACCCACTCAAATATTTGATTGTAGTCACTGCTTTCTCCATAATGACAAGGACTTTTCTTGAATTTCATCACGGTATTCGAGTGCCATTATGAAAACCACAGAAATAAAGCATTTTCCAAATGGCCTGACTGCTATCATAGGTTTTCCCGTAGCAATGATAACTGCCGTCACAAGGACGAATGAAAAATCTGCATCACTGTACATCAATGACACAGTTTCACTACATTTGTAAGATTGTAGATATCTACAGGTGAGTTGTCCTTGAACCTCTATGTACATGTATATAAGTTGAAAATGCACTTGAGCATTACAATGAAGAGGAAAATTCTTTTTAAGTTTGGCTTACCATAGTCAAATGTGGTTGGGGAGAGTGAGGCAGGACTGGACAAAGTCAGACCAATGAGGGCAGAAAGCTGGGCCAGCATTTCATGACCACCAGCTGGAAGAGAAAAGAGAAGCCAAATGCACAGTAAACATAGTAGAACACAGCTATGTAACATATGGACAAGACATTTCTAATAGCAGTTGCTAATCAAGCGGGCAAAATATACTGCCATAAATAATTTTGCATCTTCAAAAGTGTCTAAGTTTTCGCTTGATCTCAGTTCCCTGTAAATGGCATATTTGATCATTTCATAACTGTTGCATTTTACAAGAAAAAAAGGAAAAGGTGAAAGTGATTAACTGTGTCTTGTTTATGCAATCACATATCTCACAGATCAGGACTTATCACACAATATCAGGAGTAGCTAAAATCACATTCCTGGAACCACCGTGATAGGATGCAAAACAAGCATTGACATATCCCTTTCAAAGAAGCAAAGTCAGCAATTTCCTACCACAGAGACAACATACTTTGCATTTATTGTGTTTGCATGATTTTTTAAGTAAACAAACACAAAAAAAAAGATTCTTGCAAAATATGACCGCACGTGAAATACATGACAGTACGTGAAGAGGTCGATTGTAAAATGAGTTAATGCCATTCTTGTCAATGTAAGATATTAGCTATCAAAATGATCTAAAAATCAGAAAATGATAAGAAAATATGGGATATAACTTGAAGGATATTTCTTGTTATGCAACTAAGGTATAACTGGAAATGTTTTATTATGCTCTATTTGATGACGGACTTATGTTGAAATGTTTGAAAATGGTGCTTATCCTGTTTTGCGATCAATCTCTTTATTTGATCCTTGACATTTTTACTGATTCATAAGAATGCATAGAGAATAGAGATTCTTACCCGTAGCCTCCAGCGGTGAGA
Source organism: Diadema antillarum (assembly GCF_040938485.1). NCBI lineage: Eukaryota > Metazoa > Echinodermata > Echinoidea > Diadematoida > Diadematidae > Diadema > Diadema antillarum. Next base: position 703,639 of record NW_027270911.1, on the reverse strand, counting down.
AGAAATCGATGCAGCCGCCGTCTTTGCCCGCATCAACGCATTCGGCTAAGGACTCCCAGAAGTGCTTGATGTCGGGGTGTTCGATCATCTCGGCCGTGATGGCCGTCTCCCTGACGAGACGAGGGGCATCCTCTCCTAGGGTGAAGACTCCGATGCTCCTGGATTTTTTAGAAAAATTGAAACCGTTATAGTAAAAAGTATGAATTGCATGAAGAGGAAAAGATTGAAAGGAGAAACTAGAAACGTAGAAAACGTCAAAACCATAAGAGCAAAATAATGACTGGAAGAATATAATCTGCATGTTTGGAGACATTATTTCACATTTTTAAAATGGGTTGGATAAGCGGTGTATTCTTACTGCTTGATGTAAAATTCCTTTAATAGCATGCTACACTTGATATCAAGAAATTTGTGTTGGATGCATATTTACGTGGAACCTGTTATTTCTTGGGTGATGAATAGCGGGATACTGCCCTATGAACTTTGCCGATGGCCTTGCTGATGCCACATGCTAAATGTCAAAAACTCACAACCCGTGGCACATCACACAATGACAAAATGATGATACTGTAAAATCAGAAATTTTTGTGTGCATGAAACTATTGAGAATTATGCAAGGACCCAAGATTCGTGAAGTAAAATGCACATGAATCTTGTCTACACAATGCATTATAGCAATTCACGACAGTTTCATGCTGTAAAACAGGCCTTTGACGCCAATTTGTGAAAGCTTGGTGCTGTGAATATTTCTGGTCATACAGTAATAAAACAGAGACCTGCCATGTACATGTATTATTCAAATAGTTTTAGAGCAATATACAAAACTCTGGAAGAATATAATACGCCCGAGCAACAAATTTTGCCACACACATATTCCTATGTGAAAACATAGGCTATAGGTCATGTCAACCCAATAGCTACTTTATGTCTTACTCTTCTCTCAGCTCCTTTCCCTTTTCCTCTTTTTTTCCTTCCTTCCTTTCATTTGTTCTCTCCTCTTCACTGTCATCCTTACTTCACTCCACCCCTTGCTTTCTTCCCACATTCAGCAAAATTTTATTTCTCAGTACACATGGCTACCAGCATTTCTTCCATACACTCTTCTTCCAACGTTCCATGTGACTATCACCATGACGATACCTTGCCTGGTGGGAGCCTACGGTGGACACCAGCATCCCCAGCAGAGCCTCGATGGTGGTCCCGTCATACTCATAGACTATCGGCACAACATCTGGTTTGGCAGCTGACACGAGGAGCTGTAATAAACAATTAGAAATGTCAAAGACTAGAAATTAAAACCTGTTCATCAAATTAACAGTGGCTGCAAAATTTATCACAAATCTGCTTCTCATCTTTCTATCCTTACATTTCAACTCAAACCTTTGCTGACCTTTCTTTCTCTCTTTTTTTCCCCTTGATTTTATCATCAAACAAGTTTTGAAAGCTGGTATATGAAATATAAGAATGCACTGATTGCAGTGTAGAAGAATGGTGAAAAAAAAAATAATAGGAATATTATAGCCTCACTTGACCTGGTTTGATGTTACTGATACTATCTGTGAAATAGGAACACATATTGCTGTCTTTTTTATTATATACAAATACTGTAGTTGTTCACTCTTGACCCAACCTAAATTTGATTTATACAAGGCCGGGGGGATGGGGGGGGGGGGGGGGGGGGGGGGGGGAGAGGAAATTTCTGATTTGAAGCCAATAAATGACACAGAAAACCAAACAATCCTTGTAGGTATGCCAAAGAAGTAAGAAAAGGTAACAGTCTACTAAAAAAGAATATCTCCAAAACAAAGCAAATAAACCTTAACAAAACAAGAAAAAGGACAAGAAAAAAAAAACTTACTTGGTACGCAGGCACCTCACTTGATATCAGCAGGACCCTGAAAGGGGAGTCCCCTGTTATGATCTTTGACCCCACTTCCTGTCTTGAGGTGGACCGAAATGCTGAGTAGTCCCCTCCCCGTGAAAGATCTGGTCTGAATAATCACATATGAGGAGAAAGTCTCATACAGATGTCTTCCAAAAGTGGGGGCCTCCCACAGATGTGCGACAAAAAGACCTCTAATCGCTGACAGACTTGTTCTATTCAGATGCAGAGAGCTACCTACATCAGTGTCTCAATTTCATTTTAATGCACAGCGGTAGCTATACTTCATTCTAGTGCACAGAGAAGGTATGGTGGCTTTAACACCCTGGCCTAGCATTTTCATTTAATAAGATGAGAGAGAAAAGGAGGTTTGAACACTATACAAAGGTCTCATATTTTGAACAAAAACGACCTATACATAGGCACAATTAAAGGGAAAAGAAAAGAAAAGAAGCAACAAAAAAATACAGGTTAAAAGGGTAAACTAACAAAACAAAAGAAACAAAACATTGGTGACCTGCAACGTTTTTCAATATCCTGTAATTTTATTCTATGAGAAGTGTCAAACACATTTTACTATGGCCTGGTGAAATAACTCATTCACAGTGAGCAAGTGTCACAGCAGCCATATGACTGTCTCCTCTTATCATCTATAAAAAATAAGGGGACAACAACCTCTGTTTTTTTCTCTCTCTCACTCAAAGATGGAGTATTGCAAGCCTACACAGGAAGAAGACCTGTCCCTTTTAGGGGGCTCCTACCTTCTGGAGACTGGCTGGACTTGGGGCTTGGACCAGGTCTGTGTTATCACGTCTGGATTGTCGTGGAGCTCCTCTGCGATGTGGGCCGTCAGGGTTGCAGCTATGTGCCTCTCCAGACCCACGGTGTCCTCGGCATCCTTTTGATTGGTATAAAAGGGCATCAAAGGGTCATTTTTTTTTTTTTTTGTTTCTGTTCCTACTAGTACTGACACTGACACTGACACGGAATGGATATAACATGCTGTGTACCATTCATTGGGATGCTCTTATGCCACTGATTAATTTGTGATTTTCTTTGTTCTTTCATTGACAACTGTCATGATAGCTCTGTTTCAAGTATGTGGCATAGGGTCCTCTAAAAAAAAATGCCATATGACTGTAGAAGTAGTTTACTCTGTCCAGAATTGTTTAATAGAAAGATAGTACAGTGCACTCCCGTTATAACGAAATGCTCGGGACTGGCAGTTTTCTTTCGTTATAACCGAACAAATACAATATATAACGAAAACAAGGAAACCACGTATATGTATATCATATTCTGTTTGCTGAATACTCATCATACACTGGAAAGCTTTGTGAAATGTGATGGGATAACTGTATTACAATAATAAACGCAAGTACCCCTCAGAAACAGTGCGTGACACAAGGAGCGAACACACAGTGGTGTGAAGCGTTCACCTATGCAGAGACGCTATAAAATGCTTGTTCCGTTACGTATTTTCGAAAGCAATTCGCGTTTCGTTATAACGGAGCACATTTCTTTTGTTTTTCTTTGTCTGTGGCGCTCGGAAAAGACTTCGTTATAACGGAAATTTTGCTGTAACCGTGTTCGTTATAAGCGAATTTTGCACCATAGACTTTAATGGTGATAATTTTGGGACCACAAGATTTACTTCGTTATAACGAAATTTCATTATAACCGTGTTCGTTGTAACAGGAGTGCACTGTATGTATAGTCTGTAAAAGTTAAACAAAACAAACAGTTGCCTCTGATATGCTATAATAATAATAATAATAATAATAACGATGATGATGATAATGATGATGATGATGATAATGATAATAATGATAATAATAATAATAATAATAATGATAAAAATAATAATAACAATTCCCTCAGAAATTTAAATACAGTGTCAATTTAAGTCTTCTCCTTTGAATGGTAAAATTCCTCTCTCTTTCCTCTCATTTTCCTTTTCCTTTTTAAACAATTCCACAACACAACTTTGAATCATTAATCACTGAGGTAAAAAAAAAAGGTATATACTATACTCACATCATCAATGGACACAGTCTTAACATCACAACAGACCTACAGTCGTACTCTCAGATTCTGTTTAGTGGAGTAACAGACAATCTCTCACCTGTGCGACGCGGTGCTGCTTCTTGCGCCCACTGGACTCCAGGCCATACTCAAACTTGCGGGCCGGCTCCGTCCAGGACCTCTGGTGGACCTTGGGTAGCGGGAAGCCAAAGTTTGGGCTGGCCGTGTCCGTCATGCCCCGGAATGCCTTCTCCGTGTCCTGGGGACGGGGGTCTGGGTCCAGCCACGGTCCCCTCTCGTCATAAGGATCTGATGTTTGCAGAGCAATGCATACAGTTATTAATCTAAATTGGATTTTATTTTAACAGCCTCCTAGAAATCAATCTCATCAACTTGTAACACAAGCAGATTCTGAGAAAATGCAGAACCTTCAAATAATATGTGACCCGCTACAACAAAAAGGTCCTAAAGTCGCGCACTGTCGAAGCCGTGAAAATCAAGTTTGAAGTCAGAGCATCAAAATTGGTCAAAACTTAATATTTTCTGATTTTGATATATTATTGGAGTCTAACATGTCTTCTATCATCTGTCGAAATTTTGAAGCAAAATGATCAAAGGAAAGATAAAAAAATAGCGTTTTTCTGAGCCATGTTTTTGGCGTTTCAACGAAGCAGAAACTGGATCGAAAATTTGGATTGAGCGCCACAGATAGGTTCCGCCCCTAACAACGACCAGAGTGATCTCATTGGTCAGTTTGCTGCTTGCTGCTAACCGAAGCGTGAAGCTCGCACACTGCCCAGTTGACTGGTGCACGTGCGGGCGGGGTGTGCTATGTTCAGCCGCTTCTCACATCCTGGTCACTGATTGGTTGGTGAGGAGACCGCCGACACTGATGTGCTTGAATGAACTCTTCGGGGGTTGCTAGGGCTTACCTTCTATTGTCCAGATGTGAAAACTGAATTGCGTGTCTCTTGATCGTGATTGCGTCGAAAGGAAGACTTTTAGGGTGCTTTTCTCGAAACAGTGCTTTTCCAGACGTCTCGACATGTTCTCTTTTAAACATCGATATCTCCGCAGCCGAGTATTTTTATAAAATGTGTTATATATCAATTTAAAGCAGAAAGATTAGGGGATTATATCATGCAATTTTCAAATAATCGACCTCGCCCGACTTTAGGATCATTTTGTTGTAGCGGGTCACATATATGGTGGACAGTAGTGCTTTACTGCTCTGTCTAAACTTTATCCCCGCTACTTTATGCTTTGTGAAAATGTTCACAGAGAACAATAATATGAACAAACATCAATTGACATACTCAATCAAAACAAAAAAGGAAACAAAACAATTACATAATTATTGCAATAATTCATGGCTTGCAAAAACACAAATTTACAAGTAAAAAAGTCAAATACTAACGTAAAATGTGTTCTCGTGATTATTCAAGCACATAAGGACTTTTTATTTTTAAGGACAATATTACGGGTTACATGGAAGAATATCGATCAGGAATTATCATGTATCACTGATGTACATGTACAATATCAATTCTGTATTCGATTTGAAACGATCAATGCATAATGATCTTGTTACCATTTTTAGGAAGAGAGGAAACATGATGTAATGTTATAACAAGGCTTAAAGATTACTTACGTGGATTGAGGGCCGGTTCCTTGATTCTACCGGCCTTGAGTTTCCTCTGATATTCCTTATCAGCGAGAGTGGAGCCGTCACCAAGTTTGCAATACCTTTCAGACTGAGAGGAGGATTGAGTAAGAACAGAAGAAAGATTACAGACAATAGACGGGTAATGACTGATTGGTGTTTCGGGAGTCTTATGACAAGTATTCTAAATCATTTTGTACAAGACTTGTGATCAGCATGTGTGGTGAAAGAGAATCACACCAGAAAAATTATTCCTCTCTCCTCCCTCCCCTTTTTCTTACTCAGCATCATCACCACCACCAATACCACCACCATCATCATCATCATCATCACAATCAAAGTCATCATAAGTATCATTATCATAATTAAAATCAACCTCTTCATAAACACTATCATCACCTTAAATAAAATGAGACATGCTGATGCATCTGATGTGAATATCATCATCATCAATACTGTCATAATTATGAAAATGAATATCTTCATCATTACTATACGAGTATTTTCAGCAGCACCATTCTCATTGCAACTGTTGAATTAGATAAGACGTATCATGATTTCTGATGTATTTTTCTATAACAAGACACACAATTAAACAGCTCTCTTGATTCCTGTTGGATCACTGGAACTAGGCCAAGAAATAGCAACAAGGAATTCCTACCTTTTCATTGGGCTGGCTGACATCCATGGACCGGAAACATCGGATGTAGTGCTTCTTCCAGGAGCCGTACTCATTCTCCCTGGGCACGTAGGGGAGGAGCCAACCGTGTCTCAGGCACTTGGGCATCCAGAGCTCATCCTGTTGGGGGGGGGGGGGGGGGGGGGGGGGGGGGGAAGGTTTAAGGTGTGGGAAGGAAGTGAAGTTATGGAACAGTAGCCATACAGTAGGGATCACCTCCTCTCATTTTTAGCCCATAAGCTGTCATGCTAGTTTAGTGTACTATGATTTCATCGGAGAAAAGAAGTGACACTTTGTGTATCAACAATATCATAATAATCACTGTGATGGCATGCTCTTCTAACATGCCTACACATCTACCAAAATATGAAGTATAAAGAGAAAGCAAACAGATAGAGTTGGCAGGAGAAAATTCAAGTATCATTCAAACTTCCTACTCATATGCTATAAGCAGTCTTTATGACTTCATTTTGCTATTAAAACAACAGCAAGAAATCTTTTGACTGAGGACTCATATGTTTTGAACTTTAGGTCTGACTCACCACAAATCTTCAAACAACAAGAATACCACTTGTACCACACACCCCACCCTGACATCATAATCCCATGGCGACAACGCACCTGCTCTGTGAAGAACTTCCAGTGCCAGCACACCGTCGCCGCCCGGCTCAGGCTGCGGGGGTCCAGGAAGGAGAAGATGTGGAGGCAGAGGAAGCGGGGCAGCATCTTGGTGAAGTCCACGTGGGTGAGCGGGATGGCGCTGTCGAAGAAATGCTGGAGGAAGAGCAGCTGGCTGCGCTGGCAGTGCACCAGCAGGAACTGGAGAAAGCGCTTGCGCTGGGAGTCTGTCCACAGGTCAAACTGGGCAGGTGAGTGGAAAATGGCATTAATTGAGTATCATGCCTATAGGGTAGGGGTGTGGTAAGACAGAGGTAGGAGGGCATTTTTTTTTCTTCTTTTGCCATATTGAACCACTGAAACAATGGCACAAGAGAAAGATTTTAGTGTAAATCACATAACAGTGAGCAGAAAGAGGGAAGCCTTATTTCTGTGGAGATATCCTGTACACAAATGCTCAGCAGCTAGCCATTTGTCTACAATCCTGTAATATAGTTTTGGAAAGCACCTGAGAAAGATAAAACAAGCTATAACCTTTCTCATTTCACAAAATTTCTTTTTGATCATGACATACTACAAAAACATAATAAACATAGTAATCTGTGATTACACAATTCAAACAAAATTAGCCAAATGCCACAAATTGTGCTTGAAATATCAATTTGCTGAAACGGCTTGGTCACATCCTTGTAAAGCATGAAAACCAATTGATATACTTCTCAAACTCGCATCTATGGGAGTAGCGACATATAAAGAACATGTCGAGCATATCACAATTCTACGCTCCTGTGACGAATTATTTCCTGTAAGTTGCTGACAAAATTATATTTAATTGCTAGGTTAAACATTTTGAAAATCTACAAACAAAATTGACAACAAATTTACAACAAAAATTCTGAGTTGATTTGATTGAACATTTCATGGTAAAAACATGGTGTAGTTGATTTGATTGAACATTTCATGGTAAAAACATGATCACTAAAATCACAAAAAAACAAGCCCTAGCCCCCTCCCCTCTAAGAAAAGGGGCTCTTTCTGCCTTGTTTTGAATAGGACATTGGCTGCAATATCTCTGCAACACCCTGCACCACCATTTACATTTGTAGTCTACTTACCCAATGAGCAACCAGATCTCTTCTTTCTAGGTACAGCTGGAGAGATCGAAGGTAAGAAAGAAATACATAAAGAAAATAATGGTTTTGCTTATCTAAGATTTGACAAACAATCATTTCAAGATCTGACATAACATAATGACAATGTAGCTAGAATGTAGAATCTAGAAATCCAAGGCGTCATTTAAATGTTAACGTAATGGCACTAATGCATCCTTTTTGACTCTGTGAGTGAAGGTGGCAGTGGTCGAAACGTTAAAGCTAAAAAGCTCAGAAGTCAACACCATATTGAAACTACTTCAGACACCTACTAGAATAACCACACCAGCAACCAAAAACAGCGCCCCGTGCTGGGATTTCTCAATACTACTAGAATAGACAGAAAAATCTGTCTGTCTGGAGGAGTCTTTTATTTTTTTTGGACGTTATCGCTCTCCTCCAGAGCAGAGACATCTGTGAAGCCAGACGCAGTCTCCGCAGAGCATATCCCCCACAACCAGATACAGACCGATCTTTCGGTCAACTAGGTAGGGTTTCTACGATCGGTGACTAAATTCATTAAATCTTCAAAAGCAGATGTGACTTGATCTAACTTAATCATAATCATTAACGTTAGACCTACTTATAAAACTGTTACTATTGACTCTACTGTTACCCACAACTACTTTTAGTGTTACCACTAACAGTTACCAGTTACTGTAAGTAAGCCGAGTAGACTCTACAGTAAGAAACAGCCTCGAGCCTGAGAATGAGATTACCTGCTCATTTGATGGCTTATGCAAAATAGGGGTCCACTGACTGTGCCTTGCTTTGAACTTGTGAGTCTTAAACGATGCTGTGTCGGTTCTTGTGTTGGGAGTACTCATCTGAAGGGGCGAAACTTGAGCCGTCTTTTTCAGTGAGCGATCCCCCGTGTGAAGTGCCCGGTACTGGAGCACCCTGCCAGCCGATGTCGCCCCGGCCGCTCCCGGAGATGAGGACGGCAGCGACCTGGTCAGCGGATTGCTACCTGCGCTGCTGGGCCTCGGCAACTGCTTCGTTGAAAAACTTGACATTTTGACGGCACGGCACGGTGAATTTGATACGTCTTTACGACAGCTACGTGGAAGCACTTAAATTCTGGTGGAATTTCAAGTGGCAATTTAGATAACAGAACATTTTGATTTAGGTACACAAAATCCAAAGTAAAGGCTGAGAAGCGTCTCTCGTCGTCAAGTGTATTGAATGCAGATCTCGTAGCAGCTCAAATTACGTGTTTCAACGTACAAACTGTAGAGGGCGCATATTACCGTTACTTTTGATGATTGAGCGACTGCTAAAATGACTTGAAGCGTCAGACTGTTACAGGCCTACCACCTACATACAGTTTTCTTTCTTCTTCTTCTTTCAGCCTAGAAGTATCATGACCTCAAATTCTGATAAATATAGTAGTACAACTGCATTCGGCGAAAAGTTGTGTCTGGAAATACGTCCTTTTAAAAACTATCCAGCAATCAAACTTGTATCTGTGAAGTGACACTTTTTATGTACCGGTAAAGTGACAGTGTACTTGGTAAGTGACATTTTTTTTTTTTTTTTTTTTTTTTTAATGACAAATTAATAAGAGCAAGGAAATCGTTTGTACAACGATCATGCACGTAGAAAATTATCTTCTATTTGATATTATCATGGCAATCAATATTTTTGTTTCACAATATGAGGATTTTCCACAGGTTGTCATGGAAAATGTTTAGAGCATAAAGGGGAATTATCAGGAAACTGACTTCACTCCCATCATGATTTGCACAAGCAATTGAAGACCTGAATATAAGAACGACCCAAGTCTAATTTTTGGCCAAATTCAGTTTGATATGGGAAATTGTAGCTTATGCATGGACTCATCTTGTGTATAAATGTAAATCCTAATTACCCCCGGAAGTGCCAGAAATGAATGAGTTAAACATTATATTAATGTAAGAATGAAGGCCTTGGGTCATTCTTACATTCATATCATAGCTCTCATCCTTCTCTCATCTCTATAGCAGAATATCATGTATAATTATACGAATCAAAGAACGACCCAAGTCCATCACACAGGATGGCCTCTCCACAATTAATAATATGTTAATTGTCATAATAATATATGTTCTAATTTGTATATACAATGTTGCCTTCCCGTTACAGTTAAATAGAATATTATTGGACAAATAAAAAAGATATGAAGTTTTTTAAAGTTTACTCGAAATGGTCTTCCATGGATTTGGGTCGTTCTTATATTCAGATACTCGATTGTTACTAGTCAGTGTTGTTACTGGTGTTACCATTTTAATGAAAAAATGCAACTTCTAGATGCTAGCATAGCTCTGTTTTGGTTTATTCGATGAAAATTGTTACTGTTTTGTTTGACTTATCTGAACATGGATTGAAACAGCTCCAAAATTAATGTCTGTGTACGTACAGCAGATCAACTTCATCAAGATGCTTGCAAAATCATTGCCAAGGTGGATATATAAATTATATTGTGCAGAAAAATCCCCCAAAGGCATACCTGGTATATATATATTTTTTTTCTTCTTTGCCCTTGCAAAAGTTTAACAGTGTGTGTGCAGGGGCAGATCTAGGAATTCTGTAAAGGTGGGGGGGGGGGGGGGGGAGGTCCTTTTCAAAATGGGGGGGGGGAGGGGCATATACCCCCTCCATTTTTCTACTGTATTTCTTTTGTTTTAACAAAAATAAAGGGGCACCACTGTGTGTGTGAAACTCTCTCTCCTTTATAATTTATACAGTGTACATATATATATATATATATATATATATATATATATATATACACATATATATGATATATAATATGTATATATATATATATATATATATATATATATATATATATACATATTATATATCATATATATGTGCATGTGTGTGTGTGTGTGTGTGTGTGTGTGTGTGCATATAGTGTGGGTGTCTTGCGATGTAGAGATGTAGCATGATCAACATAATCATCAAATAATTCTGCAAGTTATGTCACCTGAAAACTCTACAGGATGACAACTGATCTGTTTGTCTGAACTCATTAGTCATCATGCCTTTCTTCAGTGAGCAGAGGTTGATATTGACCCCCCAAACACACACACACACACACACACACACACACACACACACACACACACACACACACACACACACACACACACACACACACAGCACCCTAAAGGTGCTGAAGGAGTTAGAGCCATTCAGGCTGCAGTATACCTACAAAATATCTGGCCATCTTCTTTTCATTGTCACATAATCAAGTCTATCCAATATCTATCCACTGTTTTCGTTTTTGTTATTTTTTGTCCTTCAATAATCAATGTGTTGATCGCTTCTTACATCCATTTATCTTATGCTCTTGCAAACAAAGCCAGCTGGGTATACAATACACTCATTAACAGCCAACCATGACAAACATTATTCTCATTCAATCATACAGTTTGTCACTGATGCAGTATGTGGTCATTACCCATGGGTGTCTTCACATATCTCTACCATCACAGCATATAGTTTGTAAAATTCTCACTGCTTGCTTGAAGGCTACTAAAAGAATACAGACACAGCAATACGCATGCACACAAACACATACACTCTCACATACACATGCAAAACAAAACTTCATCTCCACTCATTATCATGTGGAATTGCTTTACACAACTATCACATGTATAGAATTGCAGATACAGTTTATATACAACTTTTGTGTTTTATTGGTCATTGACTTTATACACATTAAAATGATGTCATAATGAACCAATTAAGGGTGGAACATACACAAACTGAGTAACAGAAGCAAATACAGAAGGAGTCATGCTCATTTAACAGCTGTAAGACCAGCAAAGAGCAATTACAAGATGAATGGATGAATTCCAACAAAATAATGATCTCATAATTTGAGCAGTCAACACTTGCTTACAACTTTGGCATTCAATCTTTCTCTATGTGCTACGTTCCACAACTGACTCAGTCGATGGCTTGCCAAGTTCACATACATGTATTCTGCTCAAACACCCCCCCCCCCCCCCCGATCAATAAATTGCCTGATGCTACAGTACATTATTTTAAAGCTTTTCATGTGATTCCATTCCTGTCACATGAAGCTTGTATTTTATGTGGTGATTGACTATTAAGCAGTGTTCCGTACTGGATTTGCATGTAAATTCTAAGTTTCTATCACTATTGAGCAAAAGTCATGCCTCTACAATGATGTACATTGTATAGCTACTGGTCATACTGGTCATTTGAAAGTAAGACAATCATAGATTTGTCATACAATTTACATCACAGCAAAGCTTGGCATTTATGTCTGCAACTTTGCCCATCACTGTCCAGGGTAACACAAATCTATAACAGTTAGAATAGATTCAATAAATAAATGGCAGCTGTAGAGAGTAGTTGTGATTGTTGCTAATGTCATCAAAATTTGCTCATTAGCGACAGTCATAACTACCGTCTACAGCAACCATGCAGTTCACAATAAGCGGATAAGCATCAGAACATCCTGAAATCCTGGCTGATGCAAAGTGGAACTTGCTTCGTTGCGAAGAACCCCAACAACAACAATATGGCTGCGATCACTGAAGCATGCAATGTAGGCAGTATGTGTCTACCACCATCCCTGCACAAGCTAATCGTGTGGATGCCATTATTGAAGTATACATGAATAAGCTGGAAGTATAGGCTTTCACTTCCAGAATGACATGTGTCAGTTGTGCGATATAAGTGTCAGTAAAAGTGGAAAAATGACTCCAACAAAGGCGAGGTTTGCAGAGCTCTTTAAAGGGTATGTCTGCTCCTGTGCCAGACACGAATAAGTAGTTGGATAAATTAGACGTGCGTGCATATCTCTGATCTTCTGCCTCATCTTATTCCAGTCTAACAAACACATCTCACTTCACCAGTTAGTTCCTCCATTACTCCAGGAAGCTGCTGCCTTTAGAGTGGCTGTCTACCACTTTTATCCTCCATGTCGCCTGGCCGACGGGTGTCAGGTTGGAAGGGGAACATCAACCGTCATCTTCTCGTTGAGCTCAGTAGGGGAGACCATCTACACACACAGTGCAAAAATGTATTACAAGATGAAAGGATATAGATGCAAGTGACATTGTGCTCACACTTTCCATCCGAAACAGACAGGAAATTACAGGGAGCTGAACTGAATAGACTGATTAAGTAACTATATCAAATTTCATGTGAAACTTTATAATGTCTAAGTTGTTCTTGACAATCAGAAAGTTAGACTGGTTAACTATTATTAACTGAATCAAATTTTGTGCAAACCTTAAAAAAAATGTTCTTGAGGGAAAATGTTTATTGACTGTGTGTACCTCGGGAGTCATGCTGACACAGATGATGTGTAACATGTAAAAACTACAGCTGATAATATCTTTATTTGTGTATACTGTAAAACTGCATTCATAATGATAAATAAACTCTGAATACCATATTTTTGATGTTCAACTTGAATGAACCATTCACACCTACTTCTAGTCGTTTTATTCTAATCATAAAAATCATAAGATGAATTAATAAGTAATGAAAATCTCCCCTAACAGAAATGTAATGTAGACTGCCTATAGGGTGGGGGATCCATTTCTCTTGAAAAGGGATTGAATTGAATTGATTTGTGTTATGCAACCACTAATAAAGCAACAAATGCTTATAGGCAATCAACCACAGGACAGATAAGCAACCTCCAAAGGACTAGGGAATAAGGATAAAGTGCCTAATCGCCTAGGGGCATAACCACTACTGCCAGGGGACTTGAACCAAGGACCTTATGATTGAAATTCTGCCTTCTTGTCTACTAAGCTGTGTCCACTGTCCACTGACCCAAAACAGCTCCTCATGGAAAAGGGAATACATGGTACATTCTATTGCTGTAGTTTTCAATTGCAAAATTCATCCACTCCCAAAATTGTCTGACAGGTCCTGAACTGCAAAACTGAATACAAGTAATGAATTATATGTCATTTTGTACTCTTTGTAACATGATGATGGAACATTTGTTACATGGAAAGTTTATGCATATTGACATGCTGGTCCTGAAAAGATCTAACTTGGTGCCCACACATTTCATTATCGGTGCGTGGCTGGCAGCGTACCCTGAGGAACTCCTGGTATGAAACGGTGCCCGGATGTTGACCTCTGACCCGCTGCAGGGCACCAATCACAGCCTGGGTAATTTGGGCGTCGGTCAGGGCAGGGCTGAAGAGGCTTTTGTAGAGGCTGAACAGCTCATCGAACCTGAGAAGGCCTTCCTTGTGAACATCAAGGGCATCAAAGAGAGCTGCAAAACAAACAAACAAACAAACACTTGCCAGTTGTAAGACATCTTTTGACAGAAGGAAATACATGAATATGAATGAAGGTAGACCAGTTTGCTGCCTCTTCTGTTTTGTTACAAGCTAAAGGAACATAAGCCCCTTGAGAAAACATAACAGACCAGTTACTAGTAATAAACACACTCAAAGTTCATGCATACTTTTATAACAAAGCTTGCCCAAGTTTGCCTCACATAGCAACAACTAATGCATACAATTCAAAATATTCAAATCTTTGAAATACATTCCATACGCACAGATGAAGAGAACAGCTAGGTTACAATGTCCTAGGATGAAAATCATCCATAAATTTGAAATCACTAATAAGCATGGTTATTGAGAATAAATATACACAATCTCTACTGGAATTTTAAAAGCAAAGAAATCAGAGCACTATGGGAAAATTCCTTAATGGCTGCAGAACATTTGCCTCATCTGGTGATTACTGGAAGTTTCACGGTCACTTTAAAATCATTTACGTTTCTAAGAAATTTCTTGATTCCATAGACAGGTGGCAAGTTTTCTCAAGGGACTGAATCAGGCATTTAGAACACTATCTCCTTGATGAGGCAGTCAGCTACAAACCATGCATACAGATCCCAATGAGGACTTTGACTCAAAAAATAAGATCTTGGAGACTATAAAAACTGTGAGCAATCACAGAAAGCACCTTCTTAAATGCAACTAGTTAACAGGATTGTGGCATTACTACACAGATTTGTATAGCACGTTTAGATTAGCTTATTTCTCACCTTTACTTTTCTCAGGATAGTCAGCCCTCTTGCTCAACACTGACAGAACGAGGAGGAACCCCTTTGGATGAATGGAACGGTCCTTCTGGGTCATGTGACTGAGTATGATTCTCCTTGCAAACTCATTGCCAGAAAACTGGTGGAGCTGGAGAAAGGATTGGACAGGGATGCCTTCTTCTCCACTTGGGGAGGGATCAAGCTTGGCGTACTTCTTCAGCAAGAAAGTGATTTCCTTCTCGTTGACTGCATTGAAAAGTGAAAGTAGAACTTTGGTTTTGCATGGAGTTATTGTATGTCACAAATGAATATTTGGACACAGTTTAATAAACTAAAGAGGGAAAGATTATACTTTTGTGTAAAAAACAAAAAACAACAACAAAACAAATTACTTTATTCTTGATACGGTTCAAATGCATCTTTGTATTTATTTTTTGTTGTTGAGGGGGTGGGGTGGAGGAGGGGCGATGATATTTTTGTGTGCATTAAAAAATGAGATAATTTATCACTGGTGGTGACACAATATTTGCTCCTGCAACAAATTGCTCCCGTCTCATTTTCTCCAAGGACTTTCTAAATAGGGTTAGGGTTGTGTTGGGTTTTAGGTTTAGTTTGATCCGAGGATTAGGATTAGGGTGAGGGTTATGTTTGTGGGTTGAATTTGTGTTTGGCTTAGCATGCAGATATTTCATGGGAGCAATTGTTGCAGGAGCAAATGAAATGTAACCATCACTGGTAGTTTTTAGACAAGGTGTCCATGTTTTCATACTCACAGTGGGTTTTCTTTTCAAGCTCCTCAAGTTGTTCAGGTGTCAGGATTGACTCCGAGTTCCCCTGAAAAATACAATGTAACATGAAAACAATCGTAACCATCATATCACAATTATGGTACTACGTAGGCCTACCATACCAAATAATTCAGAACTAGCCTATATTCCATACTCAGTGAGATGCTTACTCCAGATGCTGGTAAAATTAATAATAATAATAATAATAATAATAATAATAATAATAATAATAATAATGATAATAACAATAACAATAATAATAATAATAATAATGATAATAACAATAATAATAATAATAATAATAATGATAATAACAATAATAATAATAATAATAATAATAATAATAATAATGATAATATCAATAATGGTCCACCAAGGAACACAAGACTTCTTTACCATGGACAAGGATATAATAAATCCATTTGTTTATTTTTTAGACATATCAAGATATAGACCTAGCTGATTAGGTCTAGTTCTAGTACTTGACAGAATCTATGGCATGAAATTCACCTTGAAACCCTTGACATGAATGTGTCAAGGGTCAGCAAGTAATCAACCATCACCGGGCATTGTTTTTTAAAGTAAGAGAAAAAAAAATTGTACAGTGTAAATAGCAGCTTTGAAGGTCAACGCAGGACAGGTCAGGCTTGGTCTGCATCCCTAGTGCCATGATAATCAACCTATTCTATTGATTGTGGGCATCTTCGGCAAGACAAGACAAATTCAAAGGTGTATATTCTCTAGTCTCTTGTCATTTAGCTTTTCTTTTATTTTTGTGAATGATGTACATTGTCATTGTATATTTCCAGTACATCATATAGGTCTAGATCGGCAGTGGCAAGTTGCTATCTCATCTACTACTAGTCAAACCTCAGTTTATCATAACAGGCAACACACACACAAACACAATGAAGCAAAGACAGGAATTTGAATGTGGGAATGAGACACGATCTCATCTGTGTTCATCAAAATATATCTCACAAATACTCTAACGTCAGCAAAAAAGTCTGCATGCTTCAAATGTATGTGTTTTGTGGAACATGTGTTTGATTGCAATCAAAAAGTAGACTCTACCACATATTTATTGAACAGCTGAGGGCAATTGTGCACAAGCTTTCAATCTGTACAGGACAGTGATAACCCCGGCGCGGGGCGCTGTGTAACCAGTAACAGCTCGGTACGATGATACGGCTGCGGATTGGGGTCGCTGGTGCGGTTAAATTTGTGACAAACGTATCAACGTTACACCCACATTTCTACTATAAACTAAAGTTTACCATGCTCCAATCGATGATAAAGCTGTCACGTTTAGCCACAGCAACTAGTAACTATGACGAAGAGATTGTTGTGAAGAACAAGTGGCGGCTAGCTGTGCTCAGCTAGAACGGTCAGCCATGGATCCGTACCCGGGCAGGCTCGGCAGGCTTCGTGTTCCAATCTGCGTACTAAGTACTAGTACATAAAATGCACCTGTAGCTGAGCGTGCACCCAGTCCATCAATGCAGCAGCGATTGGCACTTGGCAGAGCTTGGTTGGTTGCTATAGCCGCAGCGTACGGTGTGTGCGCCGCTGCCCGCATCACTTCCACGCGCGAGTGAGTAGTCGTGATTTTTAATTGCGACCGCGCGCACTCAGACAACAGGAGCTTCACAGATTTGTGTTGTGTTTCCCCCATTTTGGACAGGTGGTGGACAGAGGGGTTTGGTACGTACCCACTCGTACGCCCCTCCCCCTCCCCAACGGGCTCCGGCCCCCTAAAATGCTGAGGGGGATCAAATGCAGCTACAGAAGCACAACAAAAATCGAATAGGAAATACTATGTACATGTAGTTGCTGCCTGTAGAAAGTCGTCTGAAATGAACGAGGATGCCTAAAACTAACTTCAGCAGCAACAATGCCAATTTATTACTGTTCAGTGTTCAAAGGAGGGGAATTCCAACTAAAAGGATACACCATGTAATTTTAAAAATTAAGTTATAATGACGATAATAGTGTTGATAGTGGTGATGATAACAATGATAATAGGGCTGCCTATTGGTAAGATGAAAAATGATGATGATGATGATGATGATAATAATAACAATGACATATATGATGATGATTGATATGATCGATATTATCGTCGTTGTTATTTTTATTAGCTACTATTTTGACCACACCCACAGCATCAACAACGATAGATATTTGCAGAATGAAATATTTATGTAACGCTATAAAAGCGAGCGAATGGGTTAGCATGAAGCAAAGAACGACAATTGTATGGGCACACAAATGTAATCATCTACAAGTAGACAGAATTTCTTTACTGTTTATTTCATTTTATTTTATTTTATTCCCCCCCCCTTTTTTTTTACTAGACAGGTGTAACAATGCATATTCATGCGACGATAATCTATATTTTTTCCCCCTTTGGAGGAACAACATGTCGAGTAAGTTCAACTTATACCAAAATATAATGATTAGTCTGTGATTGAACCATTCTTCAATTAACTTCAGGAATTTATTTCTTTTTTATTATCAGTGATTATTATGACACAATTTCCAAACTACATGTTTGCAGAATCCCATCTGTTGTTTGATGGAAAAAAAAAACACCCGAGCTTATTCTCTTTCATGTTTTTTTTTTCTAAACAACCTTGTACATTGTACCACATTTTCTTACTAATGCTCATAATGGACGGTGGACGCCTAAATCTTCAGCGTGAGAGATTGGCTTGCTAATGCTGGCCGATGTAAAGTTAGACGAGGAGGCAAAATCGTGTTCCTTCGAGTTCAGAACTTGCCGTCTCTCCTTTAATTCCCTCCTTGTAACAAGTTGCCGAGTTGTATAGTTGCAACAGTACATTTTCTCGCCTCTTGTCCGGAACACCCTCTCGGCTTCTAAACGCGGAACCCTTATCACGAGTTGATGTCGCCTTCTCGATCGCCTTCTCGTCTTCGACGTGACAGAGAGATGGAGAGTGAAAAGATACGAACTCGACTTTGCTCCTTCTACTCTAGTCACACAAGCCGAGAAAGCGCCTTCTGATCACCCTCGTAAGCTTGATGAGAAAAGTAGACGGGCTTCACTCCCTTTTGTTTCTTAAAAAGATGAAATAACAACAGTCATTCCGCGTATTAGTTAGAATATTGGCCTCACAGTCATGTGACCAAGATGATCGCAGTATTTCATGGACAAACTTTGACGATCAAAGTAATTGTTTATAATATTTCACTCGAAGTGAATTCTCCTATGTATGTCGTATACGTTGCTTAACTGCTCCTGTCCAACAAGATATAAATTACACATCCATCTAATGTCTTCCACTCTGCATAAGCCCTCGTCTATAACATTTTGATGGCTTGTGGACAGGAGACGGGTACTGTATGCGATCCGACGAAAGGTGTGCAGGTGCAGCTACCTTTGGCACCGCGTGCACGTTAATCCTCTCATGTCCATCAGCCTATTCCTTTTGACTTTGTATTATCATAAACATGTCGACGGGACTCAAAGAGTTAATCTGACCCAAGGAGAGGGGTACTCTCAGCAGTCTGCATCTGGTGAGAGAAATGAGAGAGAGAGAGAGAGAAATATATAAATAAATAATGATTGTGTGAACATTATGTCTGTGCGTGTTGTGTCTGCGCTTGTGTGTCAGAGAATGCGTTAGGGAGAGAGAGAGCAGACATAATATGTCCTCAATATCATGAATATCAGCAATTATGTTAAATTTGTCAACATGTTTTAAAGGAAGCTTTCTGTGGCATGGTACAGAATAACCTTATTGTATCCTATTACAGGGAGTTCCCTTACAAGTTGTGAGGGAACTCCCTGTAATAGGATACAACAAGGTTATTTCGTTGTAACAACGAGCACCGCACTATAACGAAATTTACAGCAAATGAAGATTCAGGACCTAAATTTACTATCTAGTATTCTTCATTTGTTCGGTCATAAAGAAATTTCGATATATCAAAAGAAAACTTCTGGTTCTGAGTACTTCGTTATAGCGAGAGTCGCCTGCAGAACATAACTCTTACTCGTTAACGAATTCCTCTTCCTTCCTATCTGTCCCACGCATTTGAGTCCTAATTATCCGATCGACTTGCAATGTAATGGTGTTTGAATGTAAATATCAAATTCTTTGGCGGCGGAAGGCATATCTGGTATGGATCGTCACCTAAAGATCATACGATTGACATGCACGTTGTGCAATTTACCCTCTCTGTACCACAAACTCAAATGTCTCTCTCTGTGTGTTTCGAATAGGTGACCGATAGCAACGACAAGGGTAATACAACGTATTTCATCATATCATACCTTGTTGGTAGCAGCTGCATCTGCAACGCTGGTACCACCAGTTGCTGCTTGATCGACGGCGCCTTCTCTCGTTAATGGTAGAAGCTGCGTCGATGGTACCAGGCTCAATCTCGGCGTCGTGGAATATTCACCGGGATCTCCGTCACTCGGCGCGGAGCGTCTCTGTCCCAGAATTTCATCCAGTACGTTCTGCATTGCTAGTATGCCAACGATTCTCTTTGAGAGAAAAGTCCATGAAAATCTGACCGTTAGTATACCTGACAATTGCCTTGTCAATTACCAAAAGAATACATTTTGTGCTTAACATGCATCAGATTATTGAGAGAGTACCTATATAGGGGAGGGATTATAGCTGTAAGATTATCGACCATAATGATTTTGAATACAATATCATGAACAAACCTGCAGACAGTGGCAGAAGAGTTATTAGTCGTTGGCATCGTCGCATCATTTAATTTGCATCTGCAATTGTTACCAATAACGGTTGCAAATTTCAAATTCCGTTCAAATGTCCTCTGATGTATGTACTATCTCGATGAAGCGTCAGCGTTCCTGTTTTGTGATATATTTTCTTTCTTTCAAAGTTAACTTAAACAAAAGTTAGTGTTTCCTTTTAAGATTTATTTTAATGAATTTAAAAAATGAATGGTACTGTTCGGGTTCTTACGCGAGATGCGTCATGTACCGCGGCAACACGGTATTTTCCGGCGTTCATTTCGTCCAGGATATGGTAGAGAGGTCTGCTGGCCACCACCGAGGGTAGCCGCCGACCGTAAAGCTCCAGCGCTGATGAGATCGACACGCGGTCGTCGGGATCGAGAATGATGAGGTTCTTCACGACGAACTCACCCTGGATGTTCTGGCGATCGCCCTTGAAGACGGGCACGTGGGAATAACTCTGGGAGGTGATCTATGCGTGAGATAGGGAAAGAGAATTGACACCGGATAACGCGAGATTTTTAGATATATTATTATGGTAGATATCTTCACTGTCTAAATCCTGTATCATGACCAAGGCATCGGATCATCACCAAAAAGTAATCATTGAATCTTTATGGAAAATTCATCGACGGACAAACAATGACACAGGCGGTAACACTGCTCATTCACCCATCACGGGTGAATGCTCGCCAGCCAGCCAGAGCTGCAGAAGTGACATGGACGAGTCATGAATTTGTTGTTCTCTCCGTGATTTTCACAAGTAAGTTAAGTCAAACAGGAGTTAATTTCCACGCTTTTAGCATACTACCTCGATGAATCAAGATCTACATCGTTAAAATGATAGTGATACTTCTATGATAATGATAAAATAATGATTATGATAACATTGATTTTTTAAGGATAAAAACGGTTTCTGTCATTAGTACTCATTGTCTCTTATGGCTAAATACTTTCCCCCCGTTTTACCGTCCACAACAATAAAGCTGCCACCGGACAAACCTTATCCATAGTCGTTCTATCCAAGGCGCCGTCGTAATTGAGCATGAACACGTCGTCGAGGGGAATCATGGCATCCTTCGCTACCTTGCTCTCGGCATCGAGGGCGCCCTTGATTATTATGACTTCGTCCTGCGTGAGGTTCCGGTTTTCCGCTACTGCGTCTGGTGACATCATTTGCAACTCCATCAGCGCCTTTAATTCTGAAACAGGCGTAACGGCCAGTAAATGTTGTTTAACAACTATAGTGTTTAGTAGCTCTCCTGGTTTCTACAAGATTTAAACGATTTGATAATGTGAAGATGATAATGGTTCATCAGGCTCAATAGTATTCTTATTCCTGTTTATCATTTTAATTATTGTTCTCATTCTTAACATCGTTATTATACATGTATAGGGTTATTATGATGATGATGTTTATGATGGTGATGATGATCATAATCATCTTTATAATCATAATCATAATTTTTAGAATTGTTGTTATTGTGGTAGAAACTAATGGTGTCTGGTTTTCCTTCTTGTTCTCTAATGGCTGTATTGCGTTATATCTTGATGGCTCGTCTCACGTCTACAAGTTTTCTGCCCACATAGTGAATGATGTCAGTGATGCGGTATGCTAATGATGTAGCCTACTCCACGAGTTATCAATTCGAAAATAAGTTCAGCTCATCTCCAAAATGCTGAATCGAATCATATCGTCACTTTGTAAGTCTTTTTCAATTGGGGGCATGATAACGGCTAAATAAAACTTTTTGTTTTCTTTCAACACTGAAAGTATTCTTTTACAATTTTGACAACAGCAAAAGGAATCACCGTGTGTTCAAAGTGAGAGAAAATTTTCTAGTTTTAAACGTTATGATAGGCCGAAATGCAGGATATTGCCAAAGAAGCGAACCTACCCGATCTTTGATAGAACACATCCCTTCTTTTACCGAGAATCAGCCTTAGAAGTCTGGAGATAGGCCAGGCGATAACGAAGAAGAGTACAAGGACGATGTACGTCACCCTGAGGACGAGGTTAGAAGGGACGCCCACAATTATTAAGCGTCTTCGCAAGCAGTTCGCCCTGCTGTTCAATCTTCACTCATTAATATCTCTCATCGGTAGAGGGTAATTCTTTGTTAAACTTATTCTCTTACGTAGGTCTGCAAACCTACAGGAAGCAACCACTCTAGTATTGGCCTGTGTGCAATCTGCTTTCACAGGACTGATCGCACATGTTTGTTTGACTTCGTCATCAGATTCTAAAGACTCCAAAGTCCCAAAAAGAGAAGCAACATTACGGATGCATGTCCCTCCATGAAGATGCATTGTCAATATGAGGCATGCATTACGGAAACAATTATGAAATTAACTGATGGTGCGATCTCAAGAGGGTTAACAAACTTTTACGGACTTCTTAAAGTTTGAAAGGACGTTAAAACATTCGGCAGGCGTCCTGTCATTATGGACCACCTCTCACTTCAAATTAGTCATTGGCGTAAGGACTTTGTTGCTCTTGATGATGGTCGTGATTTTCAGTGTCGTCACAGCTTTGCAAAAACGTTCATCTTTGTAACGATAAGTAAATAAAACTCAGAATGAGAAAACACGTGTGTTTTGGAACACACGTGTAACAATGTTTGGTTGCTGATAAGTTACTCGCTCCAGCGACAAGCCACCACAAAATTCAATGTCAACAAAAGATGGTTTTTTAAAAAAAAAAACAAATTAACGCTAGAGAGTTTCCCAATAGTGAATCAGTCCAGCGTTAAGTGTGATTATAAGATACATTTCAGTTCGTGAGTGATGTCATGATTCCACAATCTAGTCTACATTGTCCCAGTTCAGTTTAAACAGCAGAAATCGACCATAGTGTGTGACGTCACAGGTTGAATATAATTCTCATGTAGGTCACCGTACTCACCATATTGTATTTGCCGCCAACGCCAATCCATGTCGATCGCTGACACTCTGCGGTAAAAGCCTGCCAACAATATGCCAAAAACAAAAATACAACCAGCAATTTGTCTTCAAACTGAAAAAAAAATTAAACATACAAGGTATCAGTAGACGCCCGTGAATTCACACCAAAGGATTCTTCGAGTTGTGTCGCTTACGTACATTTTATTTTATTGTGAATTGTAGTCATGTTTTTAGTTGTATTTTTACCTCCTTTCCTAATGTCTTCTTGTTTCTTTTTTTTTTCATAATTACACGCGATGACGTCAGCTGCGTTTTTTGAGGATGAAGAAAATCAGAACTACATTCGATCCTATCAACTGTAACAATGCTGACAATCCTGATATAATAAGCATTATGTAGCAATATCTAACAATTCACTATCTAACAGTAAAATTATTCATCTGTTCTTACGTAATTACTACACATGGTTCAGACATAGCGCATAATAGTGACGTGGTTCTCTTCACTGTACGTTGGTGGGCTAGCTGACCGCTTTGTGTCTACGGATAACCCAAAGTGTCTAAACCTTAAATGACATCGAAAATTTCGCCAATAAATTTCGGTTTTGGTTGTAGTATGAGAACGTTGTCATGCTTATATCTTTGATTGTTTTTACATGCTTTCTGGTGTTCACGCACTGGCTTTTGTAAATACTGTGTACACCTACTTGTTGAAGATGAGCACGGTGAAGGCCGAGATGACGATGGAGAGGGCCGGGTGGACGATGGCGTTGAGGAGAATGGGCATGGCCACGATGGCCGATACGTTGGCGCTGTTGAGGGTGACGAGGAGGAGGTAGGGACGCCGGACGAGCGGGAGGATGCGAGCCGCGTACACGCGCTGGCGAGCTGTCATGCTGCCCTCAGTGGTCACTCGCAGTTTGGCCACGTCCAAAGCGAAGAAACTTGAGGTGAGACCAGAGAACAGTCCTTGGAAAAGAAGGAAAAACTAGTGTCAGCAATAATGTTAATTATCATGGTGGTGATGATGATGATGATAATTATTATAATGATAAAAGTAGTTATTATTATTATTATTATTACCACTATTATTGTCATCATCGTTATTATCATTATTATAAGTACATGTACAAGGTCGCTGCAGTTTAAGCATTATTCTCCCAGAGGACCCTGCCATTATTTCAACCACGATATATCGGAATCGAAAGCGAGATAACAGCTTTAGATCATCTTGTGCAAAGATGCACATTCTGGGTGTATTTTAAACCCAAGATCTTCACTTTAAGACATCAGAGCATTATAAACTATGTCACGCATCCATCCCCTTCACTCCGCAGAAAAAGGAGAACGGGAGCGGGTTTAAACACACCCAAAATTGCTCGAAGCAGCTAGGTTTAGTTTTTTTTTCTCCAAAATTTCATTTTACCTCTGTTATGAACAATCTGTTCCCACGATAAAGTATGTATAGGCAAACTGACATACCTGACAACATTGTTAAAACGATGTACAGACTGAGGTAGATCCAGAACCACATGTTATCCGGACCGAGGTATTCTTGGTAGCCCGCACACACGGTTGAGTTCATAATGTCGTCTGTACTGATCCGACTTGTCCGATATACACCTGGTCGAATGACCGACGGACGACCTGAATGTGTCCGAGGTGATCACTAAAAATCTTAGATTATGTACCGCACATAATTGCACATGTGGCACATTTTGTTCATTAGATTTTTCTTGATGATTCTGTGCGCGTATGTTCCGAAACAATACAATCCTTTTCACAGCTCCTCTCTATACCACCGTTAGGTGTGCATTATTTCATTTCATTTCATTTCATTTCATTTATTTTCATTTATTTTTCACATCGAAATGATACAAACTTATTACGAAGTAACAATAACCATTTGCAAAAACATGTGAAAAGGCATATCATTATACAATGGAGTAGATACGAAAACGTACATGAAACGACAAACAACCAAAATATGATAATACATCCTGTAGATATAATTAACACATCACATGATTTGATCTGATTTGATTTATTCTCTGTATGGCATGACATACAAATATATTTCATCTTTGTCATGTTCGTATTTTAAGTAACAGTGAACTGTGAATACGAAAGGAACTTGCAAAATGAGCAAAGCTTATACAACAAATATTACAGTCGGCAAGTTCGTGGGTATACAGTGATTATAATGATGAGTAGGTCCCTGCAAGGGAGGTCTCTGGATCTGACCATTGCAAACAAAATCCGACGGAGAATCATCTTCAGTTGATTGAGATCCTACATAAATCATCATGTTATGGTGTTAGCGAGTCTCTTGTGAAAACGTTTCTGCCGCGTGTTTATAGTTTGGATTCATCTATACGTTGGCACTAAAACTAAGGAAGTTATTCAGTGCTTACACACAAGCCTCGAGTTCCTTAAACTTGTATAGGCTGCATAGTTCAGCAATTTCAGTATGGATAACATTTAAACGAAGTAATCAGTACTGTCAATACGTGTATCGTAACACTGAGTACTGGATGTACAAGTAATATTGCCAAATGCAACTTACAGTTTCAATCTCCTCCCTTGCGTGTGTTTCGCGGATTTTCACTAGGCCCTACTCCAATAAAGTTCGATTCCATTAAAGCAAGTACTATCGCTGAGCATATCAAGTAGATTGCCAAGTAGGGCTGTCGACACACAGAGTTATAACAGCTGACAAGCATGCATGCCTTCACAGCTTTATAGTTTACCAGCACAAAGGGTACAGATATACCAGCATTTACGAGACACTGGTATTACGACTGGTAACCGTATAGCCACCGCTTTATAGAGAAGGACTCTCGTGTGCCAAATACATTATTGTAGAATTTATAATCAATGGGTATGAAAGGGACTTGCTATATCCCGTTCACATTTGTCCCCAATACCGAGACACATTGATATCAGATAGACCGGTAGTGTGTCAGACCGTTTCAGCTCCGAATTTTATAACATTATTATATGAAACAATTAAGTTCGTGTAACAATCAACGCCTTTAAAAATGTGACTTACTTATAGTTTTGATCTGATTCTACTCTTCTTCTTTGTTTCAGTCTCTTCGCTTGTCAACTTAATCATAGGAGTAATTTCCCTCTCATCGAAGCAAGGAGAAAGGTACTAAAAAGAAAGATAAGAACGTAAAGGTATGAAACCTATCGTATACAGTGAGGTCGCCCTCTGTTGCTCTCTTTCTCCACATTCTATGTCTGAAATGTAAAAATTCCTTCCCAACAATAATGTTATTCTTCAGTAGTCTTCGACAGGTTGGATTTCAGACCCCCAAACTGATATTTCTTCGTGTGATTGTGTCAAACCTATGTTAATACTCATGACAAGACTGCGAGATCTCACAGAAGTATCACTTGTCTAGAAATGAGGCTAGGTCTTAACCCATTAGTCAATGAAACCGCCCGTCCGTTTTTTTTTTCTTATAGTTTTATGCTTTACCATTTGTTGTTTTCATATAAAATATATATATGTAATTTACTTCTGTGACACACCGTTCTCTTGGTAAAGTCTTAATACACTTTTAAACTAACGTGACTTATGACAGACGAAAATAAACATGCAGTGAGCTATTTTGCATAATTTAGAAAGTTGTCGAAATAAGAGTAATTATTGCTATCGACCTTTCAGGAATCATGTACGGAATCTTCGGTTGCTAAAGGGTTAAAAGGATTATCGTCGGTACGTGAATGGAATCCTCATATTATAGAAAAGATGTTCATATTCTTACTACTACAATTGTCTTTCAGGACCGACAATGTATACCTGAGTCATTATGAACTGACCACATTATGCGGAAAGCATAGCGGAAGTTACAAATCATACGCGCGAGTATCTGTTTAAGATATGGCAAGACTATTAGGCACCTAGACAGAAACCCGTACTATTATAGAGTGTTCCTAATAACACAATGCACATCGGACATTAGTCACCCATTATGCTGGCTTAGAAACATTGTACTTTGTGTAATCTCCTAGAAATCAGAAAGATTGCGTGACACTCCCGTACGTCATTTGGTCATTTGTGTCTTATGTCAATTGTTTTCCTGCTAAATAATAAATTAACGAAACAACTTAACTGCAATTCCTGCAAACTGAGTACTCTGTAGATGAATCTCATGAGTGTGGGTGACCGTGATATAAACGAGCCCAATAAGTCGATCACGTGAACGGAAACTGCAGAAAACAATCCTGTAAGCTCAGAATTGAATTTTATTGAAACGGAGTGGAGGTAGAATTGACAAGCAGTACAGTTGGACAAAATGAGAATGGGACGGGATTTCAAAGTTTTACGTATTTTCATAAGACAATGACTTCGGTCGGTAATCATTTTTCTTTTTTTTTCATTTTTTGAGGGGGGGGGAATGAAAATTGGAAGAATCAATGATGACGTCTTCTCAGAACTCTTACAAAAGAAATTTAGCCGTCATCGTGGTCATGTTTATTATCATGTTTTGGTCAAATTTGTTTCATCTATTATCCCTTCCATTATAAAGTCATTGCTATTTAAATCACACCTCTACGACGATAGTGGTGAAATTACATAATATAATCGTGGGGAACGAAAGAATAAACGCCTTAAGGTTAAACGGAAGCACAAAAAAAAAAACCCAAACAAACAACAAGTTCGTTGTACAATCGGCGATTGTATGTATATGCTTATGGTTAGCACGATTGTCTTTTATTTTTTGGCTAGTTTCAAGGATAAAGGAACAGGGAGCAAAGGTCGGATGACACTCTTCTCTTAATAAGCTTATTCTTCATCTTCTTTCCCGAACACTGTCCTGCAATCTGTTATAGCGTATATTTCAGGGCATGTATAGAGAGTGTTGATGATTAATTTGGAGCCCGTTTGAGAATGCTGGCCGATATACATTAATCTCTGCTGGATGCTTCGTGTGTCTACTTTCCAAGAATTCCTCATGAAAACAGTTCTGATCATCTTCTCTTGACAATTAAGGATAGTACATGCGTCAAACGACAGATCGGCATAGAACGGCAAACTCTCAAAAGGTATGATCTTTTCCTGAGATTATAGAATGATTGATGATTTTTATTACTCTCATTTTTTGTTTAGCCCTGTGCGTAATATATTACACGCCCTTTTGATTGTTGTGACCGATGTATACATGTGGACTCAAGAAGGGAATAACCCGTCATTGTATCTGTAGGCATACTATTATCTAATGTTTTCTTGTAAATAGGTAATTACAGCTTATACATGTTGGGATGTTATCGCGTATCATGTGTACCTAAATAGAATTGATTCGATGGTGGTGGGGGGGGGGGGGGAGGATCGGCGTACTTATACTTGCATAACCATAGTAATCAAGATCAAGGTCGCTTGAGGGTTGCTGCTTCTTACTTCCATCGCGATCGTCTACTTCGTTCACTCGTAGATATGTATTCTAATCTTTGTCTGTGTCTCCAGTTTTG
Organism: Diadema antillarum; assembly: GCF_040938485.1. Taxonomy (NCBI): domain Eukaryota; kingdom Metazoa; phylum Echinodermata; class Echinoidea; order Diadematoida; family Diadematidae; genus Diadema; species Diadema antillarum. Next base: position 674,660 of record NW_027270911.1, on the reverse strand, counting down.
ATATTTTCATACAGTGATAGTCGTTCTTCACGTTTCCTTTTAAATTATCAGCAGTACATGTGTCATTCTGATATACAAAATGATGCACAGGACAGAGTGGGTCGGTGAGAATTCATGCGCGAGATTAACTTTGGAACTGTTTAAGCCCATGCGCGCAGCGAGTGGGTTTTAGATTGTTTCCAAAGTTGAACGATAGCATGCAATTCTCACTGATCACGAAGTAAGCCTGTGGATCATTCGTTTTATAAAATGGGCCCGTAAATTCATGAAATTCAACTTTTTATCTCCAGTTATGCTTCCGGTATACACCTATACACAATAGGCTTGAGCCATGCGTTTGAATTTTACGGAACGCATGGCTCAGTGTGGATCAGTAAAATCAATGCATGATTATAATTGACCAATCAGATTGCAGTGATTCTTAGACAATTTTATGATTGCTATATAAATAGAAGATGATTTTTATATGATCGATTGTAGGTCACACGAGCAGCATTTCGTTAAAAAAATGGTCATGACTTGAGTGTGTGTGTGTGTTTTGTCTTTTTTTAAAAGCAGGCGTTTTTGCCAAAGGCTCCCTGCGTAGAACCCCACGAAGGTACTCGGAATCAACTGATTATGATATCAACAATCACTCATTATTTATACACAGTCATTATTTACATGGTTTCTGGCACCTTATGAGAAGTTATTTCCAAGACACAGTTGTTGGTTGTCATGGTGTTATCTCACCCATATCATTATAATATGGCAACTATACATCTCATGACACAATACATGTAACACAATATATTATTCAGGTGCATTGTTCTGTAGAATACTGTATACTGAGCATGATGTTAACAATCTTGATTAAAAAAAAATGATAATAGATTGATCACGATGAACAGCACAATACGTATATTAGTCGGCCCTGTAGCATATTGGGTTACAGAAGTTAATACCAATGGTTACAAAATAAATGTCACTATGTTTCAGTTAGATTTCACCACTGATCTTCAAAAACCCGGCTCATGTGTATAGATAACTGCTTTTTGACAAAGAAACCAACTATCAAACAAAGAATACTAAAAAAAAAAGGGGGGGGGGGTCTCCTTCTTATCTTTATTATTGAACAGGAAAGTAACAATTTTTGTTTGGCTAATTAATTTCCATGCAAGAATCAATGCTGTTCTTTTGTTTCTTCTGAATTCACTACTCTATAGGCACCTATATAATACATCATGAAACTTGATCACAATGCAGTCATTTGGCTAATAGCGCACTGTATTATACAGAAATGTACATGGCCCCAATGGAAAGAGTTATCATCGATTATTAATCTAATGGTATACTTTTTTCAAAAACAATTCAGGAACGTATCGCGAAAGAAAAAAAATGAAGCGTCAAAAACAGCATAATGGGCTGTCTTCTTTGTAGTAACTTGGTAGGCGTTCCCGTAACCTCCGATATAGGATTACTTTAATTCCTGTTTGACCTTTTATTTTGTGGACGCTGTGATATCTTGTTCAAGTTTCTTGTTCGGACGCCTTGTGGGCCTGGACCTAAAATGGGCGGGAAATTCAATATACATAGGCCTATACATGTAAACACTTTGATATCCTATCTATTAAAAAAAAATGGAAATGTAACAAGTTTAAAATTGTACGCCCGACTTGGCTTTAAAAGGTTAAAGGGAAACTTCGTCCTAAGACTAGATTATTATATAAGACATATAAGACTAGATTGATAAAAAGAAGTGATTTAAGTCAACCCGGCAGATTTAAGTCAGGTCGACAGAAGATAAAAAATTGCTAAATTTTAGCCAAAAATAAGGTTACGGAGTTTCAGAGGTTCACAGTTTGACAAGAAACAGTGCAATGAAAAAAAAAATCCAAAGAGATAACCGCATTGTAAGTTTCTCATTGATTGTTGAAATACACCAAAAAATTTTAACAGATTTCCTTTTCTTCGGAATACATCGTACATCCAAAGCAAAATATGCCCTTTGAAAAAAAAATTTGAATTGTAATGACACACCAATGAACGGAACGGTTGAGAAAACTGAAAAAGTGGTTTTTATAATGAAATAATAATGATACTGAAAATAATAATAATGATAATAATAACAATGATAATGATAATAACAATATTATTAACCTTATTATTATCTTTATTATTATTATTATTATTATTATTATTATCATTATCATTATCATTATTATTATAATTACAGGTATTATCGATGTCATTACAATATGTTTAATTTGCATGTGTGGATTTTACCTGAATGTGCCATGGGCCCAAGTTGCAATTAATGTTGATCTGTAGGCCTATGAGAACATGAGAGAACAAAGTTACATATTTTGTTTGTCTTCAATGTTTTATTTTTTTTTTAAACCAAACGATCATTGGTGATTTGTATGATATTGCAGCTAGTAATAATCTTTACATTTCCCGTTGGTCACGTGTTCGTGACGTTGACGTCACGTGCGTTGTATTAGATCGTACTTATCAAATTCTACATTGTTCTGACATGCTATGAGTATCTCTGATATTATTAGGGCCTACCGATATTACATCATTTTTCAACATGAACAAATCTAATTAGATACTTACAATGTACATTACACTGTAAAAACATCGGTGTTAGATTTAACACCACGGGTGTTAAATCTAACACCGATCAAACTTCAATAAAGGACCACACCCACAGGTGTTAAAAATGCACTGTGGTGGTGTTGAAAAGTGTTCACCTGACACTTCGTGGTGTTAATTTGACACTGTATCTGGTGTTATTTTGACACTGTACTGGTGTTAATTCAAAAATGACACCACATGGTGTTGATTTGATATTTGTTGGTGTTAATATTAATGGTTTAACACCCGTCCAGCTTCAATAAGAGACCACACCAGCTGGTGTTACTTTGGTGTAAATTTATTTTCACATTTTTTCAAAAATCTAGTATTTTTATGTAAAATTCTTGATCGTCTTGTTTAAATTAAAAATCAACAAGAAGTGCAGTTACTAAGAAACTCTTCAAAAAACAGTTTAAAATTTGAAAATGACACCCGGAGGTGTTGATTTAACACCATAAATGAGCACCGAAAATTTAACACCAGCTCGGTGTTCACTATTTAACACCGGACTTTTTGCAGTGTATGAACACTGACATTATGATCTAAGTAAATTCCACGGTGCTTGTGTGATGTTTGCGTTTAAAAAAATAGTTTTAATTCACATCCGTTATCTCTCAAAGAGAGTGAATCTCTTGGAAAGAAAGGAAGGTCTACCGAGATACTTGAAGTATTGTTCTGACATGCCATGAGTATCTCTGATATTATTAGGGCCTACCGATATTACATCATTTTTCAACATGAACAAATCTAATTAGATACTTGCAATGTACATTATGAACACTGACATTATGATCTAAGTAAATTCCACGGTGCTTGTGTGATGTTTGCGTTTAAAAAAATAGTTTTAATTCACATCCGTTATCTCTCAAAGAGAGTGAATCTCTCGGAAAGAAAGAAAGGTCTACCGAGATACTTGAAGTATTGTTCTGACATGCTATGAGTATCTCTGATATTATTAGGGCCTACCGATATTACATCATTTTTCAACATGAACAAATCTAATTAGATACTTACAATGTACATTATGAACACTGACATTATGATCTAAGTAAATTCCACGGTGCTTGTGTGATGTTTGCGTTTAAAAAAATAGTTTTAATTCACATCCGTTATCTCTCAAAGAGAGTGAATCTCTTGGAAAGAAAGGAAGGTCTACCGAGATACTTGAAGTATTCAGCTATACGCAGCTCATGGATTTTACAATAATAATGATAATGATAGTAATTGTAATAGTGATGATAATAATAAAAATTATTATTATTATTATTATCATTATTATAATCATTCTTAATATTGTTATCATTAATAATAACAGTACTAGTGGTGATAATAATAATAATAATAATAATAACAATTCACATTTTTACCGCGCTTACTACAAAGTTTCTAAGCGCCGTACATTTTGAAACATATCTACAAACTGTAAAATAATTTACGTTACTCAATATACTTTAACAATAATCAAATGCTAGAATTAGCCTGCTTAATTACACCAAAAGAAGAAGAAACATAACATATAAAACATAAGATCATACTTATTTCAACTTACATTGATTTCATTAATAAAAATGTGTCTTCAGCCTTTTACATTTAAAACATTCTGCTTCAAGTATGAAAATTTATACTATATTTTGTTCTACATCCAAGGAATTATCGAGACTAAAGTCTGTCAAGTGTTAGGAACGAACTCTAATCAGCAAAATCAGACAGAAAACAGCTATCAGTTCTCTTTTTAATTTAAACTTTTATGAGGTACTGTTTCAAAACGGTAACGAATACGCCGCGAACATTATCAAAATGATACTTTCACTTCTCTCAAGCATTGGAAAAAGAACTAAAAACAAAAATTGTTACATGAGATGAGAGGGCGGGAAAATACAGCTATTTGGCGCGTTCTTAGCTTCCTGTCTCCCCCGCCTTGTGTTCGCCACGTGTCGAGAGGGTACAAAAACATCCCCTCCCCCTAAGATCGCTAATCTTTTCGTGGTTTCTTGCTCCTTTTTTTAATCGCGTCAAAATCCAATACGGGCGATCATTTGGCTTCCTGGCCATCAACTAAATGCGTCATGAAAACACACAAAGAGAATTCATTATTTCCACTATAAACCGTGAATCGCGCATGGAAATATGTGCGTCGTATCACATAGCATTTCCAAGTATCAGATGTAGACACGTTAATCTGAATCACACAATTATGAGTCGGTCAAATACCAACACATGGATAGCTCTAAAACTAGGAATAACGGTTCAACAGCAACAGCAGCAGCAACAGCAACAGCAGCAGCAACAACAACAAAAACAAATAATTGAAAAAATGAACGTCTCTTTCACCTTTGTATAAAACATCAGATTTTCACTGAGAGCATTGAATAAGTTGTTGATATTATTATGAGATTTCAGGAGACCTAGAGGTTTATGTAGCTGGAATCGAGCCAAAGAAGTAATAATAGAAGTTAAATACCTGAATAATGGAAGAGTGACTTGACATCTTTTGAAGTATGTTTACGGGAATCTTTGATTGAATGAGACACTTGAGTATTAACAATGCATATTGTGTGTGTGTGTGTGTGTGTGTGTGTGTGTGTGTGTGTGTGTATGTGTTTGTGTGCTTATGTATTTGTGTGCTATGAGTGTCTGTGTGTGTGTGTTTGTGTGTGTGTGTGCGTCTTTGTGTGCGCATTTTTGTGTGTACTGCAGGGTGTTAGGGATCATGTCTACCTTAGATATGATGGGTTCGACTTTTTTTTCTTATAAGATTATCCCCAACCCCCAACCCCCCCCCCAAAAAAAAAAAAAAGAAAAAAAAGAAAAAAAGAAAAATCATATTAAAAAAAACAAACAAACAAGCAAAGAAAAGATGGAATAAAAAAAGAACAAGACAGAACAAGAAGCCTGAACTGGGGTTCGGTTTGTGACTATCCAGGATGGTCAGTGTGGGCGAGGAAAGAAGACGACGGCAGAAAAAAGGGGGAAAACATTAAGACGTCATTGTCCTCGACTGAAGACACTTGATGTTCGCGTCATCGATTGGCCTGCCCGGCTTGCGGCGTGACGGCAGTCAGCGCCCTGACCTCACGCCTTACTCACGCTCATTGTTGTAATCAGTCTTAATAAAGCTCTAGATCACTCGCACCCAGATCAATCGCTCGATAAGGACCTCCGTCTGTTATGTCTCCCGAGGCTCTGTGATTATCATGCTCGGAGTAACTTCAGCAGTGTTTCGATAAAATTACAACGTTGAATTTACGAAGTTAAGACATTGGATCTTTGTACTTGCACTCTTGTGTGCATGTGTGTGTGTGTGCATCTTAAGTGTCTGTGGATGTTAACAAAATATGGGGCTTAAGAATCACTGCAGCCCCGGATACGAGAATGTCACGGGGAATGGAGGAGTCTATAATCTCGGGAATGCCATCAACTTGAACGCATTGCTCGGGACACATGCCACCAGACTGAAGGAAGCTAATACCGGGCTTGTCCGGAGTGGTGGCGACGGCAGCCCGGGTAGCACTGCAGGTGATGAAGGGGAATATCTGGACAATCGCGGGAACGGTTTCGGGAATGACAGGGATTCCGTCAGGGACAGTGCGGCTCTCGGGACTGCCTCTTACGAGCTGCCTGATTTCGTAAATGGTGATTCTTTGTCCATTGGGCAGTCCGCGGACGGTAGTGCAAAAGCTCCAGTGGGTTAGTATCACATATTCCAATATGAAAGTATTCATAAAACAGTCCTCATATCTCACCCCCCTCTTTATGATAGGGATGAATCCGACTTCAGAGGATTGTAACTATGGTGGCCAGAACTTGGGGGGGGGGGGGCTTCCAAATAAGAACAAAAGCACTTTCAATGGGTTATGCAATGGCCCATGATCGTTGCTATGTCAGTAGATCTATATAAATCATCGTTAAGCATATAGCTAGTCATAGTTGAAGCCCCTAGTTAGACAGAAATTACCATAGAAAACAGCACCCAAACTGAATTTGTCTATATTCTATCATTGATTTGACGATGTTTCTGATAAGACACGCTTCAACTGACGACAACAAAAACAAAAATGGCTGTAGTTAAGAATGTCGAGATGACTGTGGTACTATTATGTCCACTTTGTTCCCATGTCTGATGGCGATTAACGAAAATGTCATCTTCCTTGGACACACAATTTGCAAACCTACGAAGGACTTTTATCATCTTCCGTGTGTAAGCAGGGACCTTCTCTACTGGGTTTTCGAGCAGTATTTAACCCCTTGCACACCGAAACGTACTATCCATATAGATCTAAACCGTATACAGTGTCGCAACAAAAACTCCGCCAGGAATACCGAATATTGTAGAAAGCCGGTTTACGTTGTAGGAGAGGGGGAAAAAAAGAGCAAATTCGCTATGATAGCTCTATCATGTGCAAGCCATGCAGAGTTTTCGTATCTACATGTTTTTACTGATTTTCATGATTCTTACCTGCAGACAACAATCACAGTATATGAATAAAAAGGTAGTAAATTAATATACAGTTTAAAAAAATCGATTAAAAGAAATCTGATGTTTCAGATAAAATACCCTGGTCCCAGCCATGCAAGGTTAACTTCCAACCTCCTGTGCAAAGTGAAAGTTGCCCTTGGTTTAAAATCAAATTCAACGACATCATGACGTATTATCAGACGATGACTATACAATGATATGATAGGTCTATAGTCATTATACTTTGATGAGGGAGAATGTCTATCTTTGATAAAAACTATTTAAGGGAGAAAGTATCACCTATCACTGTTCACGTTTAGTTTGTTTCGTCGGAATGTCTGTTGTTTGCTTGCTTCCTTGTTTGTTTGTTTGTTTTTGCGTTTTTGTTTTGTTTGCTTGTCTGTTTTAATCCGTCCCATCCAATAGCCGCAACTGCAGCTTAGCGCTCTCATCCGGCCCTCCGCGGCTGTTCTTACCCTGCAATATATAACTGCTATAGTAATCTGTTTCCATGGAAACAAAAATTCCAGGGTATGAATAGGAAACGCATGACGCTCTTAAAACTGCTGGATTCACAAAAACTTAAGATCGCCGATATAGATAAGAACTGCGAACAAAGCTGTTAAGAATAGGAAGGATTAGAGGCATAGGAAGTTATCTCTTAATTAGGCCTACGTTGACTGCAAGGAATAAGGCCGCAGACAATGAAGGATTAGAATATCGATGGTGATCAGCAACTCGGCTGCTTCAGCGCACGTCGAGATTCTCAACATGGATAACTCTAACATCCTGATATGGATTATAAGTCTCCGTCGTGACGGTTTCATGGGGGAGGAGACGATGACCTGCTCGCCCGACGCTCGCGCCCCACAGAAGCTCGTGTCAAATCTTAATTGTCCAGAACCTTCTCCACGTTTACTATATGCCGGAAGAAACAAAACACAATTCTTGGAGGTATTTCTTTTTTCCTTTTTTGGGGGGTGGGGGTTGATGGAGGTTATTGAAATCTTGGAATCGGTTTGGGTAACTTCCACTCGGCTTAAGATTTAAAGAGGTTTGATTTGGAACGTAGAAGAAGGGTATGACCACGAATCAATGAATGTTAATACGATGTAGACTTTGCCACATTATTGTAACTCTCTTCAAACCACAACGAGCATGCCCATCTTGCATGGTCTCTTCCAGATTCTTCCATTATGACGTCATGCCATTTGGCACACTACTTGAAATCAAGCAAGATATCATGCACCTAATTGGTGTTATACGATTGCTTGTAAATGCAAAAGAGAGGAGACATTAACGGTGTGAGGTGCACACACTGCAAATATTTTTCAAACTAAAGACCCTTTATCCTTTATACGACCAGCTGACTATTCGACTGTTAATGTATAGGTATTGTAAACATCATTCATTAAGATTACAAAAGAATTACAAAGAATTAACAAAAATAATAATCATATTTGATGTGTGCCGTATTCTTCGTTAGTCCTTTCGGGGATAAAAAACAAGTTATTTATTGAAATTCTCAACTTTTTGCCATGTATCAACATAGTCAACATCAGAACTAATCTACCTCAATTCACTAAGTTCATTTGCGATCCTGCATGACTTCAGGTATGAAACTATATTTGTTCCAAGAGAGAGAGAGAAGAAAAAAAGAATTGTTACATGGATTCAAGGGGACGACACAATTAAGAACTATGCAGCGGATGAATTAAAAGATTTTGTATATATTAGGCATACTAACATGCACGTTAACGTAACATTTTGTAGAAGTGATTTACGAAAGGATACATTCCTTTGTACGACAGCAGGACATTATGATGATTGAATTAGACGCTGAAAGATTATTTAATCTTGATTTGTTTAATTGTATTTATTTCTATTTATCAATGTCATTATTAATTCGTTTATCTATTCCTATACTTATTAACTTATTCATTTGCAATATCAGTATTTGTTCTGCCTTTAATTCTTTTTGATAATTCATTTATTAATTAACTCAATTAATTTCCTTATTAAACAATTTATGTATCTGTCTATCTATCTATCTATCTTTCCATTTATATGCCTATCTTTACTATTGCTCTCTTTTAACTCCTGCCGGAGAAATAAATCAAAAAGATACACAGTACAAGATTCATACAAGAAATCATACTATAGCGAAACATTACTTTGGTGATCGATAACAGTATCCTTGGCAACGCTATTGGGGAGCTCATGTTCGTTGATTAATCATTTCCTGGGTAGTCCATCTTACGTGCAACGATAACACAACACAGGGTACTCTCAATTAGCAGCACCAACCACCGATGGGACAGTGTGTTAGCCCGAGGGAAATGAGTATGACCAATAACCACTATGAAACCTGCAAGCATATTTCTTCTCCTATTGTCTTTTTGCTTTTGTTTATTGTTGTTGTTGTTTTTTATCATGATTTTTGGGCAAACATGCATGATGGGTCCATGTAGGCCTATTGACCGATTCGGGTTCGTTGAGGGCAGCAGACATTTTACGGCACAGGGCGCAGCCATAGTGGGTGTATCGGTGTGTATCAGCCGACCCCCCCCCCCCCCCTGCTCTCCCCCACCCCCGGGCAACATGTTTATCACGCACTTGTAACAAAGGTTCGCGCACTAGCAAGCATTCGCGCACTCAGTACGAGACGCCCATTGGCTAAAGCAGTTTTTCATTCTGCGCGCGTGCTAATGTAGGGAGAGGGGTGGGGGAGTGTGGAGGGGGGTCGGATGATACACCCAGTATGGCTGCGCGCATGCCAAAAATACACATAGCGCGTCACAGAATCGGTCAATAGATTTCACACGCTGATGTCCCAGATATATAGTAATTTCAACAGGATATCATTATCATCAGCACTCTTTATGACTGAAAATTGGCACGAGTCTTGTCTCATTATAGCCTTGATGGGACGTTCGCCTGGCCAAGAAAACTACTGCTAAAGAAGCTTCTTTCCTCCGTATTCTATCATCAAGAATCCATTATACAAGACGAAATATATATATACGCACGTCTCTACTTTAGCTAAGAATATCATACTCGGGGTAGAAATTAATCCAGAACTGACTGAAGGTGTGATACTTTCGTTCCAGCAATCTTATCGTATATAGATTTTTGTTTTCCTGTGCATTGCATTCCAGTGCTCAGTAATCGATTTCTGAATACCATTATCCATACGGGATGTGTGAAGGTGCCTATATATCATACGTTTTGTTTCTGATACGTGACATCAGCTCTCGGTACGCTCGTATAATGTTGTCACGAAAAATGTCGTTTGAAATCTGACGATTTCAGGTCGACATTGTGAAAATAATGTCGATAAGGATATAGGGCAACCACATGAAGTACAAACAATGTTGTTGATGTGTTTCTTATCCTCATAATTTTTCATATTATATGTCTTTATGGGGACACTTGAAATCCTTGCCACAATAATAACTGAGACTAAATGTATATTTAAATATGTTTAGCAGACGACTTTGGCAAATGACAAACAAGGCATTTTTGTCGAGAGACTTAAAAAAAACAGTTATCAAATATATCAAGTGAATTACTTTCATATACATGTAAATTTTATTTTCTTTTTCTCCACGGCGTCTCCGAGTTAAAATGAGCGTAAAAGAAAGAGAAGATTCTCAATTAAGGAAGTTCAGAAAAAGTCTCACCCTGTTCGTTTGGGGCAATTCATTACAAAGCACATTGAAATAATCAATTTAGAATACACACATTGTCTCTAGCTTTATGACACATAAATGTCCATCTTTTTCCCTCCCTTTCTCTCTCCCTCTCTCTCTCTCTCTCTCCCTCTCTCTCTCTCCTCCCCCACTAAAATGTTTCAACCGGTACAAAATATCAACATATGAAAACAATGAACTACGATATGATATGTTCGAGTCAAGTAAGATATACAAAGATAAAGTAAGAGATAGAGATAAAGAGAGAAAAACAGAAACTAAGAAGAAAAAGAAAATAAGAAAGGAGAGAAGGACACCAACATATGATATGTCGGTACGCGTGTGTTTTGTATATTTGCATATAATAATTATTTGAGGGAGAGAAGACGATTTGGCTATAGGGAGACAGATATATATAACATATATATATATATATATATATATATATATATATGTTATGTATCTTACATAGAAAACAGTTTGGCAATATGCAACCAATCAATTATCACTAGTACTGTGTTACCTCTTAATTTCTTCTAGGTCAGTACATCTCCATTATCGCGGATCCACCATACCTGGTCAAGATGGAAGATAAAGTACCAGATCCTGTCGTCATCACCAACATCGCGACGTCGAAGGCGATGCCTGCGAAGACGATGACGCCGGCGAATTCGAGGAAGATGCCCATGACCTTCGACTCGTCCTTCTTCAAATCGCCCCAGGGCGTTCTCGCTTTCATAGAAACAGTAAGTCAACTGACATATTACCGTCGTTCCCAAGTATATTTACAACACAAACACACACAAACACACGTAGACACGCACATAAACACACGCAGATTTTAATTTTGCCCAACTTGATTGGTTACGTTTGCAGATTTTCACTTCAGCACTCAAATTTTCCCAATACAGAACGTTTAAATGAGAAGACCAGACGATCATTTCATAAAATCACATCATGTAGTACAGCATTCGACTGCTCCATGTATCGAATTGTGGAATTCATCGTGGTCCTTGAGCAGAGAAACTAATACTCTGAAAAACCCAAAACAAATTACACTGAACGAGGATGATGACATAGCAGGCTCACATATTATTTCAGATAATTATGTAGCAAAGTAATTCTATCACAATACCGCTTGCTTAACAAGTTTATCTGTGTAGAATTTACGCTTGCTTTCATCTTTTGTTCTGCTTCCTTGAGCCCCCACTCATGCATTCTTATGGTGAAGCTGCCATGTCATCATCCTTGTTCATTGAGATTTGTAATAAATTTTGAAAACATTCTTATTCCTCTTCCAAATCGCTATAAAGTCTGAAACTCTGTAGCCAGTATTAACCAATTTATAGTTGCTCAATTGCTAAAGTTGGAAAATTATCCGGATCTCTCCTTTAAGACTTGAAATGTTATATTGCGAAAACAACAACAACAGCAACAACAACAACAACAACAACAAAAACAAAGACAACAACAACAACACTAACAACAACAACACCAAAAGTAAAAAACAAACAAAAATGGCGATAACAATGAATGCAGGACACAACAAATCATGCCACCTTTGATGTAACAATTTCCACATCGCGGAATCGACATACAACGTACAGCAAATGCTTCTTCTGTTTCACTCTTTGAAGATGTGCCAAAGTTGCCGAACGTGCCATTCATGCAGACGTATATAATAATTATTTTCACCACATGAATTAGGATATCATTACTGATTATTTCTTGATGGAAAGCATGTTGTGTTCCTCTGTGGTCTGGCAAGGTTATGATAATAGTGACAAACGACAAAAGACAAGAGAGAGTGATTAAAACTGTCGGGAAGTATTGTCATGTTATGAGTCAAAAAATAACACGATGACTGTGACAACGTGGCAGTAGAAATTAGTATAAAAAAACGAGGCACACAGACTTTCTGCGGTAGGGGCGCAAAGTAAGGGTTGTATCATTACATTGTTACTACTACAATCCCTGGTAACAATCGAATGGCTATAAACCTATCATTAGCTTTCATAACCGACTCGTTGTTGGACTCTGGGCTATACTGCACATAGGCACATGTAGCTTCATTGTCTATTTTGCTGTACGATATTGTTTAAAAACACAAAGAGGCGTGGGAATAGGAAAAAAGATAGAGAGAGAGAAAAAAAAAACACACTATGACGCCAAGAACAGACTTCAAACGTAAACAACAGCAAAAAAAAAAAAAAAAAAAATCAATATCACTTCACACATTGCAGTGTTGAAAGTCCATGGCCATGACTTTAATATCGTATATACGAACAGTTACAAATATGTATGTGCAACATGTTCCTTCCCCTAAAAGACAGACTCCCATAAAACGCAACAATAAACAAACAAATAAACAAAGAGGAAAAAACATAAGAGATGATTTCTGTATGCTCCACAAGCTCAGAAGGGGGAAAAATACTACCGAAAGCTACAGATTGTACGTTTGCTTACAAGCCATCTAAATGATGATTAAGCCAGGTAATGATATAATGGCTTATACCATGGGATATCAGCCGCGTCAGGTGACCGTCATGTCATTTGCGTGACACTGCATGTTTCGTGCAAGAATGACGTTAAAGACCCGGTGAGCGTGGGGATACCATGGAGTTGGATATATTCGAGAATCTCCGTAGTTTATTGTGTTATACAGCTTTATCATTAAAGGCATAATTTACCATATGCAAATGAAACAAATACCCAGCATCAGTGCTTTGAAATAGTTCTAAAATGTGAGTTAGGGATAGAAACAACCACTGTAAAAATTTGAATCCGTATTATCGATGTTGATTTTTGTTCAATACATATTAATGTGAACAATAGTTATAATAAAAATATTTCCAGACTAAACCGTCTACATTTATGGTTTATTAAGAAAAATACTAATATCTCCTTATGTTTTAGGCTTTATTGCGAAAATTGTATATGGTAGGATGTTTTGTGATACAGCAGACCTACACATATGCATCAAATGTGATATCTTGAAATTTGTTAAAATCACTGCTCCCAAAGGTAAACTGGACCTTTAATCTCTGTGTAAGTGCATGTACGCACAGCCGAAGAATCTCTACTGGAGTCGACTGTCACACACAATCACTATATTGTACGTATGGTTTTCGAATGTACCCTGGTGTGCAGCGAATGAATAGGTCGACCCATGAACCCCCACCCTATACCGGGTCTTTATAAGAAATAACAGCTTTTTCAAAAGACATAATTTTTCTTACTCTCCTTGCAAGAATCAAAAAGTTTCTATTAGGCCAGCTTCACACATTCTCAAAGGGCAGAGTGAATCAATTTCTTCCTATATACAAAGTGAGAATTCTATATGTATGTACAACAAAATCAGCATAGATTTGTAACGAAGAGGTTTTGAACAAAATGATTTGATCGAGAACTTCTATATTCTTCGACTAACTTAGGTTTGAATATGAGAATGATCAGTTGAGTCATTCATACGTGAACACTTAATCATAGAAAAATGGTCAGTGTTTAAATGTGGGCTCAGGCATGCATGCATGTCACAACATATAATTTATTTTTCATTTTCACACAGTATAGTTAACCACCAACCGAATTGTCATCTCTTTCAAAATTGCCTTATGACGCTATTTACAGAGCACTTTGCAATATGCTAACTAGTTGGATGTTGACCTAGGAATGTCATTGTCTGGGGCGCTGTGGCATAGTGGATAAGACTTCCGACTCCCAATTGGAGGACCCAAGTTCAAATCCCGCCCAGCGCTTTCATCACGTCCTCGGACAAGATGTTTTTACCCACCATGTCCCTCTTGACCCAGGTGTGTTAATGGATACCTGGCAACGCTAGGGTATGATTGGCAGGGCCCTCTGGTAGAGCAGTGGAAACATTGAAGAGACTG